>NC_133125.1:206630138-206930138 GCF_048418815.1 Hemitrygon akajei
AAGAGGTTCACAGACTGGCCTTGTGTGCTGGGATCGGAGGGATTCACATCGGGGAGACATTACTGGGAGGTGGAGGTGACGAGGAATCGGTGGTGGAGTCTGGGAGTCGCCGCAGAGTCTGTGGAGAGGGAGGGAGAGTTCACACTGAGTCCGGAGACCGGATTCTGGATCATCGAGCGGTTTAATAACGAGATGTGGGTTCGCACCGCCCCTGTATCCCGTCTCCCTGCCCGTCCCATCCCCGGGAGGGTGGGAGTTTATCTCAGTTACGAGTCCGGGACAGTTTCATTTTACAACGCGGAGACCAAGTCCCATCTCCACACCTTCACTGGGAATAAATTCATTGAGAAACTTTATCCTTTCTTCTGGACTGTCTATAAAAACCAGTGGCTGAGAATCTGCTCCGGTTCCGCTCCGGGTCTGTAAACGAGTCGGGTCCGAGACCGGCGTCAGGTGTAAGTCAGTGTAAATATAAATGTGCGGAGAGTGAAATAAACACGATTTGAGAATTATCGATCCATTAATTTTAACTCGTTCACCGCATCCGTCAATGGAATAGAAACACTGCAGATTCAGCAACAGCCGCGGGCGGCGGGTCCTGAGCTCCCCGGCTCCCTCGGGTGCTAAAGTCCACCGGGACTGCCAGTGTAACTGGGGCAAGTGGTGGTGGTGCTGACAGGGAGAGGGAGGTCAGGGTGAATCTTGGTAACACGGGACATGTAGTGGTGGTAACACATAAAGCGCAGGAGACGCCGAGCGTGTCAGGTAACATCTATGGAGGGAAACTGACAGGTGAGGGGCGGATCCAGGTGAGGGGTAATAGATGAGAGAGGGGTGATAGATAAGGGAGGGGTGGCAATGTGTCAGCTTCTGGGAGGTGAGAGGTGTCAGTGACAAAGGGCTGAAGATTTTGGAATCTGACAGGAGGGGAAAGTGGACCCCGGAGTAAAGGGAGGGAGGTGGGGAGGAGTGTGTGGGAGATGGGCAGATGGAGAGGTGGGGAGGAGTGTGTGGGTGATGGGCAGATGGAGAGGTGGGGAGGAGTGTGTGGGTGATGGGCAGATGGAGAGGGTGGGGAGGAGTGTGTGGGGGATGGGCAGATGGAGAGGGTGCGGAGGAGTGTGTGGGTGATGGGCAGATGGAGAGGGTGGGGAGGAGTGTGTGAGGGATGGGCAGATGGAGAGGGTGGGGAGGAGTGTGTGGGTGATGGGCAGATGGAGAGGTGGGGAGGAGTGTGTGGGGGATGGACAGATGGAGAGAGTGGGGAGGAGTGTGTGGGGGATGGGCAGATGGAGAGGTGGGGAGGAGTGTGTGGGTGATGGGCAGATGGAGAGGGTGGGGAGGAGTGTGTGGGGGATGGGCAGATGGAGAAGGTGGGGAGGAGTGTGTGGGTGGGCAGATGGAGAGGGTGGGGAGGAGTGTGTGGGGGATGGACAGATGGAGAGGGTGGGGAGGAGTGTGGGGGATGGGCAGATGGAGAGGTGGGGAGGAGTGTGTGGGTGATGGGCAGATGGAGAGGGTGGGGAGGAGTGTGTGGGTGATGGGCAGATGGAGAGGGTGGGGAGGAGTGTGAGGGTGATGAGCAGATGGAGAGGGTGGGGAAGGAGGGGAAAGAGAGGGGGTGATGGGGCTGGTGGAGCAGGAGGAGAGAGACAATTAAACAGGAAAAGTGACAGGGAACGACTTCCAGAAGTTTGAAAGTTCGATGTTGATGCTGCCAGGTTGCCAATCACCCTGACGGAAAATGGGGAGCTGTTCCTCTAATTTACGAGACAAATAGAGTCCGGATCTCTACTTTGAATCAGATATTCAGTTTTGGAGCCAGTTTATATGCAGGAAATGCGGGGAAAAAAGCAGGTTGATCAGGATCTGTGGAGAGAGGAACAGGCTTCACGTTCCACGTTGGTGACCTCTCCCGGAATTGATTCAAACACTGCCTGCTCTGTTGTGGGTTTCAAGTAATTTCTGTTTTGTTTTAGTTCTTCCAGCATCTGATTGAAGAAAAAATGGGAGTGCAGCGTAATTTCCTCCGGAAAGGGGGATAAAGGAGGAGGAATGTTAGTGGCGGAGACAGAGAGAGAGTCTGAGATTTACTCCAGACTCCCCAGGTAGATGCAGGGATGATGTTTCTGTTAACGGGGTCGTCAGGATGAGGAGGCTCAGTGAGGGGACGACCATTCAGAGGTGAATAAATGTATTTACACAGCTCACAATCTAACAGGGCTCTGCACATTTACACATTAACTATGTTGAGAGACGTGGACAGAGTTTTGGATACAAAGTGAATCAGTAGAAACAGCATGAGCACAGGGAAGTGGTATTGATAATGTCTAATGGGAAAGCAGGTGTGAGGGGCTGAATGGCCTCCTTGCTTCTGTTTCTGATGTTCTTCAGAGCAGTGTACAGACTGACCAGAGGGAGGATAGAAGGGTCCGGGGAATAAATAGAGGTGTAAAGCAGGAGGGTGGAAAGGTGATTAAATATCGATTATTTAAATTGTCAGGCAAATATTTTTGACACTGAAATGGGGGATCTTGATGCAGCAGAAGATTGTGAGGTGTTGGATACACTGGGATTACTCAAACACGGATGCAGGAAAACTTCCTGACTTCCCCCCTGTACAGCCCTGCTCTGATGTGAGGTCCCAGTCTTCCTAATGAGACTAATGGAGGTGACAGCACACACACCGGCCCTTCGACGTAACATGTCCCTGACAACCAAGGTGGCTTCCTCAGCACGTCCCACTTGACAGCATTTGGCCAGCATTCCTCTAAACGTTTTCAATCCAAATGTCCTAAAAATGTTTCAATTCTATCGGCCTCTACCATTTCCTCCGGCAGCTCATCCCATTTACCGACCACCGACTGTGTGGAAAATTTGCCACTCAGGTCCCCTGCTAATCTTTACCCTCTGAGCTTAACTCTTTATCCTCTAGTTTTAGACTCCCCTCCCCTGGGGAAAGACTGTGACCATCAACCTCATCACTGCCCTGCAGGATTTCATAAATCACAATAATGTCAACCCTCAGTCTCCTTTGCTTCAGGAAAACAGTCCAGGTCGATCCAGATTCTCCTGAAGCCCTTGAGCCCCGGTAACATTCCTGTGAATCTTGTCCGCACACATTCCAGCTGAATGTCATCCTTTCTACAGCTCGGTGACCAGAACTGCACCCAGTACTCTGAGTGTGGTCTCCCCAATGTCTTGTACAGCTGTAACACGACAAACCATCTCATGTACTTAATCCCCGATCGATGAAGGCCAGCGTACCAGACCCCTTCTTCACTACACTGTCTACCTGTGTCTCTACTCTCAGGAACTATGTACTTGTTCCCCTGGGTGTTTCTATTCTATAACACACCTCAGGGCCCTGACATTCACTGTGTACATTCTGTCCTGGTTTTAACTTTCCAAAATGCATCACTTTGCCCATTTCTATTTTGAATTCTTTCTGCCATTCCTTTGCCCATATTCCCAGTTGATTGAGGTCCTGTTGTAACTTTAGACAAACTTCACAGTCCACATCAAAAATTTCAGTTTCTGTGACTGTTCCTGTGCTGTACTGTTGTATGTTCTCAGAGAACATAACATTCTCCTGTTTAGAAGAATGAGAGGAGATCTCGGGGAAGAGCAAAATCATTCAGGGCTCAACAGACAGGATGCAGGGAGGATGTTTCCCCTGTCTGAGGAGTTGAGGGTCAGGGGTCACTGTCACAGGATGGAGTGAACCCTCAGTGACTTCGCAGACTCTGGATCTTTCAATGATTTCACGTTCCCTGGCCCCGAGCATCTTATTTTCACTGTGGATGTCCAGTCCCTGTACACCTTCATCCACCAGCAGGAAGGCCTCAGAGCTCTCTCTTTCTTTCTGGACACCTGTCCCAACCAGTTCCCTTCCACCACCACTCTCCTCCGTCTAGCGGAACTTGTCCTCACTCTTAATAATTTCTGTAATTTCCACCGTCTCCAACAGGATCCCACCACCAAGCACATCTTTCCCTCTCCCCCACTTTCTGCTTTCAGCAGGGATCACTCCCTACACGACTCGCGTCCATTCGTCCCTTCCCACTGAACTCCCTCCTGGCACTTCCAGGTGGGGCGACACTTCACCTGTGTGTCAGGTGGGGTCATACACTGTGTTTGGTGCCTCTGGTGTGGCCTGTACATCGGTGAGACCCGACATAGATTGGGAGTCTGCTTCACCAGAAAAAGCAGGATCTCCCAGTAGCCGCCCATTTTAATTCCACTGCCTATTCCCATATGTCCATCGAGGGCCTCCTCTACTGTCGCGATGAGGCCACACTCAGTTGGAGGAGCAATATCTCATATTCCGTCTGGGTAGCCTCCAACCTGATGGCATGAACATCGATTTATCGAACTTCCAGTAATGGCCACCCCTCCTTCACCATTCCCTGTGCCCATTTTCCCTCCCTCAATTCATCTCCTCGCCTGCCCATCGCCTCCCTCTGGTGCTCCTCCCACTTTTCTTCCATGGCCTCCTGTTCTCTCCTATAGAACTCACCCTTCTCCAGTCCTGTGTCTCTTTCACCCAATCAACTTCCCAGCTTCCGGTTTCACCCATCACCTCGTGTTTCTCCCCCCACCCCCACCACCTTTTGACTGATTCCTCATGTTTTTTTCTCCAGTCCTGCTGAAGAGTCTCGGCCCGAAATGTCGACTGTACTTTTTTTCGTAGATGCTGCCTGCCCTGCTGAGTTTCTCCAGCATTTTGTGTGTGTTGCTCGGATTGAATTGAATTGACTTTATTTCTTACATCCTTCACAAACATGTGGAGTAAAAATCTCCGTCTCAATGTGCAATCATAGTAATTTATAATGAACAGAACAGTCAGTGTGATGTTTGATGGCCCGATGGGAGAAGCTGCACTGGAGCCTGTTGGTCCTGGGGTTTATGCTGTGGTACCGTTTCCCGGATGGTGGCAGCTGGATTAGATTGTGGTCAGGGTGACTTGTGTCCCCAGTGATCCTACGGGCCCTTTTTACACACCTGTCCTTGTAAATGTCCTGAATCATGGGAAGTTCACAAGTACGGATGTGCTGGGCTGTCGGCACCACTCTCTGCCGAATCCTGCGATTAAGAGAGGTACAGTTCCCATATACCAGTCAGGATGCTCTCAATTGTGCCCCTATAGAAAGTTCTTAGGATTTGGGGACCCCTATCGAACTTCCTCAACCGTCTGAGGTGAAAGAGGTGCTGTTGTGTACAGACCACGTGAGTTCCTCAGTGACGTGGATGCTGAGGAACTTGAAGCTGTTTCCCCCCACAACCCCAGATCCAGTGATTCAATAGGGGTTAGCCCGTCTCCATCCCTCCTGTAATCCACAACCAGCTCCTTTGTGTTTGTGACATTGAGGGAGAGGTTGTTTTCTTGACACCACTGTATCAGAGAGATGACTCCTTCCCTGTAGGCCACCTCGCTATTGTTTGAGATTCGGCCAATCAATGTCGTGTCGTCAGCAAATTTAATCAGCAGATTGGAGCTGTGGGTGTCGACACAGCTCTGAGGAGCTCGTGTGTTGAGAGTCGGAGGGGTGGAGGTGAGGGAGCTGCTGGCGATCTGACAGGAAGTCCAGGATCCAGATGCACAAGGCAGAGGTTTCTGAGCTGCCTGTCGAGCCTGGAGGCAATTGTGTTATGTAGAGCAGTAGCTATTGCATCATCTGTTGATCGGTTGTGAATTGTAGGGGGTCCGGTGGGTGGTAGCAAGCTGCAGATGTAGTCCTTGACCAACCTCTCAAAGCATTTGCTTATCATTGAGGTGAGTGCAACAGGACGTTAGTCGTTCGGGCATGTTACCTTGGTCTCGTTTGGTACAGGGACGATGGAGGATAATTTGAAGCAGGAAGGTGCTCCACACGGGGAGAGGGAGAGGTTAACAATTTCCAGCACTGCGGATTTTCCCTTGTTTCTCGTTTCACGGTGCAGGATCCCCACCTGCTGCCGGGAACCGGTACTGCAGGAAGAGCAGAACACAATGCTGTAACTCGGCTGGAATGTGGGCATTGGTAGCTGGGCCAACATTAACTGCCCACCGACTGCCCAGAAGAAAGTGCAAATGAGGTACTTGTGGCCCACTCATACACAGACAGATCGCTAAACCGAGGAAGGAATCAGAATCAAATCAGGTTTATTATCACCGGCATGTGTTGTGAAATTGTTAACTTAGCAGCAGCAGTTCAGTGCAATAGATAACATAGAAGAACAAAAACTAATAAGTAAATAAATAAGTAAATCAATTACAGTATACGTATAACCAAATAACAAAATAACCATATAACAATTACGGTACGGAAACAGACCATCTCGGCCCTTCTAGTCCGTGCCAACACTTACATTCACCTAGTTCCACTGGCCCGCACTCAGCCCATAAACCTCCATTCCTTTCCTGTCCATATTCCTATCCAATTTTACTTTAAATGACAATACCGAACCTGCCTCTACCATTTCTACTGGAAGCTCGTTCCACACAGCTACCACTCTCTAAGTAAAGAAATTCCCTCTCGTGTTACCCTTAAACTTTTGCCCCCTAATTCTCAAATCATGTCCTCTTGTTTCAATCTCCCCTACTCTCAATGGAAAATGCCTAACCACATCAACTCTATCTATCCCCCTCATAATTTTAAATTCCTCCAGCAAGTCCCCCCTCAACCTTAGTATCATCTGCATACTTACTAATCCAATTTACCACCCCATCATCCAGATCATTAATGTATATGACAAACAACATTGGACCCAATACTGATCCCTGAGGCACACCACTAGTCACTGGCGTCCAACCTGACAAACAGTTATCCACCACTACTCTCTGGCATCTCCCATCTAGCCACTGTTGAATCCATTTTGCTACTTCAATATTAATACCTAACGATTGAACCTTCCTAAATAACCTTCCGTGCGGAACCTTGTGAAAGGCCTTACTGAAGTCCATATAGACAACATCCACTGCTTTACCCTCGTCAACTTTCTTCGTAACCTCTTCAAAAATTTCAATAAGATTAGTCAAACATGACCTTCCACACACAAATCCATGCTGACTATTCCTAATCAGACCCTGTCTATCCAGATAATATTGACTAGATTAAAAATTGTGCAAAAGCAATTATATTAAAAAGTTGAGGTAGTGTTCACAGGGTCAGTGTCCATTTAGGAATCGAATGGGAGAGGGGCAGAAACTGTTCCTGAATCACTGAGTGTGTGCCCTCATGCTTCCGTACCTCCTTCCTGATGGTAACAAGGAGAAGAATAACCCAATGTCCTGGGTGATGGGGGTCCATAATGATGGACGCTGCCTTTCTGAGGCACCGCTCCTTGAAAATGTTTTGAATACCATGGAGGCTAGTAGCCAAGATGGAGCTGACTAATTCTATAACTTTATGTTGCTGCTTTTGATCCCGTGCAGTCACACCGTCCCCAATCCAGACAGTGATGCAGCCCGTCAGAATGCTCTCCATGGTACATCTATAGAAGTTTTCAACTGGTTTAGGTGACAAACCAAATCTCCTCAAAATCCCAATGAAAAATAGCTCCTGTTCTGGTTAGACCAGATTAGATCTTCTGAGATCTCGACACCCAGGAACCAATTGCTCACTCTCTCCACTTCTGATCCCTCTATGAGGCTTGGTTCATGTTCCCTCGTCCTACCCTTCCTGAAGTCCACAATCAGTTCTTTGGTCTTACTGACGTTGAGTGCAAGGTTGTTGCTATAACTCCACTCAACTAGCTGGAATATCTCTCTCCTGTACTCCCTCTCGTCACCACCTGAGATCCTACCAACAATGGTTCTATCATCAGCAAATTCACAGATGGCATTTGAGCTTTACCCAGCCACACAGAGAAAGTAGAGCTGTGGGTGAGCACACGTCCCTGTTGTGTGCCAGCGTTGATCGTCAGCGAGGTGGAGATATTATTACCAATCCGCACATATTGTGGTCTTCCAGTTTGGAAGTCAATGATCCAGATGCAGAGGGAGATACAGAGACTCAGGTTCCGTAGCTTATTGATCAGGACTGTAGGAATGATGGTGTTCAACGCTGAGCTACAGTGAATGAACAGCATCCTGACGGAGGTATTTGTATTGTCTGGGTGATCCAAGGCCATGTGGAGAGCCATTGAGATTGTGGGTGCTGTAGACCTATTGTGGCGATAGGCAAATTACAGCAGGTCCAGGTCCTTGCTGAGATAGGAGTTGAATCTAGCCACACCAACCACTCAGTCACTGTCGATGTGAGTGCTACTGGACGATAGTTATTAAGGCAGCTCACACTACTCTTCTTAGGCACTGGTATAATTGTTGCCCTTTTGAAGCAGGTGGAAACTTCGCACCATAGCAACGAGAGGTTGAGAATGTACCTGCCAGTTGGTTGGCACAAGTTTTCAGAGCATGACCAGGTAGTCCAACAGGGCCTGCTGCCTGGCGAGGGTCCTCGCTCCGGAAAGCCAGCCTGACATCGGCCTCCGAGACAGAGATCACAGAGTCACCAGGTGCACCTTTCAAAGCGGGCATAGAAGGCGTTGAGCTCATCTGGTAGTGAAGCATCGGTGCCAGTCATACTATGGGGTTTCGCTTTGTAGGAAGTAATGTCCTGCGAACCCTGGCAGAGTTGCCATGCATCCGATGTTGCCTACAACTTTGCTCGGAATTGTTTCGTCACTCTTGAAATAGCCCTCCACAAGTCTGACTGGCTTTCTGGTTCAGACCTGGGTTGCCAAGACTCAAACCACAGATCTAGCCCTCAGCAGACGACATACCTCCTGGTTCATCCACGGCTTTTGGTTTGGAAATGTACGGCAAATTTTAATAGGCACACACTCATCCACACAGGTTTTAATGAAGCCGGCATTAAACAACTGCGGCATACTCATCTTGATTCGAAGATGGATCCCTGAATACAGTCCAGTCCACCGATTCAAAGCAGTCCTGTAGGCCCTCCTGTGCTTCCCTTGTCCAAACCTTCTTGGTCCTCACTGCTGGTGCTGCAGTCTTCAGTCTCTGCCTGTACTCCGGGAGTAGAAGTACAGACAGGTGATCAGACTTCCCGAAGTGAGGTTCTGCTGTTTCGTGTTTAGCACAGAATTCATTTCCTTCACTTCCACCATTCCCCTCAACCCCATTAAACTGTTTACTGCCTGGTCTTCTGTTAACTATCCTCTGTTAAACCGTTCATGGTGTGAAACTCCTCCGTTCACTCTCCCCTTGTCCTTTCTAGCTCACTTCCTTCACTGCTTTGTAAACCTGATGTAGAATTTAGGTTTTCTGCCATTGTCTGTGCCTGTATTGCTGCTGAAAGTGTTTCATTGCAACACATGAGCTGCTGGAGATGGTGGGGTGTCTGATTCATCAGCGGAGTTAGGGGTCAGGCAGCATCTATGGTGGGAGATGGACAGTCATCATTTCCCCTCAAAACCCTTCCTCTGAACAGAACTGGACTGCCTGTTTCCCTCCACAGATACCGCCTGGCCCACTGACACTCCTCCAGCATTTTGTGTGTTGCTCTGGATTCCAGCATCTGCAGCCTGTCGTGCCTCCAGACTGTAACGATGCCTTGTACACACCACAGTAAATTCGGCAGGACTTCACCTGATCTCTCTTTGCTTGGAGGACAGCCCTCTTCCCTCCTCCCCAGTCTTTTTGCACAATCAAAATCCCTCACTCCACACATGTCCTGTAGGGAGCATTCATTCCAGTCACATACCGACAGTGTGAGGTACCATTGCACGGGATCGGAAAGTAGTAGTCTCTTTCAGAAGAGGTATGACTCACCAGTCTCCCCCACCCCCACGCATAGTGCTGATATATTTTTCTCTTGTCCTCTGTCTCACCCAATAACCTGGCATTCCATTTGTTAATCATTACAGTGCCTTGTGTAGGTTAAGTCTGGTAACACATGACTGTAATTCTATCCCGTTGCCTTCTCATTCTGAAACTTGACTTCCTTCAAAACCTGTTGACCTAAATTTGCTCTTCACTCTTTGACAGCCAGTTTCCAGTCAGCTGCTGTTCAAAGTGTCTTACTGTTGTACTCCAGGGACGATCGGTTCCCTTCCCTGGCCCATTTTGTCCCTCATCCTTCACTCCTGGGTCGGGTGGCTTGACGATCAGCATAGCGGGGGAAACTCTGGGACGGTGATATTGCCAAGAATCTGAAGTCTCGTCCAGTCCAGAGGGGGTAAGGAAGGCAGCTGTCCTCCCTGAACAGCATTTGTGAATTTAAATTGGCTTTGCCTGTCACACTGAAACATACAGTGAAATGGGTCGTTTGTGTCGGTCACCAACACATTCTGAGGCTGTGCTCCGGGCGAGAGTCACCACTCTTCTGGCCCCAACACAGCACGTCCACAACTTACTGACCCCAACCTATACATCGTTGGAATGTGGGAGGAAACCGGAGCATCCGGAGGAAACACACACGGTCACAGGAAGAATCTACAAACTCCTTACAGACAGCAGCAGGAATTGACCCCGGGCACAGGCTCTGCAATAGTGTTACGTTAACGACTGGGCTACCGTGACACCCGAATTGGGTGGATTTTTACAACAATCCTGTAAAAATGTCACTGTCACCGATGCTAGTGTTTACTTAAGGCAAGATTTAGTTGATATTACATCCTTAGTCAATAGTGATAAGGTTCGAACTCTTGAGAGATGGGTAAGAGTTAACAGGAATCTGAGGGACAGTGTTTTCACCTGGAGGGCAGTCAGCATAAACCATAGGACGTATTTCCCAGGTCAGCAACGGCTAATACGAGGGGGCATCATTTTAAGAAGAATGGAGGAAGGTCTGGGGGGTTGTCAGAGGTAGATTTTTACACAGAGAGTGGTGGGTGCGTGGAACGCTCTGCAAGGGTGGTGGGGGAGGCAGATACATTTGGGGCATTTAAGATACTCAGACAAGCACGCGGATGAAAGAAAAGTGGAGAGCTATGTGGAAGGAAGGGTTATGTTTATGGTAGAGCAGGCTAATATGTCAGCACTCCATCATTAGGTGAAGCACCTATACTGTGATGTATTTATGGAGAGAAATAAATAGTCGATATTTTGGGCCGAGACCCTTCATCAGTATCTCAAATCATCGCACACTGATGAATGGTCTCGACCTGAAAAGCCGAGTCTTAATTTGACTCCAAAGATGCTGCCCGACCTGCTGAGTTCCTCCTGTTACGTACCCCGTCACTGGGCTAACAAACCTGCAGAAATGGAATGGTATGTTGGAGTCTGGTGGTACTGTAACTAAAGGTGTTTATTAGTAAACTAAGTAATACAGTATCAAAAAGGCAAATATACATATAAAACAGGTTAGCAATAATAAAAACAGAAGTGTAGGAATAAGAATCAAAACCAAGCTCTATCGTAGTCTAGGGGTAAATGAATAGTCTTAAACTAATGCAGAGTTCAGTTCAGTTCAGTTTGGGTTGAGGTAGTTGCTGTTGTGACGTGAGAGAGAGAGAGAGAGAGAGAGAGAGAGAGAGAGAGAGAGAGAGAGAGAGAGAGAGAGAGAGAGAGAGAGAGAGAGAGAGAGAGAGAGAGAGAGAAAGATAGAGCGAGAGAGAGAGATAGAGAGAGAGGGAGAGAGAGATAGAGAGAGAGGGAGAGAGAGCGAGAGAGAAAGAGAGAGAGAGATAGAGAGAGAGATATAGAGAGAGCGAGAGAGAAAGAGAGAGAGATAGAGAGAGAGATAGAGAGAGTGAGAGAGAAAGAGATAGAGAGAGAGAGAGAGAGAGAGAGATGTGAGCAGCTGCAGCAGACAAACCTTCCGTTGTCTTCTTGTTCCGTTGTACCGTTGTGGTCATTCGGTTATGACCCCTGCGTTCCAAGCTAGACCGTTCTTCTGTGGTGGACTCGTCACTCTGGCATGAGTGGACACACACACAAGTCCCCACCGGTCCTGCCGTCACACTGTGAGCTTTGTGACTGATCTCCCGATTCGGTCCTCCAAGCCCCCACCTTCCTGTGGGTGCACAACACTCTGGCAGTGTCTCGTGGCGTGTCTGCCGGTGTCTCAGCAGACCCGTCTTTTATCTCCCCTGACGGGGTACCAGCCATCCATGACCATCCAACTGGCCAGTCCCTGCTGTCTCCGCAGGGATGTTAAAGAGCAAAGCAGTGCCCTTGCAGCAAAAGGTAAATAATCAGTGAAGAAGCCATAATACTAAATCATGTCTCTGTCTCTCTCTCTTATCTGTATCAGATGCCTCTCCCTCTGTTCTTCATCTCTATCTCTCTTTAACAGCATAGTTCACAGGGGAGGGGGTCAACTCTGGACCCTATCTCCATCTGGTTTTCTCATCACACAGAACACTCCATTTCGTGAGTGTTACTCTGGATTTCCAGTATCTGCAGAATCTTGTGTGTTAATACATAACAAGCTGAAAACATCCAAAATGGCTCTTTAGTTTGGTGTTGTTTGTGTGATTAACACTGGCCAGGGTGTTGGGGTTGGCTCTGTGTTGCCCTCAGTACCAGCACTCAAAGTTCAGTAACATTCATTGTCAAAGTACCTGTATGTTACCGTAAACCACCTTGAAATTCATTTTCATGCCGGCATTTACAGAAAAATAAAGAAAACAATAAAATTTCTGTTATAGTATTTTGTGTGTGAGTTGTTCTGAATTCCCAGTGTCTCCAGAATCTCTTGTGTCACTGATTGCCCAAGACCTCTTGGAGAAGAGGTACAGAACCCCGAGGATCCACACTCAATGATTCAGAAACAGCTTCTTCCCCTCCTCCATCAGATCTTTGAACGGTCCTATATGAACACAATGTCCGTGAGCCCATGAACGATTCAGATTCCGATTCTTTTTATCACACCTACATCAAAACGTACAGAGATGTGTGTCCTTTGTTTAAAGACCAACACAACCGAGGATTTGTTGAGACAGCTCGAAAGTATCACCACACATCCGCCATAGGGTGCCCAGAACGGTCAGAACAACAACACAACAAAAACAAGACCACAACAGCAGAACAAACCTCTTTCCCACCCTCTCTCTCTCACACACACTTCCAAACACAGGACAGGCCGCCTCTAGGCCTTCGGTCCTTGACTACAAACTCACATCCTGGCTCAGACTCGCAGACAATAGACCTCTGACTCCGGACAATCTAACCCATCGGACCTCTGTATTTTCTTCTTTATTCCTTTTTATTACACTGTATTTACTTTTGTAGTTTATAGTGTTTCTATGTCATCACATTTTACCCTTTTCTCGCTGTTGCCATCAGGCAGAAGGTACAAGTGTCACGACTGGCCACTCCACCACATTCAAAACAGCTGCTACCCCTCAACCATCAGTTTCTTTCACAAAAGGGGATAAATACACTCATTCTGCTTCCGGTGTTCCCACAGCCAATTGTCTCACTTTACAAACTCTTTATGTTGCTATTTCATGATCATTATTTATTGCTAGTTATTTATATTTTGCGTTGGCACGGTTTGTTGTCCGTTGATCCTGTTTACATACTGTTCTATAGATTTGCTCAGTAAGCCCACAGAAGAAGAATCTCGGGGTTGTGTGTGAAGACGTGTCTGTACTCTGATCATAAAGTTTACTTTCACTTTGAACTTTGCTCCTGCAAAACCACACATGTAAGCGGTGATGATGAATCTGTGACCCTGAGGATTGGATTCAGTCCTGGGGAGGAGGGCCACGCTTCAGGGAAAATGTGCAGGATGTAGAGAGAGTGCAGAAATGTTTGACTGGAATTAGTCCGGGGATGAGAGATGGTCGTTCCATGCATAGTCTGGAGACCCTGGGGTTATTCCACATGGAGCAGAAGAGGATCTGATAGGTAAGACCATGAGGGATCACGGGAAGGGTTTGGAGAGGATGTGGAAGAGGTTTACCAGGGAACTGCCTGGATTACACAACACGATAATAGGAGGCTGGGTTGTTTTCCCAGGAGCGACGGAGTCTGAGGGGAGATCTGATAGAGATTATGAGAGGAACAGATAGAGTAGACAGACAGTATCTGTTGTCTAGGGTTGAAATCTCTAATACCAGAGGGCATGCAGTTAAGACGAGGGGGGTATTTTCAAAGGAGATGTGAGGGGCAAGTTTTTTCTTACACAGAGAGTGCTGGGTGCCTGGGGTGGTGTGGGTACATATGGAGCTTTTAAGATATGTTCAGATAGGCTAATTTCATTTCAAGATGGCTGGGGTCCTGTCAGTGGTCTACAGTTGCAGTTCAGACTATGGTTCTCCACGGGCAGTGGGTTCTCATCGTGTGGTCCCGCGTTTCAGTATCTCCAGGTGTGGCCTGGAAGACGCGCGCCATTGGACGCGGCCCTGTGGACCACGCGGTTCCTCGCTGATGTCACCGACTGCAGCGTTGCAGGGGACTGAAACTGTGGGACGGTGGGCAGTGTGCACTGCTGTCGGAATGAAGAAAAATTACTTGTAAAGAGTTGTTGAAGGTGAGTCTAGGGTGTGGGATCGGTTCAGAGTTGTGGTGAGTGAGTTGTCCACGCCGGTTCAAGAGCCTGATGGTTGTAGGGTAACAGCTGTCCACGAACTTGGCAGTGTGGGACCTAAGGGTTCTGAAGGTCCCGTTCGATGGGAGCAGAGAGAAGAGAGCATGGTGTGGATGGTTGGAGTCCTTGATGACGGTTGCTGCTTTCTTGTGGCAGGGCTCCGTGTAAGTGGTCTCATTGCTGAAGATTAGAACATTTGCAGATGATACCAAGATTGGGGGTGTAGTGGACAGCAAGGAGGACTAACAGAGCTTGCAGTGGGATCTGGTCCAGCTGGAAATCGGACTGGAAAATGGCAGATGGAATTTAGTGTGGACAACTGCAAAATGTTGCACTTTGGTAGGGCCTACCTGAGTGAGGAGTGCAGCAGAACCAAGAGATCTGGGAATACAGGTCAAGTATTTTCAGTTTATTTTGAGTTATTTGAGCGTCTGATTCAAATAAACAAACAAGCAAACAACAACAAATGGATCTGACAGACGGGAGTCTACAGACGCTGGAAATCCCGAGCAACACAAAATGCTGGAGGAACTCAGCGGGAATGGCTGCATTTATGGAAGGAATAAACAAGACGATGTTTCCCTTCATCGGGACTGGGAAGGAGGGGGTTAAAGTCGGAATAAGGCAGAGGAGGGTAAGGAGTACAAATGACATGTGATAGTTACACCAGGTGAGTCGGGGGTGGGAGAGGGGGCATGAAGGAAGAAGCTGCGAGGTGACAGGTGGAAAAGGTGAAGAATGGCTGAAGAGAATCTGACTTTCTTTTTCTCGGCTTTCCCTGCAGTACCGGATTCCAGCAGCAGGTGGGGATGTTCACCGTCAAACTGATCCTTGGACAGCTCACTATCCCCATCACCTGGTTGAAAGCGGTACCGCCATGAACTGAACGTCCAAACGTTTATCAGCTGGATTGGCGGAATCCTGAGTTCAGAGCATTAACACGATGTCTGAGTGTGGGTTTCTTTCTGCCCCTCCTTCACTCACTGTTCCATTGCCCCTCTCGGCCCATCCATCACTCAGCCTCGCTCACATGGACTGTGTCACCCACCCGGGTGGGAAGGAGAGCCCAACGCAGAGGTCACAGGAAGGTAGCACAGGGTGCAGCAAAGGGAGGGGTGGGGAAGTGTTGGAGGCATGAGGTCTGAGGAAGGGTGCACAGGAGGTAAGGGGCAGGAGAAATCCTGAGGGAGAGGACAAGAGGGATCAAAGTTGAGGGAGGTTCAGATGAAACTGGGTGTAAGTGTAAATGAAGACGAGCCTGTGGGTAAAGGTAAATGTCTGAGCTCGCGCGCGCGCGCGCGCGCGCGCGTGTGTGTGTGTGTGTGTGTGTGTGTGTGTGTGTGTGTGTGTGTGTGTGTGTGTGTATGTGTGTGTGTGTGTGTGTGTGTGTGTCTCACTTTCTCTCTCTCTCAGTCAGAGGCAGAGAAAGCGAGAGAGAGAGCCTGAGACATCTTCTCTGCTTTCCAGGTAGATGCAGGCTCAGCACTGGTCCAATTTTCCCATAAATATTTCAAAACAAACAGAAAGATGCTCACTGGGGCAAAGTGACACATTAACCACTTGGTCCCAGCCTCACTTACTGGGAGGCGGTCATCTGTAATCCCTTCTCTGTTCGAACTATCTACACATATCTTGTCAAAACATTATTCCCTCTGGGTAGCCTCCAACCTGATGGCATGAACATCAATTACTCGAACTTCCGGTAATGGCCACACCCTCACCATTCCCCATTCCCATTTTGCTCTCTCACCTTGTCTCCTTTCCTGCCCATCACCTCCCTCTGGTGCTCCTCCACCTTCCCTTTCTTCCAAGGCCTCCTGTCCTCTATCAGACTCCCCCTTCTCCAGCCCTTTATCGATTTCACCAATCTCTTTCCCAGCTCTTTACTTCACCACTCCCCCTCTCCCGGTTTCACCGGTCACCTACAAACTTATATTTCTTCTTTCCCTCCCCTCACCTTCTCACTCTGACCTCTCATCAGCTCGGGAGAGGAGTGGTCTGAAATCAATATTTCCCATCTCTGTTTCCCAGGGAAAACATCATGGAATCCACGGAATGAAGGAAAATGAACATTAACATCTTGGAAAATCTCACATTACAAGAGAGTAGGTGCTGACGATCTTAAAGCCAATTAAGGTGGATAAATCCCTTATTCCCTCTACCAACGTGCTCGACCATGGACTTCCCTACACTATATTCCAGCTGCCAATTCTTTGCCATTCTGCAATCTAAGGCCTACTGCAGACTCCCTGCTTCCTCAACACTCCCTACCCCTCCAGCTATCTTTGTATTATCCACAAAACCAGCAATTCTGCCACCCGTATCACTGACTGATCAAATGAAAAGAAGTGGCCCCAACACCAGCCCCTGCGGACACCACTCGTCACCAACACCAGTAAGGGACCTCTTTATTCCCCGTCTTTGCCTCCTGAGAATCAGTCTATCTTCTATCCGTGCTAGTATCTTTCCTGTAATTCCATGGACTCTCATCTTGTTTCGCAGCCTCATGTGTGGCTCCTTGTCAAATGTCTTTTGAACATCCCAGTAAACAACATCTACTAACTCTCCTTTGTCTATCCTTCCTGTTATTTCCTCAAAGAATGCAACAGATTGGTCAGGCAAGGTTTCTCCACAGGGAAACCTTGCTGATTTCACCCATCATGTCCTTCAATTACTCTGAAACCCCATCCTTGATAACAGACTCTTGCCAACAAGTGAAGTCAGAAGAAATCACCTATAATTTCCTGTCATTTGCCTCCCTTTCTTTTTAAAGAGTGGAGTGACATTTACAATTTTCCAGTTCCCCCCAAACCCCCAGTGAAAACTGAATGATCAGCACTAATGTCTCCACAATCACTTCAGCTGCTTCTTTAAGAACCTCTGGGTCTCACTCATCTGCTCCGGGTGACTTGTCTACTTTCAGATCTTTCTGTTTTCCACGGTCCTTCTCCATAGTGATAGTGACAACACTCACTTCTGTGCCCTGACACTCTCAAAATTCTGCCACACTGCTGGTGTCTTCCACAATGAAGACAGACACAACATACATCATGACTTTGTCCACCATTTCCAATGTAACTTTCTAGTGGTCCGATATTCACTCTCACCCCTCCTTTACTCTTATTTATCTGATAAAACTTTTGATATCCTCCTTTATATTATTGACCAGCTAAACTTCATATTTCATCTTTGCTAACCTGTCTTTTAGTTTCCTTCTATTAGTTTTGAAAATCTTCCCAATCCCCTCGCTCCAAACAGAGGGCTTGTTCCCTTCCTGTTTCTCACTTCCACCCACACTGACTCAGCAGACAATCCCTCCACCACGTTCTCCATTGAGTCATTCAGCACGGGAACTGCTGCTGGAAGACCATCAGCTCAGTGAGAGACGCTCTTTGTTCTGCCCGAAACCTGCTGGACTCCCAGCACAGCCAGATGTCCGTCAGGGAATGCCGTCGACAGGCACAGTCCAGGCTGCAGGAGGACGTGCTGAGGGACACAGAGGATCTCGGGGCAGACAGTGCAAAGTCTCTGGGGGGAGGAGCACTGTCGAGGCTCCTTCTGCTACCTCACATGGAGGGCCTGGGTCAGGTGGGGAAGCCCCACAAACACTGAAATGTTGTAACATCCCTGAGACGATCTGAATGGCAATGGTTTAAACAGTGTTAACACCACCGAATGTATTGAACATATGACATTAAGAATGTCAAATATCATTGGAACTGTTTAAATCTCTTGCAGATATTTTAATACAAATAAAGTTTAATTTCTTAAAACACAAGTTTACCTTTGCAGCACACACAAAATGCTGGAGGAATTCAGCAGGCCCAGGCAGCATCTAAGGAAAAGAGTACAGTCGACGTTTCGGGCCGAGACCCTTCATCAAGACCAGAGAGAAACAGAAGGGTTAAACGGTGGGGGGAGGGAGGGAGAAACACAGGGTGAGAGGTCAAACCGGGAAGGGGGAGGGGTGAAGTGAAGAGCTGGGAAGTTGATTGGTGAAAGAGATACAGGGCTGGAGAAGGGGAAATCCAATAGGAGAGGACAGAGGGCCGTGGGAAAAAGGAAAGGGGGAGGAGCACCAGAGGGAGGCAAGGAGATAAATTGAGAGAGGGAGAAGGGGACAGGGAATGGTGAAGGAGGGGGTGAGAAATTGATGTTCATGCCATCAGGTCAGACGATTCCCAAGTAGAATATAAGGTGTTGCTCCTCCAAACTGAGCGTGGCCTCATCGCGACAGTAGAGGAGGCCATGGATTGACGTGTCGGAATGGGAATGGGAAGTGGAATTAAAATGGGTGGCCACTAGGCGATCCTGCTTTCTCTGGCAAATGGAGCATAGGTGCTTGGCGAAGCAGTCTGCCGATCTATGTCAGGTCTCACTGATGTACAGGAGGCCACACCGGGAGCACCGGACACAGTATACGACCCCAACCTGGTCTGCTGTTCAGTAGGAAATGGAGAGCTTTGAGGCCTTCCTGGTTGGGGGTGGAGGTGTATAGGCACAGGACATCCAGAGTGAAAATCAGATGATCGGGGCCAGGGATCATGAAATCATTGAAAAGATCCAGAGAGTGTGAAGTGCCACTGTTGTAGGGAGGAAGGGACTGGACCAGGAGGAATAAAACAGAGTCGATATGAGTTCAGGGGCAGGAACAAGCTGAAACTATGGGTCTACCTGGAGAGGCAGGTTTGTGGATCTTGGGTAGAAAGGGGAGGTACGGGAACTACGAGGTTGGAGGTAGTGGATGGGAGATCCCCAGAGCTTATAAAGTCGGTGATGGTGTGGGAGACAGTGGCCTGGTTCTCCTCTGTGAGGTCCTGTTCGAGGGGTAAGTAAGTAGGAGGTGTCTGAGAATTGTCGCTGGGCCTCAGCGGTGGAGGTCAGTACGCCAGACTACTACAGCACCCCACTGATCCGCGGGTTTGAGGGTGAGGTGAGGATTAGTGCTGAGGGAGTGGAGAGCAGGGCGTTTGGAAGTAGTGAGGTTGGAATTGGAGGGAGGAGTGGGGAAGTGGAGACGGTCGATGTCTCGTCGGCAGTTTGCAATGAAAAGATCCAGAGCGGGGTGACCAGGGAGAGGAGGAGGGTTGAGGACGGCAGAAAGGGTCATCGGTCCCCATCCTCCCTCGCCCTTCAGTCTGTCGGTTTGCACGGGAGAGAGGTGAGAGCACCAGAGATCCATCAGCAGCTCCGGTCTCCCAGCAGCAGGAGGCGGGTTTCGGAGGCAGCTGCGGACAACAGGCCCCGATCCCCGGCGGGGAAAGGTCGGGCACCCTCAGACAACTGCGGACAACAGGCCCCGATCCCCGGCGAGGAAAGGCCGGTCACCCTCAGGCAGCTGCGGACAACAGGCCCCGATCCCCGGCGAGGAAAGGCCGGTCACCCTCAGGCAGCTGCGGACAACAGGCCCCGATCCCCGGCGAGGAAAGGCCGGCCACCCTCAGGCAGCTGCGGACAACAGGCCCCGATCCCCGGCGAGGAAAGGCCGGCCACCCTCAGGCAGCTGCGGACAACAGGCCCCGATCCCCGGCGAGGAAAAGCCGGTCACCCTCAGGCAGCTGCGGACAACAGGCCCCGATCCCCGGCGAGGAAAGGCCGGTCACCCTCAGGCAGCTGCGGACAACAGGCCCCGATCCCCGGCGAGGAAAGGCCGGCCACCCTCAGGCAGCTGCGGACAACAGGCCCCGATCCCCGGCGAGGAAAGGCCGGCCACCCTCAGGCAGCTGCGGACAACAGGCCCCGATCCCCGGCGAGGAAAGGCCGGCCACCCTCAGGCAGCTGCGGACAACAGGCCCCGATCCCCGGCGAGGAAAAGCCGGTCACCCTCAGGCAGCTGCGGACAACAGGCCCCGATCCCCGGCGAGGAAAGGCCGGTCACCCTCAGGCAGCTGCGGACAACAGGCCCCGATCCCCGGCGAGGAAGCTCCTGCCAGTAACTTTGTTTATCGCCTGTACATGTGAACTTTGCGTTAATGAACTTGGGCACAGTTCCTCCAGACTAACACCACCGACCACAAGTCACCAGGAAGGACTCGATGTACACGGTGAACACACACAAAATGCTGGAGGAACTCAGCGGGCCAGGCAGCCTCTATGGAAATAAAGTACAATTGACACTTTGGATCGAAACGCTTCGGCAGGTCTGGGGGGGAAAAGGCTGAGGAGATTTAAAAGGTGGGGAGGGGAGAGAGAAACACTCGGTGAGAGGTGAAACCTGAAGGGGGAGAGGTGAAGTAAGGAGCTGGGAAGTTGATTGGTGAAAGAGGTATAAGGCTAGAGAAGGGGGAGTCTGACAGAAGAGGACAGAAAGCCATGGAAGAAAAAAGAGGGGAGGAGCACCGTAGGGAGGCGATGGGCGGCAAGGAGATAAGGTGGGAGAGGGAAAAGGGGGATGGGGAATGGTGAAGGAGAGGGATTGGGGGCATTACCAGAAGTTCGAGGGATCCAAGGAGACCTTGCTTTTTGGCTTGACCACAGAGGGCAAAGAGTCGTTGTAGATGGTTCCTATCTGTATGGAAGATGGTGACCAGTGGCTTTCCGCAGGGATCTGTTCTGGGATCCCTCCTCTTTGTGGTTTTAATTATTGACCTGGATGAGGAAGCAGAAGGATGAGTTGGTAAATTTGCTGAGGACACAAAGGTTGGGGTGTTGGGGATAGTCTGAAGGGCTGTCAGAGGATACAGCAGGACATCGATAGGATGCAGAACTGGGCTGAGAAGTGGCAGATGGACTTCAACTGAGGTAAGTGTGAGGTGGTTCATTTTGGTGGGTCAAATTTGAAGACAGAATGTAATATTAATGGTAAGAATATTGGCAGTGTGGAGGATCAGCGAGACCTTGTCCAGGGGACACTCATATCTGCTGCGCAGGTTGACAGTATGGTTAAGAAGGCGTATGTTGTGTTGGCCTTCATCAACTGTGGGATTGAGTTCAAGAGCCGTGAGGTAATGTTACAGGTATATAAGACCTTGGTCAGACCCCACTTGGAGTACTGTGTTCAGTTCTGGTCACCTCACTACAGGAAGATTGTGGATACTATAGAGAGAGTGCAGAGGAGATTTACAAAGATGTTGCCTGGATTGGAGGGTGTACCTTATGAGACAAGTTGAATAAACTTGGCCTTGAAGTGACGGAGGATGAGAGGAGACGTGATAGAGATGTATAAGATGATGTGAGGCATTGATCGTGTGGATGGCCAGTGGCTTTTTCCCAGGGCTGAAATGGCTAACATGAGGGGGCATAGTTTTAAGGTGCTTGGAAGGAGGTACAAGGGGATGTTAGAGGTGAATTTTTCACACAAAGAGTGGTGGGTGCATTGAATGTGAAGTGAAGGTGGTAGAGCCGGATACAATAAAGGCTTTTTAGAGACTCTTAGATATGTACATGGAGCTTAGGGAAATAGAGGGCTGTGTGGTTGGGAAATTCTCGGCAGCTTCTGGAGCAGGATTCATGGCTGGCTCATCATTGTGGGCAGAAGGGCCTATAATGTGCTGTGGATTTTCTGTGTTCTATGCTGGGGGAACCGGTCAGACAGCATCTATGGAAATGGGATTTCGGGCCGAGATCCTTCTTCACAACTGGAAAGGAAGTGGGAAGTCCCCAGAATAGAAAGGTGGGGGACGGGAGGGAGGATAGCTGGAAAGGGATAGGTGAAGCCAGGTAGGTTGGAAAGGTAAAGGGTTGGAGAAGAAGGAATCTGATACGAGAGCAGAATGGCCCATAGGGGAAATGGAAGGAGGAGGGGACGCACGGGGAGATGATAGTCAGGAAGGTGAAGGTAAGGGGCCAGAGTGGGGGATAGAAGAAGAAGGGAGAGGGAGGGAATTTTTTTTCGGGAAGGAGAAATCAATATTCATGCCATCTGTTTGGAGGCGACCCAAACATACTACACGGTGTTTTTCCTTCGGCCTGAGGGTAGCTCCGTCGTGGCACAAGAGAAGGCCGTGGACTGTCAGGTCGGAATGGGAATGAGAATTGGAAGTAAAATGTTCCATCTTTGGCAGATGGAGCAGAGGAGTTTGATGAAGCAGAACCCCAGTTTACAACAGGTCTCACCAGTGTAGAGGAGGCTGCATTGGGAGCGGCAGACCAAATAAATGACCCAGCAGATGACGTGTTGCCTCACCTGGAAGGACATTTTGGGTCCTCGAATGGAGGTGAGGGAGGAGGTGAATAGATACTTTGGCCACTTGCAGGGTTAAGTATCAGGAGAGAGACTAGTGGGGAGAGTGAATGGACAAGGGAGTCATGGAGGGAGTGATCCTTGCGGAAAGTAGAGAAGGGAGGAGGTAAAGATGAATTTGGTGATCGGATACCATGACTATGTGGCTAGGCACAGCTCAAATACCATCCATATACCCGCTGATGATACAACTATTGTTGGCAGAATCTCAGGTGGTGACGAGAGGGCGTACAGGAGTGAGATATACCAACTAGTGGAGTGGTGTCGCAGCAACAACCTGGCACTCAACGTCAGTAAGACGAAAGAGCTGATTGTGGACTTCAGGAAGGGTAAGATGAAGGAACACATAGAGTGAGCAGTTTGAAGTTCCTGAGTGTGAAGATCTCTGAGGACCTAACACTCAAAAACATCTATAGATGTACCGTGGAGAGCATTCTGACAGGCTGCATCACTGTCTGGTATGGGGGGTGGGGGTGGGGGGGGGGGAGGGTGCTACTGCACAGGACCGAAAAAAGCTGCAGAGGGTCATAAATTTAGTCGGCTCCATCTTGGGTACCAGCCTTCAAAGTATCCAAGACGTCTTCAAGGAGCGGTGTCTCTGAGTCAGCGTCCTTTATTGAGGACCCCCAGCACCTAGGACATGCCCTTTTCTCACTGTTACCATCAGGGAGGAGGTACAGAAGCCTGAAGGCACACACTCTGCAATTCAGGAACAGCTTCTTCCCCTCTGCATCCGATTCCTAAATGGACATATTGAACCGATTAACACTACCGCACGTTGTTAATACATATTATTTCTGTTTTTGCACAGTTTTTAATCTATTCAATATACATATACTGTAATTGATTTACATATATATATAGATAGATATTGTACTTCTATATTATGTATTGCATTGAACTGTTGCTGCTAAGTTAACAAAATACAGTACATGACACATGACACATGCCGGTGAGAATAAACCTGATTCTGATTCTGAGATGGTGGAGGTTTATGGAGGATGATGTGATGGATGCGGACACTTACGTGCTGGTAGGTTAGGACAAAAGGAACTCTATCACTGTTGAGGCAGAGGGAAGATGAGGTGAGCACAGATGTTCGGGAAATGGAGGAGATGCAGGTAAGGGCAACATCAGTAGCGGAGGAAAGGAAACCCTGTTCTTTACAGAGGAGGACATACCTGATGTTCTGGAAGGGGAAACTGCATTCTGGGAACAGATTCAGTGGAAATGAAGGAATTTAGAAAAGTTACAGGAGACTGGGTGGGAAGAGGTATGGTCAAGATACCTGTGGGAATCAGTAGCTTTATAAAATATGTCGGTTGACAGTTTGTTTCCAGAGATGGAGGCAGAGAGAAGGGCAAAGGGGAGGGAGGTGTTTGAACTGGACCAAGTGAGTTCAAGTGCAGGGTGGAAGTTAGTGGCAAAGTTGATGAAATTGATAAACTCAGCATGGGTGCATGAAGCAGCACCAATGCAGTCATTAATGTTTCTGAGGAAGATTTGGGGAGCGTTACTGGGGAAGGCCTGGAACATGGGCTGTTCTTCGACAGGCATTACTGGGGCTCATGCAGATACCCGTGGATAGCCCTCGAGTTTGGAGAAGGTGGGAGGAGCGGAAGGAAAATTGGTGAGGGTGAGCACCAGCCCTTCCAGCTGGAGGGGAACTGGTTTGTCTTTTATTGAGAAAGAAACAGAGAGCTGTAAGGCCTTCTTGATGGGGGATAGAAGTTATAACTGGACATCCATGGTGAAGATGAGGCAGACAGTGCCTGGGAATTGAAAATTGCTGAGGAGATTGAGGGCATGAGAAGTGTCGCGGATGTGGGTTGGGAGGGATTGACCTGAAGGGTTTAGAATGAAGTCAATGTATGAGGACAAGTTCAGTGGGGCTGGAGCAGGCAGGGACATAGGCCAACTGTCTATCTCGCTTTTCAGGAATTGTCCCTTTCTGTTGTACTTTACACTGAACCAGGCTCCGCGCTCCGGGTTCATTTATATTCAGACCTCTTTAATGTGTTTCTGATCCCACCCTGACGTGGAAATTGCCGCGATTCCTGCCCAGAGAACACTTGGAGCAACGTTGTTCATTCCCGAGACTGCAGCGCCCCTGGTGGACATCCCCGGTACTGCAGGGTTCAGCAGCTCCCGAACGTGAAAGGATCCTGAACCCGGAAGTACCGGGAGTTAACATGGCTTCGAAAGGACAGGTCGAGAGTTGGACCGAGGAGGTAATTTGTCCCATCTGCCTGGATTTCTTCACCGATCCGGTGTCACTGGAGTGTGGTCACTACTTCTGCCGCTCCTGTATCACACGGTGTTGGGAAAGGGAGAAGAGAAACTCCTGCCCGGAATGTAGAGAGGAGTTTGCAGACCGCACCCTCAAGGCCAGTCGGGTTTTAGCAAATCTGTCTGAGAAAGCTCGAAAACTAAACCTGAATCCGAAAGGGAAGGAAAGTAAACGTTACTGCGAGGAACATGAGGAAGAACTGAAGCTGTTTTGTGAGACGGACAAGACACTGATCTGCCTGATCTGTGCGACTGCGCGGGAACACAAGTCTCACAACTTCATGCCGATTAAAGAAGCCGTTAAAATTTACCAGGTAAAACTAACCCGCTTTCGATCGTCTGTTTATGTTGTCTTTTTGTTTTGTCTAATCCATTAACTCTTTAATTCCCAGGATCGGGTTAAATCTTCCTTGGACTCTCTCACAAAAAGGAAATCAGACTTTCAGGAAATGGAGCAGCAACAGAAAGAGAGGATTTCTGGAGTTCGGGTGAGGCTTCCTGAGCAGAATTTACAATCTTGTTGTGTAGTTTTGTTCCCTTTAATGCAGAATAGCAGAGTATCGCAGCTCCAGTGCCCTGGGCTCGATCCTAACCTCTGGTGCTGTCCGCGTGGAGTTTGCACGTTCTCTCTGTAACCAGTACCTTCTTTTAGCCAACAATCAACTCAATGTGGTATTTACAGATACTGTAGTTGTAAACTGATTTAAATCAGACGGATGTTTTGACTGTTCAGGATTGAACGGTAAATTGGCAACTGTAATTAACCCCGTGAAGGGGTTTGTATGTGAATCAGGTGGGTCAGTGAGGAAGACTGGGTTTGAGGGAAATGTGATTGAATATCTGGGAACCACTCACTTGCTGCCTGTTATGCCACTGGAGTTTGGGACAGCAATGAAGGTCCTCCATCTCCGGCAGTGTTCATGTCTTCATTCAACATGTCAGTAGCTACTTCTCGGTTTTCACTACTGTCAGTCATGCAGGTCCTGAGTGGAGACTCAGGAATAACATGGCACTCAGATGTAGAAAGACTCTTCATTGTTTCCGTAACAATTTTGTTTTACCAGTCAGTATTGTTAGCCCTGAGCTGAACCCATGAACCTGGAGGACCAGTGGACCACTCTTACTCTGGCCTCTACCCTTTGACCTGTTTGGCATGGGTGACCCTACCAAGGGTCAAAGCATAAAGCCCACATTCCAGCCAACAGAGTTCTTTGGGTCATTGAGGCACACAAGCCTCCAAACCCAACGGCAAGGTTGTGGTCCTCTTGGATGATAATGAGCTGGACAGACCCTTCCATATCATAAGGAAATACATCAGGGCCAAATAATAAACCAGCCTCTCCTTTCATTCAACAGGAACAGTCACAAAGCGTTCAGTCCCACATCACATCCCAGTTTGCTGAACTGCGACGGATTATCACTGAGAAAGAGCAGCGCGCACTCCGAGATCTCAGGGAAGAAGAGGAGAGGATTCTAAATCCAATGGAGAAAAATCTTCGCGAGATTCAAGAGAATTTAAATGCCATCTACAAGGAAATCTCAAAGTTACAGGAACAGATGGATCAACAAGACAATATCATATTCCTCATGGTGAGAGATTTCAGTTTGGTCCTGTAAAAGTACATAGTCACAAAATGATGTATTTTAACTCAGTGTGGGATTTACAGATACTGGAGTTGTAAACTGATTGAAACCAGACGGATGTTTTGACTGTTCAGAGTTGTTGTCTCCAAACCGGCCTCTCACAACATCTGTACATCGCTGGACAGTCTGCATCCTGGAATGTTTACTCTGATCGTAGCGCTGAGCCAGTGATCACTTCTGTGATTCCCACGTATAATATCCCCTGAGACTCAGAGTAACATCCCATTGCAGTCTCAGACTGTGAGTGTGTCTGGTGCAGTGGGTGTGAGGGTCTCTCTGTTGATCGGTGGGAACTGAGGTTGAACTCCAGAATGTGACCTACACATCGGATTTACCATCTATATCTGGTTTGTATCAGGTTCATTGTTTTGGAGAATTTTGCACTGTCCTTTGTTTTTCAGAAATATTCTTCATCAGATTATATCCCATTTTCATCAGAGACAGGACTTTCAGTCCATTCTCTCCTATCAGTTTCCCTGGTGCACAAGCCTCCTCCCACCTACTCACCACACCCAGTAACAGTGTCCCCAAATCCATGGTCCCTCATGTGATTATCCAGCTTCCCCATTACATTCAATCTCTGCTGTTCCACTTCAGCCACTCCTGTAGCAGTGAGTTCCACATTCTCTTCACTACATTTCTTGTGGGATTTATTAACGACCTACTGATGTTTTATCTTTGACTTATTGTCTCCACACAAGCAGAAATATTTTCGATCAGATACATTCAGAATCTTAAAACCTGTCCAGTCTCTCCTGTAAGTTCCTTCTCTCTGTTATCGTATAATTCTCATAAATATTCCTTGTACTTTCTCGCACAGTTCAATGTCCCTCTTTCTCCGTTCATGTTAGTGGGAATGAGTTCAGTGGGAATTTTCAGCAGGTTTTAATAACTTGGCTCAGATGCCGACAGTAAGTCTCAGTCAATTGAGATCTGTGTTTGATTTATTTCAGGAGGAAGCTCGTCGGAAGAGGAGGTAGGACATGGTCTTCACTGAAACTCAGTATGGATTTGTAAAATAGTTCAAATATCCCGAATGCTCAGTTTATAACCATCTGTATAATATTTACAGGATTAGTGATGATGCCCACACATTGTCAGTGACAGATGGTGCCCTATTGGTTGAAAAATTCGATCACCCCTATTTTCTCGACATAGCATCGGAAGAAGTGATTGGTGGCATTAAACACGGTAAGACATAAGATTCATTTGTGCTTGTTTATGAGACACTACTAAGTCATAATTAGATGCCAAATATGGCTTGTCAATGACCTTCTGAAAATGCAAGTACACGACATCAACTGGTTCTCCTTTGTTTATCTGGCTTGTTATTTCTTCAAAGAATTCCAACTGATCTGTCAGGCAAGATTTTCCCTTGAGGAAACCATGGCCTATTTTATCATGTGCCTCCAAGTTCCCTGACAACTCCTCCTTAATAATCAACTTCACCATCTTCCCAGCCACTGAGGTCAGACTAACTGGCCTAGAGTTTCCTTTATTCTCTCTCTCTTCTTGAACAGTGGAGTGACATTTTCAAATTTCCAGTCTTCCAGAACCATTGAAGAATCTAGTGATTCTTGAAGGATCGTTACAAATGCCTCCATGATCTCTTCAGCCACCTCTTTCTGAACTCTGGCATGTACGCTGTCTAGTCCAGGTGACAGCTACCTAAAGATCTTTCCGTTTCCCAAGAACCTGTTCTCTAGTAATGCTAACTTCACGCCCGGCACGTCGCCTGACACTTGGAACTTCCACCATACTGCTAGTGTCTTCCACAGTGAAGACTGATGCAAAATACGTCTTCAGTTCATCCACCCTTTCGTTGTCCCCCATTACTACCTCTCCAGCATTGTTTTCCAGCAGTCCGATATCCACTCTTGCCTCTCTCTAATCCAGAGATTAGGACCTCCTGGGTAGTAATTTCTGGATTGCTGCCTGTGCCACGTGCCAGTGAGGGTAGAAACACGATGATCTGGCAGGTAAATGTGTGGCTGAGAAGCTGGTGCAGGGGGGGCAGGCTTCAGGTTCTTGGATCATTGGGATCCCCCTGGGGGAGGTATGACCTGATCAGAAGTGATGGGTTGCACCTGAACCCAAGGGGGACCAATATTCTTGCGGGCAGGTTTGTTAGAGCTATGGGGGAGGGTTTAAACTAATTTTGTAGGGGGGTGGGAACTGGAGTGAAGGGACTCAAGATAGGATGGATGGTAAAAATGGTAATGATAGCCTGCAGTCAGACTGTCAGGAAGGACAGGCAGGTGATGGAACTCAGTTGCAGCCAACAGGCTGAGTATCAAAACTTTAGGGATGCAGAATCAGAAAGGACAGTAAATACGGTACTCAAGCTGTTGTATCTAAATGCACGTAGTGTAAGAAATAAAGTGGATGATCTTGTTGCACGATTACAAATGGCCAGGTATGATGTTGTGGCCATCACTGAATTGTGGCTGAAGGATGGTTGTAGTTGGGATCTGAATGTGCAAGGTTACACATTATATCAGAGTGATAGGAAGGTAGGCAGAGGGGGTGGTGTGGCTCTACTGGTAAAGAATGACATCAAATCAGTAGAAGGATGTGACATAGGATCGGAAGATGTTGAATACTTGTGGGTTGAGTTCAGAAACATCAAGGTTAAAAAGACCTTGATGGCAGTTATACACAGGCCTCCAACAGAGCTGGGCGGTGGACCACAGATTACAACAGGAAATAGAAAAGCTGTGTCAAAAGGGCAATGTTCTGGTAGTCATGGGAGATTTTAACATGCAGGTTGATTGGGAAAATCAGGTTGATAATGGATCTCAAGAGTGAGTCTGTTGAATCCCTAAGAGATGGCATTTAAAGCAGTTTGTCATTGAGCCTACTAGGGGATCAGCTATACTGGATTGGCTGTTACGTAATGAACCAGAGGCGATTAGGGAGCTGAAGGTAAAAGACCCTGAGGAACCAGTGATCACAGTATGATTGAGTTTAACTTGAAATTTGATAGAGAGAAAGTAAAGTAGCAGTCGCCGACCCGTTAATCACAATCGACTGGTCGATCTTTGAGACTTTCCCAGTAGATCCCGAAAAAAATTCAAAAATAAATACACAAATACTGTTGAAAGATTGATTCCGGGTTGCGGGGTTTTGTTCCGTTCTTTCTGCCCAGTGTGCGTGTGTGTAGCTCCCCCGCATTACACAGTGTAATTCAACACGTACAAACACACTGGATGAACTCAGCAGGTCGGGCAGCGTCCGTTGAAATGAGCAGTCAACCTGCTGACTGCTGAGTTCATCCAGCTTGTTTGTACGTGTTGATGTGACCACAGTATCTGCAGTGTACTTTGTGTTTACACAGTGTAATTCAGTGGTCCCCAACCACCGGGCCGCGAGGAAACGATATGAGTCAGCTGCACCTTTCCTCACTCCCTGTCTTGCCCACTGTTCAACTTGAACCCATGCGAGGTCATCAGTCGCCTAAATGCAGTGATACCCTCGCGCCAGGAATCACTGGTTCGCCTCACGCGGCCGGCGAGAAGTGCCGTTGGTACTGGCCTGGAGCGCGGAGAGGTGGGCGCCGCCTCTAAACCTGTTCACCACACCGAATGTTCGTGGGGAACCCGGTGCTAAAATATTCGCAGACGATCTAATTCGGGCTCAGGGTTCCGTAAGTAGCAGAGCAGCTACCTCGCTGTGATCTGTTGATACAAACTTTTGTCGGCCGATAGATCCTACAAGGTGGGTGGGCACCCTGTCACTCTCCCCGCTCTGTCGCTTTCTCCGGACTGGAACCGGCACGGGGACCTCCGGCCCTGACCTTGACCTCTCACCCCACCCACAACCATCCACATTTGGCCAGGGTGTCTGGCGGAGGGCGGGCGGGCGGAGGCTGCAGTTTGGGCCTGGAGGCTGTCTAATGAGGCAGTGAAATCCTCAAAACTGCTTCGGTACCTTGATTCCAAGCACCCCGCACTTAAAGACAAACCCGCTGAGTTTTTTGAGCGGAGAAAACGTGAGCAAGTGGGACAAAAGCTAAGTGCCGAGAGCCGCAAAAACTAAATTGTGCAATAGACTGGACATAAGATAGATAGATAGATAGATACTTTATTCATCCCCAAGGGGAAATTCAATGTTCCTCCAGTATGATATCACATAAACACAAGACAGACCAAGACTAACTGACCAAAAAAACCACATAATTATAACATACAGTTACAACAGTGCAAAGCAATACCATAATTTGATAAGAGCAGACCATGGGCACGGTAAAAAAAAGTCTCAAAGTCCCAGATAGCCCATCATCTCACGCAGATGGCAGAAGGAAGAAACCTCCAACGTGGCAACTGTGAGTCCGTCCGAAAACTTCCGACAACTTCGTGCCTCCGACCAGCCCTCCGACACCGAGCACCGAGCACCATCTCTGCCGAGTGCTTCAACCCCGGCTCCGGCCACCAAGCAACAGGCAAAGCCGAGGATTCGGGGCCTTCCTCTCTGGAGATCTCTCCGATCGCTCAGTAGCAGCGTCAGCAGCACAGGCATGTCAGAAGTTTCGCCAGATGTTCCTCCGTGCTTCACACATCCGTCTCAATCAAATCAGGATTGTGCACGGCCCCTATTTACAGATAACGGATATTCCTTACTGGAGTGGCCGCTGCGCCCTGCGTCGTCGCGCCGCCATCTTGATGGTATCATGATGGTATCATGAAGGAACCTGCTTCGAGTATTGCTGTATTCTGGTCGTGTTTAATCCCCCCCCCACCCCCCGCCGGCGGCCGGTCGGCAAGAATATTGTCAATATTAAACCGGTCCGCGGTGTAAAAAAGGGTGTGCACCCCTGGAGTTTATACATTATTTCTACTTCCGGGTTGCAGGGTTTTACTTCCGGTCTTTCCTGCCCCAGTGCGCATGTGTTTAACTAATCAATCTGGGGGTCGATGTCTTCTTTGACTGTGGCCGAGGTAGGGTATCTTGGGCTTAAAAAGGTTGGTGACCACTAAAGTAAAGGCTGATGTAGCAGTATTTCAGTGGAGTAAGGCAAATTACAGTGGTATGAGAGAGGAGTTGGCCAAAGTAGATTGGAAAGAGCTGCTGGCAGGGATGTCAGCAGAGCAGCAATGGTGTGTGTTTCTGGGGAAATGAGGAAGCTGCAGGACGTGAGTATATTTTCATTTCTTCCAAAAACGAAGAACTACACAAATTGTAAAATAGTACAACCATGACTGACAAGGGATGTCAAAACTATTGTAAAAGCAAAAGAAAGGACATACAACAAAGCAAAAATTTGTGGGATGATAGTGGATTGGGAAGTTTTTAAAAACCTAAACAGAGCAACTAAAACAATCATTGGAAAGGAAAAGATGAAATGTGAAAGCAAGCTAGCAAATAATATCAAAGTGGATGGTAAAAGTTTTTTCACGTATGTTAAAAATAAAAGAGAAATGAGAGTGGATATAAGACCGCCAGAAAATGAGGCAGGAAAATTAATAACAGGGGACAAGGAGATGGCGGATGAACTAAATGACTATTTTGCATCAGTCTTCACTGTGGAAGACACTAACAGTATGCCTGATGTAGTGTGTGAAGGAAGAGAAGTGGGTGCAGTTACTATTACAAGAGAGAAGGTGCTCAAAAAGCTGAAAGACCTAAAGGTACATAAGTCACCTGGACCACAGGAACTGCACCCTAGGGTTCTGAAAGATGTAGCATTAAATATTATGGTGGCATTAGAAATGACCTTTCAAAAATGATTGGAGTCTGGCATGGTGTCAGAGGAGTGGAAAATTCTTTAAGAAAGGAGGAAGGCAGCAGAAAGGAAATTATAGACCAGTTAGCCTGACCTCAGTGGTTGAGAAGAAGTTTGAGTCAGTTGTTAAGGATGAGGTGATGGAGCACATGGTGACTCAGGACGTCGTGATACAGGACAAGATGGTATAAAATCAGCATGGTTTCCTTCAGGGAAAATCCTGCCTGACAAACCTGTTGGAATTCTTTGAGGAGATTACAAGTAGGATAGATAAAGGGGATGTAGTGGATGTTGTATATTTGGAGATTCAGAAGGCCTTTGATAAGGTGCCACACATGAGGCTGCTTCCCAAGTTAAGAGCCCGTGGTATTATAGGGAAGTTGCTGACATGGTTAGACATTGGTCCCTCCCAACTAATCAATGCACACCTAAATTATTGGTCACCTTAATTGGATTATTGCGCCCAGCCCCATGCTTTAAAAGGTGAGACTTGCCCTTAGCTCGCCCTCTCTTACAGGCAACCACATTGGAGGTAAGTGCATTGATTTATGCTTGGTAAGGTCTATCGTTTGTCCTGATATGGGAGCCACAACTATCCAAGGTCAAGGAGGATAGCTGTTGTAGTGCCTTCCCCTTGTTCTTTGTTTGTGTAACCGTACCCTGTCCCCACACCGCTTCCTGTGTATTGTAGTTGCTTGTGTTGACCCGACTTGCCCTTGTAAATAAATTCCTTAGTATTAAAACTGTGTGTGTCCAGGCCTCTACTGTTGAGACTCAAAGAACCAGTTATTTTCCGTCACAACAGCATATAAAACACTTAAGAACCAATGTTTCAGCGCCGGGTTCGATACAGTGACAGACCACTCCCAAGTGTGCTCTTCACCGTGCCGGTTTGATGTGGAGGATCAAAAACCCAAAACCCAATAATTAAACCACTGCGTTGCTTAGTAATCATTGTAGCTTTCATCGGGGCAGAGCCTTTCTCACTTTATCCTTTAAAATTGTTCCGATCGTTGACCGACTGCAGCCTAACGCTTTACAATGACCGATGGCATTTCACCACTTTCTGGGTAAACATGCCCACCTGCAAGGTCATTTCCGAGTAAGAGATCAACATTGTCTATCGGTAGTTCAGACCGCACCCCTATTGTGACTGGTCCAGATACCAAGTCGCATTTCAGAATTATCTTATGCAAAGGCACGGTCTCAGTCCCCTTTCCAATACCTTTGATAATATTCACCACCATATCACCATATAACAATTACAGCACGGAAACAGGCCTTCTCGGCCCTTCTAGTCCGTGCTGAACACTTACTCTCAACGCCCCCGACTCTCAAATCTCCATCTCAGCACCGAACTCCAAAACACTCTTTCATATCAGTGACTGAAAAGCTCCAGTATCGCTCCAGATTCTCACTGGAACCGGAGTTGATCCCTCCTTCACAGACACAAACCCATTTGAAATAAATCTCTCAAATCCCTCTTGAACTCGGTCAGACCCCTCCTTCTTCAGCGGTGTTTCAACCGTCTGAACGCAGGCATTTGGGGTTCTCTCTCTCTCTGTCCCTTTTTCCCTTTTCATAGCAAAACAATTGGATGCCGCATGACCAGGCTTCCCACAAAAGTAACACTTGAAACTGGGAAATTTTTCTTTTGACTGCTTCCCTTCCTCCTGACTTTTATCACTAGTCCCCGGTTTACTCTCTGGTTTAGCCGGTGGGTTATCTTTGTTATCCTTGCTACTCCTTTGGTAGCTCTTGCTCGGGAAAAACTTTACCTTGTGGGTTAAAGCAGACTCGTCTGCTAACTTAGCAGACTCTGACAGGGTCTCAGCCTCTCTCTCATTCAGGTACGTCCTTATGTTGTCAGCGACCCGGGTTCATGTCCCGTTACTGCCTGTCAGGAGTTTGTACGTTCTCCCATGACCACGTGGGTTTCTTCCAGGTGCTCTAGTTGCACAGTCCAAACCTGTACTGGTTGGCAGGTTAATTGGTCATTGTAACTTGTCCCATGGTCAGGCTCGGATTAAATCGGGGATGCTGGGTGGTAGGGGTCATTGTAACTTGTCCAATGGTCAGGCTCGGATTAAATCAGGGGTTGCTGGGTGGTGGGGGGTCATTGTAACTTGTCCCATGGTCAGGCTCGGATTAAATCAGGGGTTGCTGGGTGGTGGGGGTCATTGTAACTTGTCCAATGGTCAGGCTCGGATTAAATCAGGGGTTGCTGGGTGGTGGGGGTCATTGTAACTTGTCCCATGGTCAGGCTCCGATTAAATCAGGGGTTGCTGGGTGGTGGGGGTCATTGTAACTTGTCCCATGGTCAGGCTCGGATTAAATCAGGGGTTGCTGGGTGGTGGGGGTCATTGTAACTTGTCCCATGGTCAGGCTCAGATTAAATCAGGGATTGTTGGGTGGTGATGGATGTCATTGTAACTTGTTCCATGGTCAGGCTCGGATTAAATTGGGTTGCTCGGTGGTGGGGGTCAAAGGGTCGGAAGGGCCTATTCCGTACTGTATCTCAATAAATAAATTACAGCTGATGAAAGTGCAGTAGACATCGTCTCCATGGAGTTTAGCGAGGGATTGGACAAGGTAGCAGAGAGTTAGATCACATGGGATACGGTACGATCTGGAATAGGATACAGAGTTGTCTGGGTGGAGTCCTGTAACCAGTGGTTGTTCTGCAGGGATCGGAGCTGGGTCCACTGTTTTTCATCATTCATATGAATGATTTGGAGAGAATGTAGGTGAAGTGTTTAGTAGGTTTGTGAAGGACTCTAAATTTGGTGGTTTCATGGACAGTGAAGAGGTTATTTATTTATTTAGAGACAGTGTGAAACAGGCCGTCCCAGACCAACGACCCGCTCCACCCAGCACCCCAACTATTTAAAACCAGCCTAATCACGGGGCAATGTACAATGACCATTTAACCTACAAACCGTTATGTCTTTGTACAAGCGTTACAGAGTGATAGAAACTAACAACACAGGCCTTTCAGCCCATCTGGTCTATACTGAAGCATTTAAACTACCTGCTCCCATCGACCTGCACCGAGACCATGGTCCTCCAACTCCGACCATCCATGTACCGTCCAAACTTCACTTAAATGTTTAAATCGAGCTTGCATGCACCACTTGGGCTGGCAGCTCGTTCCACACTCTCACAACCCTCTGAATGAAGCAGTTTCCCCTCATGTTCCCCTTAAACTTTTCATCTTTCACCTTTAACCCATGACCTCTGGTTGTAATCCCACACACCCTCTGTGGAAAAAGCCTGCTTGCATTTACCCTATCTATACCCCTCATTATTTTGTATACCTCTATCAAATCTCCCCTCAGTCTTTATGTTACAGGAATAAAGTCCTAAACTGTTCAATCTTTCCTCATGACTCAGGTCCTCCAGTCCCAGCTACATCCCTGGAAATTTTCTCTGTACTCTTTCAAACTTGTTTACATCCTTCCTGTAGGTAGGTCACCAAAACTGTACACAATATCCCAAATTAGGCGGCCCCAGGTCTCAGACAACTTCAACGTAACATCCATCTACCTGTAACACCACTTTCGGTGTATTCTGGACCTGTGTTCCCAGATCTGCTGTAGAACAGAGTCCTCAGTGCCCGACCATTCACTGTGAAAGACCGACACTGGGGTCCTACCGAAGAGCAACAGCTCACACTTGTCTGCATTAAATTCCAGCTGACACTTTTCAGCCCATTTTCCCAGCTGCTCCAGATCCCACTGCAAGTAATGATGGTCTTCCTCGCTGTCCACTCCTCCCCAATCTGAGGGATGAATCGGGAGCACCCGGAGGAAATGCACGAGGTCCCGGGGAGAAAGTACAAACTCCTTACAGATGGTGTTGGAATTGAACTCTGAACTCTGGAATGCCCCAAGGTGCAACAGTATTGTGTTATCCACTACATAACCCTCTTGCTCATGGTTTATCCAAGATTACAACGAGATCTTGATTAATTGGGTCTCTGGGCCATTGGATGGAATTTGATTTTAATTCAGAGAGATGAGGGTGTTGCATTTTGGAAGGTAAACCAGGACAGGATTTACACATCAATCGGGGGCCCTGGAGAGTGTTGTGGAACAGAGAGACCAGGAGGTGATTGCCTTCATCAGACAGAATACTGAGTACAGGAACTGGGACGTCACGTTATGAGTGTACAAGACATTGGGAAGGCCACATTTGGAGCAGAGTAACATACAAACTGCTGGAGGAACTCAGCAGGTCAGGCAGCATCTATGGATATGAATAAACAGTTGATGATTTGGGCCAAGGTTTTGTGTGTGTTGCTTTGGATTTCCAGCATCTACAGACTTTCTTGTCTTTATGATTTTGATCACCCTGTACAGTTCTGGTTATCTTTCTACAGGAAGGATGTCATTAAACTGAGAGGGTATAAAACAGATTTACAAGGATGTTACTGGGACTGGAGAGTTTGGGTTATAAGGAGAGGCTGAATATTCTGGGTCTCTCTCACACCCGTTTCCACTGCTATCTCCCGTCTTTCTTTCCAATCGAGGAAAGGTCTCGGCTTGAAACAGCGACTGTACATCTCCCTTATCACACGCTGCTTGACCCGCTGAGATTCTCCAGAATTTTGTGTTGTTGATCGAGGAAAATCCGCTCTCCATGTCGAGGAAAAACCTCGGGACGATGCCGGTTGTCCATCCGCTGTATTTGGGTAAAACCCCGGGAAAGGGTCCTGTCGCCCATCCAACTGCGCCTGAGGCCCAGCGGCCTCTCCCCCGGTCCCGGGGCCGCGCTGCCCGAGTCTCCCCCGGTCCCGGGGCCGCGCTGCCCGAGTCTCCCCCCGATCCCCGGGGCCGCGCTGCCCGAGTCTCCCCCCGGTCCCGGAGCCGCGCTGCCCGAGTCTCCCCCCGATCCCCGGGGCCGCGCTGCCCGAGTCTCCCCCCGATCCCCGGGGCCGCGCTGCCCGAGTCTCCCCACGGTCCCGGGGCCGCGCTGCCCGAGTCTCCCCCCGATCCCCGGGGCCGCGCTGCCCGAGTCTCCCCCCGATCCCCGGGGCCGCGCTGCCCGAGTCTCCCCCCGATCCCCGGGGCCGCGCTGCCCGAGTCTCCCCACGGTCCCGGGGCCGCGCTGCCCGAGTCTCCCCCGGTCCCCGGGGCCGCGCTGCCCGAGTCTCCCCCCGATCCCGGGGCCGCGCTGCCCGAGTCTCCCCCCCGATCCCCGGGGCCGCGCTGCCCGAGTCTCCCCTGGTCCCGGGGCCGCGCTGCCCGAGACTCCCCCCGATCCCCGGGGCCGCGCTGCCCGAGTCTCCCCCCGATCCCGGAGCCGCGCTGCCCGAGTCTCCCCCCCGATCCCCGGGGCCGCGCTGCCCGAGTCTCCCCCGGTCCCGGAGCCGCGCTGCCCGAGTCTCCCCCCCGATCCCGGGGCCGCGCTGCCCGAGTCTCCCCCGATCCCGGGGCCGCGCTGCCCGAGTCTCCCCCCGATCCCCGGGGCCGCGCTGCCCGAGTCTCCCCCCGATCCCCGGGGCCGCGCTGCCCGAGTCTCCCCCCGATCCCCGGGCACTCTCTAATTCTCTGCTTCTCCCCCCAGTCTCTGTCACCCTGGATGTGGAAACGGCGCATCCGGGGCTCGAGGTGTCTGAGGATCGGAAGAGTGTGAGACGGACCGGGACCCGGAGGGATCTCCCTGACACCGGGAAGAGGTTCACAGACCGGGCTTGTGTGCTGGGATCGGAGGGATTCACATCGGGGAGACATTACTGGGAGGTGGAGGTGACGGGGAATCGGCGCTGGGGTCTGGGAGTCGCCGCAGAGTCTGTGGAGAGGAAGGGAGGGGTCACAGAGAGTCCGGAGACCGGATTCTGGATCATCGCGCGGCGTGATGACGTGATGTGGGTTTACATCTCCCCTTTGTCCCGTCTCCCGGCCGATCCCATCCCCAGGAGGGTGGGAGTTTATCTCAGTTACGAGTCCGGGACAGTTTCATTTTACAACGCGGAGACCAAGTCCCATCTCCACACCTTCACTGGGAATAAATTCACGGAGAAACTTTATCCTTTCTTCTGGACTATCTATAAAAACGAGTGGCTGAGAATCTGCTCCGGTTCCGCTCCGGGTCTGTAAACGGGTCGGGTCCGGGACCGGCGTCAGGAGTCAGTCAGTGTAAATATAAATGTGCGGAGAGTGAAATAAACACGATGTGAGAATTATCGATCCATTAATTTTAACTCGTTCACCGCATCCGTCAACGGAACAGAAACACTGCGGATTCAGCAGCAGCCGCGGGCGGCGGGTCCTGAGCTCCCCGGCTCCCCCGGGTGCTAAAGTCCACCAGGACTGACAGGGTAACTGGGGCAAGTGGTGGTGGTGCTGACTGGGAGAGGGAGGTCAGGGTGAATCTTGGTAACACGGGACATGTTGTGGTGGTAACACACAAAGCGCCTGGGTCTCCCACCGTGTCAGGCAACATCTATGGAGGGAAATGGGCAGGTGAGGGGTGGATCCAGGTGAGGGGTAATACCTGAGGGAGGGGTGATAGATGAGGGACGGGTGGAAATGTGTCAGAAATTGGGAGGTGAGAGGTGTCAGTGACAAAGGGCTGAAGATTTTGGAATCTGACAGGAGGGGAAAGTGACCCCGGAGTAAAGGGAGGGAGGTGGGGATGAGTGTGAGGGTGATGGGCAGATGGAGAGGGTCAGGAGGAGAGTGGGTGATCGGCAGATGGAGAGGGTGGGGAGGAGTGTGGGGGATGGGTAGATGGAGAGGTGGGGAGGAGTGTGAGGGTGATGAGCAGATGGAGAGGGTGGGGAGGAGGGTGTGGGTGATTGGCAGATGGAGAGGGTGGGGAGGAGTGTGTGGGGGATGGGCAGATGGAGAGTGTGGGGAGGAGTGTGTGGGGGATGGGCAGATGGGGAGGAGTGTGTGGGTGATGGACAGATGGAGAGGTGGGGAGGAGTGTGTGGGTGATGGGCAGATGGAGAGGGTGGGGGGGGAGTGTGGGTGATGGACAGATGGAGAGGGTGGGGGGGAGTGTGTGGGTGATGGACAGATGGAGAGGGTGGGGAAGGAGGGGAAAGAGAGAGGGTGATGGGGCTGGTGGAGCAGGAGGAGAGAGACAATTAAACAGGAAAAGTGACAGGGAACGACTTCCAGAAGTTTGAAAGTTCGATGTTGATGCTGCCAGGTTGCCAATCACCCTGACGGAAAATGGGGAGCTGTTCCTCTAATTTACGAGGCAAATAGAGTCCGGATCTCTACTTTGAATCAGATATTCAGTTTTGGACCCAGTTTATATGCAGGAAATGCTGGAAAAACACAGCAGGTTGGTCAGGATCAGTGGAGAGAGGAACAGGTTTCACGTTCCACGTCGGTGACCTCTCCCGGAATTGATTCAAACACTGCCTGCTCTGTTGTGGGTTTCAAGTAATTTCTGTTTTGTTTTAGTTCTTCCAGCATCTGATTGAAGAAAAAATGGGAGTGCAGTGTAATTTCATCTGGAAGGGGGATAAAGAAGGAGGAATGTGATAGGAGAGGGGAGTGGACCATTAGAGACATCGATGCTCAGGTTGGAACTACCCGGAGAGGTACGGTGAAGGTGAGAGAGACGGGGACATGATATTTTGGAGCCGGAAGTGTGGCAACACATGCAGGCTGATCCCAGCACAATCCTCGGGCAGACTGTGTTGGTCATTGACGCAATGGAGAAATGTAAATGGTGAAGCCCCTGTGTGTATTTGTGTATGATGGAGACAGAGAGAGAGTCTGAGATTTACTCCAGGCTCCCCAGGTAGATGTAGGGATGATGTTTCTGGTAACGGGAGTGTCAGGATGAGGAGACACAGTGAGGGGACGACCTTTCAGAGGTGAGTAAATGTATTTACACAGCTCACAATCTAACAGGGCTCTGCACATTTACACATTAACTATGTTGAGGAGAGACGTGGATAGAGTTTTGGATACAACGTGAATCAGTAGAAACAGCATGAGCACAGGGAAGTGGTATTGATCATGTCTAATGGGAGAGCAGGTGTGAGGGGCTGAATGGCCTCCTTGCTTCTGTTTCTGATGTTCTTCAGAGCAGTGTACAGACTGACCAGAGGGAGGATAGAAGGGTCCGGGGAATAAATAGAGGTGTAAAGCAGGAGGGTGGAAAGGTGATTAAATATCGATTATTTAAATTGTCAGGAAAATATCTTTGACACTGAAATGGGGGATCTTGATGCAGCAGAAGATTGTGAGGTGTTGGATACACTGGGATTACTCAAACACGGATGCAGGAAAACTTCCTGACTTCCCCCCTGTACAGCCCTGCTCTGATGTGAGGTCCCACTCTTCCTAATGAGACTAATGGAGGTGACAGCACACACACCGGCCCTTCGACGTAACATGTCCCTGACAACCAAGGTGGCTTCCTCAGCACGTCCCACTTGACAGCATTTGGCCAGCATTCCTCTAAACGTTTTCAATCCAAATGTCCTAAAAATGTTTCAATTCTATCGGCCTCTACCATTTCCTCCGGCAGCTCATCCCATTTACCGACCACCGTCTGTGTGGAAAATTTGCCACTCAGGTCCCTTGCTAATCTTTACCCCCTGAGCTTAAATCTATATCCTCTAGTTTTAAACTCCCCTCCCCTGAGGAAAGACTGTGACCATCGACCTCATCACTGCCCTGCAGGATTTCATCAATCACAATAATGTCAACCCTCAGTCTCCTTTGCTTCAGGAAAACAGTCCAGGTTGATCCAGATTCTCCTGAAGCCCTTGAGCCCCGGTAACATTCCTGTGAATCTTGTCTGCACACATTCCAGCTGAATGTCATCCTTTCTACAGCTCGGTGACCAGAACTGCACCCAGTACTCTGAGTGTGGTCTCCCCAGTGTCTTGTACAGCTGTAACACGACAAACCATCTCATGTACTTAATCCCCGATCGATGAAGGCCAGCGTACCAGACCCCTTCTTCACTACACTGTCTACCTGTGTCTCTACTCTCAGGAACTATGTATTTGTTCCCCTGGGTGTTTCTATTCTATAACACACCTCAGGGCCCTGACATTCACTGTGTACATTCTGTCCTGGTTTTAACTTTCCCAAATGCATCACTTTGCCCATTTCTATTTTGAATTCTTTCTGCCATTCCTTTGCCCATATTCCCAGTTGATTGAGGTCCTGTTGTAACTTTAGACAAACTTCACAGTGCACATCAGAAATTTCAGTTTCTGTGCCTGTTCGTGTGTCGTACTGTTGTATGTTCTCAGAGAACATAACATTCTCCTGTTTAGAAGAATGAGAGGAGATCTCGGGGAAGCGCAAAATCGTTCAGGGCTCAACAGACAGGATGCAGGGAGGATGTTTCCCCTGTCGGAGGAGTTGAGGGTCAGGGGTCACTGTCACAGGATGGAGTGAACCCTCAGTGACTTCGCAGACTCTGGATCTTTCAATGATTTCACGTTCCCTGGCCCCGAGCATCTTATTTTCACTGTGGATGTCCAGTCCCTGTACACCTTCATCCACCAGCAGGAAGGCCTCAGAGCTCTCTCTTTCTTTCTGGACACCCGTCCCAACCAGTTCCCTTCCACCACCACTCTCCTCCGTCTAACGGAACTTGTCCTCACTCTTAATAATTTCTGTAATTTATTTTAATTTTAAAATGTTTCTCCACCCCCCCACCACCTTTTGACTGATTCCTCATGTTTTTTTCTCCAGTCCTGCTGAAGAGTCTCGGCCCGAAATGTCGACTGTACTTTTTTTCGTAGATGCTGCCTGCCCTGCTGAGTTTCTCCAGCATTTTGTGTGTGTTGCTCGGATTGAATTGAATTGACTTTATTTCTTACATCCTTCACATACATGTGGAGTAAAAATCTCCGTCTCAATGTGCAATCATAGTAATTTATAATGAACAGAACAGTCAGTGTGATGTTTGATGGCCCGATGGGAGAAGCTGCACTGGAGCCTGTTGGTCCTGGGGTTTATGCTGTGGTACCGCTTCCCGGATGGTGGCAGCTGGATTAGATTGTGGTCAGGGTGACTTGTGTCCTCAGTGATCCTACGGGCCCTTTTTACACACCTGTCCTTGTAAATGTCCTGAATCATGGGAAGTTCACAAGTACGGATGTGCTGGGCTGTCGGCACCACTCTCTGCCGAATCCTGCGATTAAGAGAGGTACAGTTCCCATATACCAGTCAGGATGCTCTCAATTGTGCCCCTGCAGAAAGTTCTTAGGATTTGGGGACCCATACCGAACTTCCTCAACCGTCTGAGGTGAGAGAGGCGCTGTTGTGTACAGACCACGTGAGTTCCTTGGTGACGTGGATGCTGAAGAACTTGAAGCTGTTTACCCTCTCAACCCCAGATCCATTGATTCAATAGGGGTTAGCCCGTCTCCATCCCTCCTGTAATCCACGACCAGCTCCTTTGTTTTTGTGACATTGAGGGAGATGTTGTTTTCTTGACACCACTGTGTCAGAGAGATGACTCCTACCCTGTAGGCTACCTCGTTATTGTTTGAGATTAGGCCAATCAATGTAGTGTCGTCAGCAAATTTAATCAGCAGATTGGAGCTGTGGGTGTCGACACAGCCCTGAGGATCTCGTGTGTTGAGAGTCGGAGGGGTGGAGGTGAGGGAGCTGCTGGCGATCTGACAGGAAGTCCAGGATCCAGATGCACAAGGCAGAGGTTTCTGAGCTGCCTGTCGAGCCTGGAGGGAATTGTGTTGAATGCTGTAGTCCAAGAACAGCATTCTCACATAAGCATCATTCTTCTCCAGATATGTAAGGACGGTATGTCGAGCAGTGGCTATTGCATCATCTGTTGATCGGTTGTGAATTGTAGGGGGTCCGGTGGGTGGTAGCAAGCTGTAGATGTAGTCCTTGACCAACCTCTCAAAGCATTTGCTATCATTGAGGTGAGTGCAACAGGACGTTAGTCGTTCGGGCATGTTACCTTGGTCTTGTTTGGTACAGGGACGATGGAGGATAATTTGAAGCAGGAAGTTGCTCCACACTGGGACAGGGAGAGGTTAACAATTTCCAGCACTGCGGATTTTCCCTTGTTTCTCGTTTCACGGTGCAGGATCCCCACCTGCTGCCGGGAACCGGTACTGCAGGAAGAGCAGAACACAATGCTGTAACTCGGCTGGAATGTGGGCATTGGTAGCTGGGCCAACATTAACTGCCCACCGACTGCCCAGAAGAAAGTCGAAATGAGGTACTTGTGGCCCACTCATACACAGACAGATCGCTAAACCGAGGAAGGAATCAGAATCAAATCAGGTTTATTATCACCGGCATGTGTTGTGAAATTGTTAACTTAGCAGCAGCAGTTCAATGCAATAGATCATACAGAAGAACAAAAACTAATAAGTAAATAAATAAGTAAATCAATTACAGTATACGTATAACCAAAAAACCATATAACAATTATAGCACGGGAACAGGTCATCTCGGCCCTTCTAGTCCACGCTGAACGCTTACTTTCATCTAATCCCACCGACCTGCACTCATGCCATAACCCTCCATTCCTTTCCTGTCCATATTCCTATCCAATTTTACTTTAAATGACAATACCGAACCTGCCTCTACCATTTCTACTGGAAGCTCGTTCCACACAGCTACCACTCTCTGAGTAAAGAAATTCCCCCTCGTGTTACCCTTAAACTTTTGCCCCCTAATTCTCAAATCATGTCCTCTTGTTTCAATCTCCCCTACTCTCAGTGGAAAATGCCTAACCACATCAACTCTATCTAACCCCCTCATAATTTTAAATTCCTCTATCAAGTCCCCCCTCAACCTTCTACACTCCAAAGAATAAAGAACTAACTTGTTCAGCCTTTCCCTGTAACTTAGGTGCTGAAGCCCAGGTAACATTCTAGTAAATCTTCTCTGTACTCTCTCTATTTTGTTGACATCTTTCCTATAATTCGGTGACCAGAACTGTACACAACACTCCAAATTTGGCCTTACCACTGCCTTGTACAATTTTAACATTATATCCCAACTCCTATACTCAATGCTCTGATTTATAAAGGCCAGCATACCAAAAGCTTTCGTCACCACCCTATCCACATGAGATTCCACCTTCAGGGAACTATGCACCATTATTCCTAGATCACTCTGTTCTACTGCATTCTTCAATGCCCTACCATTTACAATGTATGTCCTATTTGGATTATTCCTACCAAAATGTAGGACCTCACACTTATCAGCATTAAACTCCATCTGCCATTGTTCAGCCCACTCTTCTAACTGGCCTAAATCTCTCTGCAAGCTTTGAAAACCTACTTCATTATCCACAACACCACCTACCTTAGTATCATCTGCATACTTACTAATCCAATTTACCACCCCATCATCCAGATCATTAATGTATATGACAAACAACCTTGGACCTAGTACAGATCCCTGAGGCACACCACTAGTCTCCAGCCTCCAACCTGACAAACAGTTATCCACCACTACTCTCTGGCATCTCCCATCCAGCCACTGTTGAATCCATTTTACTACTTCAATATCAATACCTAACGATTGAATCTTCCTAAATAACCTTCTGTGCGGAACCTTGTCAACGGCTTTACTGAAGTCCATATAGACAACATCTACTGCTTTATCCTCGTCAACTTTCTTCGTAACCTCTTCAAAAAATTCAATAAGATTGGTCAAACATGACCTTCCGCACACAAATCCATGCTGACTATTCCTAATCAGACCCTGTCTATCCAGATAATATTGACTAGATTAAAAATTGTGCAAAAGCAATTATATTAAAAAGTTGAGGTGGTGTTCACAGGGTCAGTGTCCATTTAGGAATTGAATGGGAGAGGGGCAGAAACTGTTCCTGAATCACTGAGTGTGTGCCCTCATGCTTCCGTACCTCCTTCCAGATTGTAACAAGGAGAAGAGGACATGTCCTGGGTGATGGGGGTCCATAATGATAGACTCTGCCTTTCTGAGACACCGCTCCTTGAAAATGTTTTGAATACCATGGAGGCTAGTAGCCAAGATGGAGCTGACTAATTCTGCAACTTTATGTAGCTGCTTTTGATCCCATGCAGTCACACCGTCCCCAAATCAGACAGTGATGCAGCCCGTCAAAATGCTCTCCATGGTACATCTATAGAAGTTTTCAACTGGTTTAGGTGACAAACCAAATCTCCTCAAAATCCCAATGAAAAATAGCTCCTGTTCTGGTTAGACCAGATTAGATCTTCAGAGAGCTAACACCCAGGAGCCAATTGCTCACTCTCTCCGCTTCTGATCCCTCTATGAGGATTGGTTCATGTTCCCTCGTCCTACCCTTTCTGAAGTCCACAATCAGTTCTTTGGTCTTACTGACGTTGAGTGCAAGGTTGTTGCTATAACTCCACTCAACTAGCTGGAATATCTCTCTCCTGTACTCCCTCTCGTCACCACCTGAGATCCTACCAACAATGGTTCTATCATCAGCAAATTCACAGATGGCATTTGAGCTTTACCCAGCCACACAGAGAAAGTAGAGCTGTGGGTGAGCACACGTCCCTGTTGTGTGCCAGCGTTGATCGTCAGCGAGGTGGAGATATTATTACCAATCCGCACATATTGTGGTCTTCCAGTTTGGAAGTCAATGATCCAGATGCAGAGGGAGATACAGAGACTCAGGTTCCGTAGCTTATTGATCAGGACTGTAGGAATGATGGTGTTAAACGCTGAGCTACAGTGAATGAACAGCATCCTGATGGAGGTACTACGAGAGGTTGAAAATGTACCTGCCAGTTGGTTGGCACAAGTTTTCAGAGCATGACCAGGTAGTCCAACAGGGCCTGCTGCCTGGCGAGGGTTCTCCCTCCGGAAAGCCAGCCTGACATCGGCTTCCGAGACAGAGATCACAGAGTCACCAGGTGCACCTTTCAAAGCGGGCATAGAAGGCGTTGAGCTCATCTGGTAGTGAAGCATCGGTGCCAGTCATACTATGGGGTTTCGCTTTGTAGGAAGTAATGTCCTGCGAACCCTGCCAGAGTTGCCATGCATCCGATGTTGCCTACAGCTTTGCTCGGAATTGTTTCGTCACTCTTGAAACAGCCCTCCACAAGTCTGACTGGCTTTCTGGTTCAGACCTGGGTTGCCAAGACTCATACCACAGATCTAGCCCTCAGCAGACGACATATCTCCTGGTTCATCCACGGCTTTTGGTTTGGAAATGTACGGCAAATTTTAATAGGCACACACTCATCCACACAGGTTTTAATGAAGCCAGCATTAAACAACTGCGGCAGACTCATCTGGATTCGAAGATGGATCCCTGAATACAGTCCAGTCCACCGATTCAAAGCAGTCCTGTAGGCGCTCCTGGGCTTCCCTTGTCCAAACCTTCTTGGTCCTCACTGCTGGTGCTGCAGTCTTCAGTCTCTGCCTGTACTCCGGGAGTCGAAGTACAGACAGGTGATCAGACTTCCCGAAGTGAGGTTCTGCTGTTTCGAATTCATTTCCTTCACTTCCACCATTCCCCCCACCCCCCCATTAAACTGTTTACTGCCTGGTCTTCTGTTAACTATCCTCTGTAAACCGTTCATGATGGGAAACTCCTCCGTTCACTCTCCCCTCGTCCTTTCTAGCTCACTTCCTTCACTGCTTTGTAAACCTGATGTAGAATTTAGGTTTTCTGCCATTGTCTGTGCCTGTATTGCTGCTGAAAGTGTTTCATTGCAACACATGAGCTGCTGGAGATGGTGGGGTGTCTGATTCCTCAGCGGGGTTAGGGGTCAGGCAGCATCTATGGAGGGAGATGGACAGTCATCATTTCCCCTCAAAACCCTTCCTCTGAACAGAACTGGACTGCCTGTTTCCCTCCACAGATACCGCCTGGCCCACTGACACTCCTCCAGCATTTTGTGCGTTGCTCTGGATTCCAGCATCTGCAGCCTGTCGTGCCTCCAGACTGTAACGATGCCTTGTACACAACACAATAAATTCGGCAGGACTTCACCTGATCTCTCTTTGCTTGGAGAACAGCCCTCTTCCCTCCTCCCCAGTCTTTTCGCACAATCAAAATCCCTCACTCAACACATGTCCTGTAGGGAGCATTCATTCCAGTCACATACCGACAGTGTGAGGTACCATTGCACGGGATCGGAAACCATCACAAAGGTTTGAAAACTCAGCCGGCTCCACCGTGGCACTAGCCTCCCCACCATTATGGAGATCTTCAAATGAGGCTGCCTCCAGAGTGTGGAGTCCATCATTAAAATCCTCGCCATCCAGGACAAGTTCTCCGATGCCATCAGGGGAAGGTACAGGAGCCTGAAGACACATTTGATGTTTTCGGGACACTTTGTTCTTTCCGCCATCACATTTCTGAATGGACCATCAGCAGTCTCACTACTCTGCACCACGGATTTATTTCTTATTGTAACGTACAGTTAAATTATTTACTGCGCTCTCCTGCTGCCGCGGACCAATAAATTTCACAACATATGTCAGCGATAATAAACCTGATTCTGATTCTAGTTCTTGACCCACACTGGGAAATCCTGTCTTCCTAAAGTGCGGTGAGCAGAATTGGAACCAAGTCTCTATCGCTCAGCTGCGGAGACGTTCCCATTGTTTGTCATTTCCCTGCCAGAGTTTCTGTTCACAGCTTTTGCTCTCAGCTTTCCTGCCTTGCTCACCTGTCATCTCTTTCAGAAGAGATATGACTCACCAGTCTCCCCCACCCCCACACATAGTGCTGATATATTTTTCTCTTGTCCCCTGTCTCACCCAATAACCTGGCATTCCATTTGTTAATCATTACAGCGCCTTGTGTGGGTTAAGTCTGGTAACACACGACTGTAATTCTATCCCGTTGCCTTCTCATTCTGAAACTTGACTTCCTTCAAAACCTGTTGACCTAAATTTGCTCTTCACTCTTTGACAGCCAGTTTCCAGTCAGCTGCTGTTCAAAGTGTCTTACTGTTGTACTCCAGGGACGATCGGTTCCCTTCCCTGGCCCATTTTGTCCCTCATCCTTCACTCCTGGGTCGGGTGGCTTGACGATCAGCGTAGCGGGGGAAACTCTGGGACGGTGATATTGCCAAGAATCTGAAGTCTCATCCAGTCCAGAGGGGGTAAGGAAGGCAGCTGTCCTCCCTAAACAGCATTTGTGAATTTAAATTGGCTTTGCCTGTCACACTGAAACATACAGTGAAATGGGTCGTTTGTGTCGGTCACCACACATTCTGAGGCTGTGCTCCGGGCGAGAGTCACCACTCTTCTGGCCCCAACACAGCACGTCCACAACTTACCGACCCCAACCTATACATCGTTGGAATGAGGGAGGAAACCGGAGCATCCGGAGGAAACACACACGGTCACAGGAAGAATCTACAAACTCCTTACAGACAGCAGCGGGAATTGACCCCGGGCACAGGCTCTGAAATAGTGTTACGTTAACTACTGGGCTACCGTGACACCCGAATTTGGGTGGATTGATATTACATCCTTAGTCAATAGTGATAAGGTTCAAACTCTTGTGAGATGGGTAAGAGTTAACAGGAATCTGAGGGACAGTGTTTTCACCAGGAGGGCAGTCAGCATAAACCATAGGAAGTATTTCCCAGGTCAGCAACGGCTAATACGAGGGGGCATAATTTTAAGAAGAATGGAGGAAGGTCTGGGGGGTTGTCAGAGGTAGATTTTTACACAGAGAGTGGTGGGTGCGTGGAACGCTCTGCAAGGGTGGTGGGGGAGGCAGATACATTCGGGGCATTTAAGATACTCAGACAAGCACGAGGATGAAAGAAAAGTGGAGAGCTATGTGGAAGGAAGGGTTATGTTTATGGTAGAGCAGACTAAAATGTCAGCACTCCATCATTAGCTGAAGCGCCTGTACTGTGTTGTATTTATGGAGAGAAATAAATAGTCGATATTTTGAAAAATAAAGAAAACAATAAAATTTCTGTTGCAGTATTTTGTGTGTGAGTTGTTCTGAATTTCCAGTGTCTCCAGAATCTCTTGTGTCACTGATTGCCCAAGACCTTTTGGAGAAGAGATACAGAACCCCGAGGATCCACACTCAATGATTCAGAAACAGCTTCTTCCCCTCCTCCATCAGATCTTTGAACGGTCCTATATGGACACAATATCCGTGAGCCCATGAACGATTCAGATTCCGATTCTTTTTATCACACCTACATCAAAACGTACAGAGACATGTGTCCTTTGTTTAAAGACCAACACAGCCGAGGATTTGTTGAGACAGCTCGAAACTATCACCACACATTCCGCCATAGGGTGCCCAGAATGGTCAGAACAACAACACAACAAAAACAAGACCACAACAGGAAAACAAACCTCTTTCCCACCCTCTCTCTCACACATACTTCCAACCACAGGACAGGGCACCTCTAGGCCTTCAGTCCTTGGCTCTGTTAGGCTCTCTCTAGGCCTTCAGTCCTTGGCGTTGGACAGGCTGCCTCTGGGCCAAACACAGGACAGGCCGCCTCTAGGCCTTCAGTCCTTGACTACAAACTCACATTCTGGCTCAGACTGGCAGACAACAGACCTCTGACTCCGGACAATCTAACCCATCGGACCTCTGTATTTTCTTCTTTATTCCTTTTTATTACACTGTATTTACTTTTGTAGTTTATAGTGTTTCTATGTCATCACATTTAACCCTTTTCTCGCTGTTGCCATCAGGCAGAAGGTACAAGTGTCACGACTGGCCACTCCACCACATTCAAAACAGCTCCTACCCCTCAACCATCAGTTTCTTTCACAAAAGGGGATAAATACACTCATTCTGCTTCCGGTGTTCCCACAGCCAATTGTCTCACTTTACAAACTCTTTATGTTGTTATTCCATGATCATTATTTATTGCTAGTTATTTATATTTGCATTGGCACGGTTTGTTGTCCGTTGATCCTGTTTACATACTGTTCTATAGATTTGCTGAGTGTGCCCACAGAAGAAGAATCTCGGGGTTGTGTGTGGAGATGTGTCTGTACTCTGATCATAAAGTTTACTTTCACTTTGACCTTTGCTGCTGCAAAACCACACATGTAAGCGGTGATGATGAATCTGTGACCCTGAGGATTGGATTCAGTCCTGGGGAGGAGGGCCACGCTTCAGGGAAAATGTGCAGGATGTAGAGAGAGTGCAGAAATGTTTGACTGGAATTAGTCCGGGGATGAGAGATGGTCGTTCCATGCATAGTCTGGAGACCCTGGGGTTATTCCACATGGAGCAGAAGAGGATCTGATAGGTAAGACCATGAGGGATGACGGGAAGGGTTTGGAGAGGATGTGGAAGAGGTTTACCAGGGAACTGCCTGGATTACACAACACGATAATAGGAGGCTGGGTTGTTTTCCCAGGAGCGACGGAGTCTGAGGGGAGATCTGATAGAGATTATGAGAGGAACAGATAGAGTAGACAGACAGTATCTGTTGTCTAGGGTTGAAATCTCTAATACCAGAGGGCATGCAGTTAAGATGAGGGGGCTAATTTCAAAGGAGATGTGAGGGGTAAGTTTTTTCTTACACAGAGAGTGCTGGGTGCCTGGGGTGGTGTGGGTACATATGGAGCTTTTAAGATATGTTCAGATAGCCTAATTTCATTTCATTTCAAGATGGCCGGGGTCCTGTCAGTGATCTACAGTTGCAGTTCAGACTATGGTTCTCCACGGGCAGTGGGTTCTCATCGTGTGGTCCCGCGTTTCAGTATCTCCAGGTGTGGCCTGGAAGACGCGCGCCATTGGACGCGGCCCTGTGGACCACGCGGTTCCTCGCTGATGTCACCGACTGCAGCGTTGCAGGAGACTGAAACAGTGGGACGGTGGGCTGTGTGCACTGCTGTCGGAATGAAGAAAAATTACTTGTAAAGAGTTGTTGAAGGTGAGTCTAGGGTGTGGGATCGGTTCAGAGTTGTGGTGAGTGAGTTGTCCACGCCGGTTCAAGAGCCTGATGGTTGTAGGGTAACAGCTGTCCACGAACTTGGCAGTGTGGGACCTAAGGGTTCTGAACGTCCCGTTCGATGGGAGCAGAGAGAAGAGAGCATGGTGTGGATGGTTGGAGTCCTTGATGACGGTTGCTGCTTTCTTGTGGCAGGGCTCCGTGTAAGTGGTCTCATTGCTGAAGATTAGAACATTTGCAGATGATACCAAGATTGGGGGTGTAGTGGACAGCAAGGAGGACTAACAGAGCTTTCAGTGGGATCTGGTCCAGCTGGAAATCGGACTGGAAAATGGCAGATGGAATTTAGTGTGGACAACTGCAAAATGTTGCACTTTGGTAGGGCCTACCTGAGTGAGGAGTGCAGCAGAACCAAGAGATCTGGGAATACAGGTCAAGTATTTTCAGTTTATTTTGAGTTATTTGAGCGTCTGATTCAAATAAACAAACAAGCAAACAACAACAAATGGATCTGACAGACGGGAGTCTACAGACGCTGGAAATCCCGAGCAACACAAAATGCTGGAGGAACTCAGCGGGAATGGCTGCATTTATGGAAGGAATAAACAAGACGATGTTTCCCTTCATCGGGACTGGGAAGGAGGGGGTTAAAGTCGGAATAAGGCAGAGGAGGGTAAGGAGTACAAATGACATGTGATAGTTACACCAGGTGAGTCGGGGGTGGGAGAGGGGGCATGAAGGAAGAAGCTGCGAGGTGACAGGTGGAAAAGGTGAAGAATGGCTGGAGAATCTGACTTTCTTTTTCTCGGCTTTCCCTGCAGTACCGGATTCCAGCAGCAGGTGGGGATGTTCACCGTCAAACTGATCCTTGGACAGCTCACTATCCCCATCACCTGGTTGAAAGCGGTACCGCCATGAACTGAACGTCCAAACGTTTATCAGCTGGATTGGCGGAATCCTGAGTTCAGAGCATTAACACGATGTCTGAGTGTGGGTTTCTTTCTGCCCCTCCTTCACTCACTGTTCCATTGCCCCTCTCGGCCCATCCATCACTCAGCCTCGCTCACATGTTCATTTGTCACCCAAGCAAGGACTGTGTCACCCACCCGGGTGGGAAGGAGAGCCCAACGCAGAGGTCACAGGAAGGTAGCACAGGGTGCAGCAAAGGGAGGGGTGGGGAAGTGTTGGAGGCATGAGGTCTGAGGAAGGGTGCACAGAAGGTAAGGGGCAGGAGAAATCCTGAGGGAGAGGACAAGAGGGATCAAAGTTGAGGGAGGTTCAGATGAAACTGGGTGTAAGTGTGAATGAAGACGAGCCTGTGGGTAAAGGTAAATGTCTGAGCTCGCGCGTGTGTGTGTGTGTGTGTGTCTCACTCTCTCTCTCTGTCAGAGGCAGAGAATGCGAGAGAGAGAGCCTGAGACATCTTCTCTGCTTTCCAGGTAGATGCAGGCTCAGCACTGGTCCAATTTTCCCATAAATATTTCAAAACAAACAGAAAGATGCTCACTGGGGCAAAGTGACACATTAACCACTTGGTCCCAGCCTGACTTACTGGGAGGCGGTCATCTGTAATCCCTTCTCTGTTCGAACTATCTACACATATCTTGTCAAAACATTATTCCCTCTGGGTAGCCTCCAACCTGATGGCATGAACATCAATTACTCGAACTTCCGGTAATGGCCACACCCTCACCATTCCCCATGCCCATTTTGCTCTCTCACCTTGTCTCCTTTCCTGCCCATCACCTCCCTCTGGTGCTCCTCCACCTTCCCTTTCTTCCAAGGCCTCCTGTCCTCTATCAGACTCCCCCTTCTCCAGCCCTTTATCGATTTCACCAATCTCTTTCCCAGCTCTTTACTTCACCACTCCCCCTCTCCCGGTTTCACCGGTCACCTACAAACTTATATTTCTTCTTTCCCTCCCCTCACCTTCTCACTCTGACCTCTCATCAGCTCGGGAGAGGAGTGGTCTGAAATCAATATTTCCCATCTCTGTTTCCCAGGGAAAACATCATGGAATCCACGGAATGAAGGAAAATGAACATTAACATCTTGGAAAATCTCACATTACAAGAGAGTAGGTGCTGACGATCTTAAAGCCAATTAAGGTGGATAAATCCCTTATTCCCTCTACCAACATGCTCGACCATGGACTTCCCTACACTATATTCCAGCTGCCAATTCTTTGCCATTCTGCAATCTAAGGCCCACTGCAGACTCCCTGCTTCCTCAACACTCCCTACCCCTCCAGCTATCTTTGTATTATCCACAAAACCAGCAATTCTGCCACCCGTATCACTGACTGATCAAATGAAAAGAAGTGGTCCCAACACCAGCCCCTGCGGACACCACTCGTCACCAACACCAGTAAGGGACCTCTTTATTCCCCGTCTTTGCCTCCTGAGAATCAGTCTATCTTCTATCCATGCTAGTATCTTTCCTGTAATTCCATGGACTCTCATCTTGTTTCGCAGCCTCATGTGTGGCTCCTTGTCAAATGTCTTTTGAACATCCCAGTAAACAACATCTACTAACTCTCCTTTGTCTATCCTTCCTGTTATTTCCTCAAAGAATGCAACGGATTGGTCAGGCAAGGTTTCTCCATAGGGAAACCTTGCTGATTTCACCCATCATGTCCTTCAATTACTCTGAAACCCCATCCTTGATAACAGACTCTTGCCAACAAGTGAAGTCAGAAGAAATCACCTATAATTTCCTGTCATTTGCCTCCCTTTCTTTTTAAAGAGTGGAGTGACATTTACAATTTTCCAGTTCCCCCAAAACCCCCAATGAAAACTGAACGATCAGCACTAATGTCTCCACAATCACTTCAGCTGCTTCTTTAAGAACCTCTGGGTCTCACTCATCTGCTCCGGGTGACTTGTCTACTTTCAGATCTTTCTGTTTTCCACGGTCCTTCTCCATAGTGATAGTGACAACACTCACTTCAGTGCCCTGACACTCTCAAAATTCTGCCACACCGCTGGTGTCTTCCACAATGAAGACAGACACAACGTACTTCATGACTTTGTCCACCATTTCCAATGTAACTTTCTAGTGGTCCGATATTCACTCTCACCCCTCCTTTACTCTTATTTATCTGATAAAACTTTTGATATCCTCCTTTATATTATTGACCAGCTAAACTTCATATTTCATCTTTGCTAACCTGTCTTTTAGTTGCCTTTATTTGTTTTGAAAATCTTCCCAATCCCCTCGCTCCAAACAGAGGACTTTTCCCTTCCTGTTTCTCACTTCCACCCACACTGACTCAGCAGACAATCCCTCCACCACGTTCTCCATTGAGTCATTCAGCACGGGAACTGCTGCTGGAAGACCATCAGCTCAGTGAGAGACGCTCTTTGTTCTGCCCAAAACCTGTTGGACTCCCAGCACAGCCAGATGTCCGTCAGGGAATGCCGTCGACAGGCACAGTCCAGGCTGCAGGAGGATGTGCTGAGGGACACAGAGGATCTCGGGGCAGACAGTGCAAAGTCTCTGGGGGGAGGACCACTGTCGAGGCTCCTTCTGCTACCTCACATGGAGGGCCTGGGTCAGGTGGGGAAGCCCCACAAACACTGAAATGTTGTAACATCCCTGAGACGATCTGAATGGCAATGGTTTAAACAGTGTTAACACTACCGAATGTATTGACCATAGGACATTAAGAATGTCAAATATCATTGGAACTGTTTAAATCTCTTGCAGATATTTTATTACAAATAAAGTTTAATTTCTTAAAACACAAGTTTACCTTTGCAGCACACACAAAATGCTGGAGGAATTCAGCAGGCCCAGGCAGCATCTAAGGAAAAGAGTACAGTCGACGTTTCGGGCCGAGACCCTTCATCAAGACCAGAGAGAAACAGAAGAAGAGTCAGGGTTAAACGGTGGGGGGAGGGAGGGAGAAACACAGGGTGAGAGGTCAAACCGGGAAGGGGGAGGGGTGAAGTGAAGAGCTGGGAAGTTGATTGGTGAAAGAGGTACAGGGCTGGAGAAGGGGAAATCCAATAGGAGAGGACAGAGGGCCGTGGGAAAAAGGAAAGGGGGAGGAGCACCAGAGGGAGGCGATGGGCAGGCAAGGAGATAAATTGAGAGAGGGAGAAGGGGACAGGGAATGGTGAAGGAGGGGGTGAGAAATCGATGTTCATGCCATCAGGTCAGACGATTCCCAAGTAGAATATAAGGTGTTGCTCCTCCAAACTGAGTGTGGCCTCATCGTGACAGTAGAGGAGGCCATGGATTGACGTGTCGGAATGGGAATGGGAAATGGAATTAAAATGGGTGGCCACTAGGCGATCCTGCTTTCTCTGGCAAATGGAGCATAGGTGCTTGGCGAAGCAGTCTGCCGATCTATGTCAGGTCTCACTGATGTACAGGAGGCCACACCGGGAGCACCGGACACAGTATACGACCCCAACCTGGTCTGCTGTTCAGTAGGAAATGGAGAGCTTTGAGGCCTTCCTGGTTGGGGGTGGAGGTGTATAGGCACGGGACATCCAGAGTGAAAATCAGATGATCGGGGCCAGGGATCGTGAAATCATTGAAAAGATGCAGAGAGTGTGAAGTGCCACTGTTGTAGGGAGGAAGGGACTGGACCAGGAGGGATAAAACAGAGTCGAGGTATGTCGATATGAGTTCAGGGGCAGGAACAAGCTGAAACAATGGGTCTGCCTGGAGAGGCAGGTTTGTGGATCTTGGGTAGAAAGGGGATGTACAGGAACTATGAGGTTGGAGGCAGTGGATGGGAGATCCCCAGAGCTTATAAAGTCGGTGATGGTGAGGGAGACAGTGGCCTGGTTCTCCTCTGTGAGGTCCTGTTCGAGGGGTAAGTAAGTAGGAGACGTCTGAGAATTGTCGCTGGGCCTCAGCGGTAGAGGTCAGTACGCCAGACTACTACAGCACCCCACTGATCCGCGGGTTTGAGGGTGAGGTGAGGATTAGTGCTGAGGGAGTGGAGAGCAGGGCGTTTGGAAGTAGTGAGGTTGGAATTGGAGGGAGGAGTGGGGAAGTGGAGATGGTCGATGTCTCGTCGGCAATTTGCAATGAAAAGATCCAGATCGGGGTGACCAGGGAGAGGAGGAGGGTTGAGGACGGCAGAAAGGGTCATCGATCCCCATCCTCCCTCACCCTTCAGTCTGTCGGATTGCACGGGAGAGAGGTGAGAGCACCAGAGATCCATCAGCTGCTCCGGTCTCCCAGCAGCAGGAGGCGGGTTTCGGAGGCAGCTGCGGACAACAGGCCCCGATCCTCGGCGAGGAAAGGCCGGTCACCCTCAGGCAGCTGCGGACAACAAGCCCCGATCCCCGGCGGGGAAAGGCCGGTCACCCTCAGGCAGCTGCGGACAACAGGCCCCGATCCCCGGCGGGGAAAGGCCGGTCACCCTCAGGCAGCTGCGGACAACAGGCCCCGATCCCTGGCGGGGAAAGGCCGGGCACCCTCAGACAGCTGCGGACAACAGGCCCCGATCCCCGGCGGGGAAAGGCCGGTCACCCTCAGGCAGCTGCGGACAACAGGCCCCGATCCCCGGCGGGGAAAGGCCGGCCACACTCAGGCAGCTGCGGACAACAGGCCCCGATCCCTGGCGGGGAAAGGCCGGCCACCCTCAGGCAGCTGCAGACAACAGGCCCCGATCCCCGGCGGGGAAAGGCCGGGCACCCTCAGGCAGCTGCAGACAACAGGCCCCGATCCCCGGCGGGGAAAGGCCGGGCACCCTCAGGCAGCTGCGGACAACAGGCCCCGATCCCCGGCGAGGAAAGGCCGGCCACCCTCAGGCAGCTGCGGACAACAGGCCCCGATCCCCGACGGGGAAAGGCCGGGCACCCTCAGGCAGCTGCAGACAACAGGCCCCGATCCCCGGCGAGGAAAGGCCGGCCACCCTCAGGCAGCTGCGGACAACAGGCCCCGATCCCCGGCGGGGAAAGGCCGGGCACCTTCAGGACAGAAAGCCATGGAAGATTTCAGTCTGATGGAAGTGCTGAGTTTGTTCTCAGATTCACAGGAAGCTCCTGCCAGTAACTTTGTTTATTGCCTGTGCATGTGAACTTTGCGTTAATGAACTTGGGCACAATTCCTCCAGACTAACACCACTGACCACAAGTCACCAGGAAGGACTCGATGTACACAGTGAACACACACAAAATGCTGGAGGAACTCAGCGGGCCAGGCAGCCTCTATGGAAAAAAGTACAATTGACACTTCGGACCGAAACGCTTCGGCAGGTCTGGTGGGAAAAAGGCTGAGGAGATTTAAAAGGTGGGGAGGGAGAGAGAAACACTCGGTGAGAGGTGAAACCTGAAGGGGGAGAGGTGAAGTAAAGAGCTGGGAAGTTGATTGGTGAAAGAGGTATAAGGCTGGAGAAGGGGGAGTCTGACAGAAGAGGACAGAAAGCCATGAAAGGAAAAAAGAGGGGAGGAGCACCTTAGGGAGGCGATGGGCGGCAAGGAGATAAGGTGGGAGAGGGAAAAGGGGGATGGGGAATGGTGAAGGAGAGGGATTGGGGGCGTTACCAGAAGTTCGAGGGATCCAAGGAGACCTTGCTTTTTGGCTTGACCACAGAGGGCAAAGAGTGGTTGTAGATGGTTCATATCTGTATGGAAGATGGTGACCAGTGGTTTTCCGCAGGGATCTGTTCTGGGATCCCTCCTCTTTGTGGTTTTAATTATTGACCTGGATGAGGAAGCAGAAGGATGGGTTGGTAAATTTGCTGAGGACACAAAGGTTGGGGTGTTGTGGATAGTCTGAAGGGTTGTCAGAGGTTACAGCAGACATCGATAGGATGCAGAACTGGGCTGAGAAGTGGCAGATGGACTTCAACTGAGGTAAGTGTAAGGTGGTTCATTTTGGTAGGTCAAATTTGAAGACAGAATGTAATATTAATGGTAAGAATATTGGCAGTGTGGAGGATCAGCGAGACCTTGTCCAGGGGACACTCATATCTGCTGCGCAGGTTGACAGTATGGTTAAGAAGGCGTATGTTGTGTTGGCCTTCATCAACTGTGGGATTGAGTTCAAGAGCCGTGGGGTAATGTTACAGGTATATAAGACCTTGGTCAGACCCCACTTGGAGTACTGTGTTCAGTTCTGGTCACCTCACTACAGGAAGATTGTGGATACTATAGAGAGAGTGCAGAGGAGATTTACAAAGACGTTGCCTGGATTGGAGGGCGTACCTTATGAGACAAGTTGAGTAAACTGGCATTGAAGTGACGGAGGATGAGAGGAGACGTGATAGAGATGTATAAGATGATGTGAGGCATTGATTGTGTGGATGGCCAGAGGCTTTTTCCCAGGGCTGAAATGGCTAACATGAGGGGGCATAGTTTTAAGGTGCTTGGAAGGAGGTACAAGGGGAGGTCAGAGGTAAATTTTTCAAAGAGTGGTGGGTGCATTGAATGCAAAGTGAAGGTGGTAGAACCGGGTACAATAAAGGCTTTTTAGAGACTCTTATTTATTTATATTCAGACCTCTTTAAAGTGTTTCTCATCCCACCCTGACGTGGAAATTGCCGCGATTCCTGCCCAGAGAACACTTGGAGCAACGTTGTTCATTCCCGAGACTGCAGCGCGCCTAGTGGACATTCCCGGTACTGCAGGGTTCAGCAGCTCCCGAAAGTGAAAGGATCCTGAACCCGGAAGTACCGGGAGTTAACATGGCCTCGAAAGGACAGGTCGAGAGTTTAATCGAGGAGGTAATTTGTCCCATCTGCCTGGATTTCTTCACCGATCCGGTGTCACTGGAGTGTGGTCACTACTTCTGCCGCTCCTGCATCACACGGTGTTGGGAAAGGGAGGAGAGAAACTCCTGCCCGGAATGCAGAGAGGAGTTTGCAGACCGCACCCTCAAGGGCAATCGGGTTTTAGCAAATCTGTCTGAGAAAGCTCGGAAACTAAACCTGAATCCGAAAGGGAAGGAAAGTAAACTTCACTGCGAGGAACATGAGGAAGAACTGAAGCTGTTTTGTGAGACGGACAGGAAACTGATCTGCCTGATCTGTGCGACTGCGCGGGATCACAAGTCTCACAACTTCATGCCGGTTAAGGAAGCCGTTAAAATTTACCAGGTAAAACTAACCCGCTTTCGATCGTCTGTTTATGTTGTCTTTTTGTTTTGTCTAATCCATTAACTCTTTAATTCCCAGGATCGGGTTAAATCTTCCTTGGACTCTCTCGTAAAAAGGAAATCAGACTTTCAGGAAATGGAGCAGCAGCAGAAAGAGAAGATTTCTGGAGTTCGGGTGAGGCTTCCTGAGCAGAATTTACAATCTTGTTGTGTAGTTTTGTTCCCTTTAATGCAGAATAGCAGAGTATCGCAGCTCCAGTAACCTGGGATCGATCCTGACCTCTGGTGCTGTCTGCGTGGAGTTTGCACGTTCTCTCTGTAACCAGTACCTTCTTTTAGCCGACAGTCAACTCAATGTGGTACTTACAGACACTGTAGTTGTAAACTGATTTAAACCAGACGGATGTTTTGACTGTTCAGGATTGAACAGTAAATTGGCAACTGTAATTAACCCTGTGAAGGGGTATTGTATGTGAATCAGGTGGGAGTTAATGGGTCAGTGAGGAAGACTGGGTTTGAGGGAAATGTGATCGAATATCTGGGAACCACTCACTTGCTGCCTGTTATGCCACTGGAGTTTGGGGAAGGTCCTCCATCTCCGGCAGTGTTCATGTCTTCATTCAACATGTCAGTAGCTACTTCTCGGTTTTCACTACTGTCAGTCATGCAGGTCCTGAGTGGAGACTCGGGAATAACATGGCACTCAGATGTAGAAAGACTCTTCATTGTTTCCGTAACAGTTTTGTTTTACCAGTCAGTATTGTTAGCCCTGAGCTGAACCCATGAACCTGGAGGACCAGTGGACCACTCTTACTCTGGCCTCTACCCTTTGACCTGTTTGGCATGGGTGACCCTACCAAGGGTCAAAGCATAAAGCCCACATTCCAGCCAACAGAGTTCTTTGGGCCATTGAGGCACACAAGCCTCCAAACCCAACGGCAAGGTTGTGGTCCTCTTGGATGATAATGGGCTGGACAGACCCTTCCATATCATAAGGAAATACATCAGGGCCAAATAATAAACCAGCCTCTCCTTTCATTCGACAGGAACAGTCACAAAATGTTCAGTCCCACATCACATCCCAGTTTGATGAACTGCGCCGGATTATCACCGAGAAAGAGCAGCGTGCACTCCGAGATCTCAGGGAAGAAGAGGAGAGGATTCTAAATCCAATGGAGAAAAATCTTCAGGAGATTCAAGAGAATTTAAATGCCATCTACAAGGAAATATCAAAGTTACAGGAACAGATGGATCAACAAGACAATATCATATTCCTCATGGTGAGAGATTTCAGTTTGGTCCTGTAAAAGTACATAGGCACAAAATGATGTATTTTAACTCAGTGTGGGATTTACAGATACTGGAGTTGTAAACTGATTGAAACCAGACGGATGTTTTGACTGTTCAGGGTTGTTGTCTCCAAACCGGCCTCTCACAACATCTGTACATCGCTGGACAGTCTGCATCCTTCTCGGGAATGTTTACTCTGATCGTAGCACTGAGCCAGTGATCACTTCTGTGATTCCCACGTATAATATCCCCTGAGACTCAGAGTAACATCCCACTGAAGTCACAGACTGTGAGTGTGTCTGGTGCAGTGGGTGTGAGGGTCTCTCTGTTGATCAGTGGGAACTGAGGTTGAATTCCAGAATGTGACCTACACATCGGATTTACCATCTATATCTGGTTTGTATCAGGTTCATTGTTTTGGAGAATTTTGCACTGTCTTTTGTTTTTCAGAAATATTTTTCATCAGATTATATCCAATTTTCATCAGAGACAGGACTTTCAGTCCATTCTCTCCTATCAGTTTCCCTGGTGCACAAGCCTCCTCCCACCTACTCACCACACCCAGTAACAGTGTCCCCAAATCCATGGTCCCTCATGTGTTTATCCAGCTTCCCCATTACATTCAATCTCTGCTGTTCCACTTCAGCCACTCCTGTAGCAGTGAGTTCCACATTCTCTTCACTACATTTCTTGTGGGATTTATTAACAACCAACTGATGTTTTATCTTTGACTTATTGTCTCCACACAAGCAGAAATATTTTCGATCAAATACATTCAGAATCTTAAAACCTGTCCAGTCTCTCCTGTAAGTTCCTTCTCTCTGTTATCATATAATTCTCATAAATATTCCTTGTACTTTCTCCCATGGTTCAATGTCCCTCTTTCTCAGTTCGTTTCAGTGGGAATGAGTTCAGTGGGAATTTTCAGCAGTTTTTAATAACCTGTCTAAGATTCCTGCTGTTCGGATGCCGACGGTCATCTCAGTCAATTGAGATCTGTGTTTTATTTATTTCAGGAGGAAGCTCGTCGGAAGAGGAGGTAGGACATGGTCTTCACTGAAACTCTGTATGGATTTGTAAAATAGTTCAAATATCACTGATGGTCAGTTTATAACCATCTGTATAATATTTACAGGATTAGTGATGATACCCACACATTGTCAGTGACAGATGGTGCCCTATTGGTTGAAAAATTCGATCACCCCTATTTGCTCGACATAGCATCGGAAGAAGTGATTGGCGGCATTAAACACGGTAAGACATAAGATTCACTTGTGCTTGTTTATGAGACACTACTAAGTCGTAATTAGATGCCAAATATGGCTTGTCAATGACCTTCTGAAAATCCAAGTACACCACATCGACTGGTTCTCCTTTGTTTATCTGGCTTGTTATTTCTTCAAAGAATTCGAACTGATTTGTCAGGCAAGATTTTCCCTTGAGGAAACCATGGCCTATTTTATCATGTGCCTCCAAGTTCCCTGACAACTCCTCCTTAATAATCAACTTCACCATCTTCCCAGCCACTGAGGTCAGACTAACTGGCCTAGAGTTTCCTTTATTGTCTCTCTCTTCTTGAACAGTGGAGTGACATTTTCAAATTTCCAGTCTTCCAGAACCATTGAAGAATCTAGTGATTTTTGAAGGATCGTTACAAATGCCTCCATGATCTCTTCAGCCACCTCTTTCTGAACTCTGGCATGTACACTGTCTAGTCCAGGTGACAGCTACCTAAAGATCTTTCCGTTTCCCAAGAACCTGTTCTCTAGTAATGCTAACTTCACGCCCGGCACGTCGCCTGACACTTGGAACTTCCACCATACTGCTAGTGTCTTCCACAGTGAAGACTGATGCAAAATATGTCTTCAGTTCATCCACCCTTTCATTGTCCCCCATTACTACCTCTCCAGCATTGTTTTCCAGCAGTCCGATATCCACTCCTGCCTCTCTCTAATCCAGAGATTAGGACCTCCTGGGTACTAATTTCTGGATTGCTGCCTGTGCCAGGTGCCAGTGAGGGTAGAAACACGATGATCTGGCAGGTAAATGTGTGGCTGAGAAGCTGGTGCAGGGGGCAGGCTTCAGGTTCTTGGATCATTGGGATCCCCCTGGGGGAGGTATGACCTGATCAGAAGTGATGGGTTGCACCTGAACCCAAGGGGGACCAATATTCTTGCTGGCAGGTTTGTTAGAGCTATTGGGGAGGGTTTAAACTAATTTGGTAGGGGGGTGGGAACTGGAGTGAAGGGACTCAGGATAGGACGGATGGTAAAAATGGTAATGATAGCCTGCAGTCAGACTGTCAGGAAGGGCAGGCAGGTGATGGAACTCAGTTGCAGCCAACAGGCTGAGTATCAAAACTTTAGGGATGCAGAATCAGAAAGGACAGCAAATACGGTACTCAAGCTGTTGTATCTAAATGCACGTAGTATAAGAAATAAAGTGGATGATCTTGTTGCACGATTACCGATTGCCAGGTATGATGTTGTGGCCGTCACTGAATTGTGGCTGAAGGATGGTTGTAGTTGGGAGCTGAATGTCCAGGGTTACACATTATATCGGAGTGATAGGAAGATAGGCAGAGGGGGTGGTGTGGCTCTACTGGTAAAGAATGGCATCAAATCAGTAGAAGGATGTGACATAGGATCGGAAGATATTGAATCCTTGTGGGTTGAGTTCAGAAACAGCAAGGGTAAAAGGACGTTGATGGCAGTTATACACAGGCCTCCAACAGAGCTGGGCGGTGGACCACAGATTACAACAGGAAATAGAAAAGCTGTGTCAAAAGGGCAATGTTCTGGTAGTCATGGGAGATTTTAACATGCAGGTTGATTGGGAAAATCAGGTTGATAATGGATCTCAAGAGTGAGTCTGTTGAATCCCTAAGAGATGGCATTTAAAGCAGTTTGTCATTGAGCCTACTAGGGGATCAGCTATACTGGATTGGCTGTTACGTAATGAACCAGAGGCGATTAGGGAGCTGAAGGTAAAAAACCCTGAGGAACCAGTGATCACAGTATGATTGAGTTTAACTTGAAATTTGATAAGAGAGAAAGTAAAGTAGCAGTCGCCGACCCGTTAATCACAATCGACTGGTCGATCTTTGAGACTTTCCCAGTAGATCCCGAAAAAAATTCAAAAATAAATACACAAATACCGTTGAAAGATTGTTTTTGGGTTGCGGGGTTTTGTTCCGTTCTTTCTGCCCAGTGCGCGTGTGTGTAGCTCCCCCGCATTACACAGTGTAATTCAACACGTACAAACACACTGGATGAACTCAGCAGGTCGGGCAGCGTCCGTTGAAATGAGCAGTCAACCTGCTGACTGCTGAGTTCATCCAGCTTGTTTGTACGTGTTGATGTGACCACAGCATCTGCAGTGTACTTTGTGTTTACACAGTGTAAGTCAGTGGTCCCCAACCACCGGGCCGTGAGGAAACGATATGAGTCAGCTGCACCTTTCCTCACTCCCTGTCTTGCCCACTGTTCAACTTGAACCCATGCGAGGTCATCAGTCGCCTAAATGCAGTGATACCCTCGCGCCAGGAATCACTGGTTCGCCTCACGCGGCCGGCGAGAAGTGCCGTTGGTACTGGCCTGGAGCGCGGAGAGGTGGGCGTCGCCTCTAAACCTGTTCACCACACCGAATGTTCGTGGGGAACCCGGTGCTAAAATATTCGCAGACGAACTAATTCGGGCTCAGGGTTCCGTAAGTAGCAGAGCAGCTACCGCGCTGCGATCTGCTGATACAAACTTTTGTCAGCTGATAGATCCTACAAGGTGGGCGGGCGCCCTGTCACACTCCCCGCTCTGTCGCTTTCTCCGGACTGGAACCGGCACGGGGACCTCCGGCCCTGACCTTGTCCTCTCACCCCACCCACAACCAGCCACATTTGGCCAGGGTGTCTGGCGGAGGGCGGAGGCTGCAGTTTGGGCCTGGAGGCTGTCTAATGAGGCAGTGAAATCCTCAAAACTGCTTCGGTACCTTGATTCCAAGCACCCCGCACTTAAAGACAAACCCGCTGAGTTTTTTGAGCGGAGAAAACGTGAGCAAGTGGGACAAAAGCTAAGTGCCGAGAGCCGCAAAAACTAATTTGTGGAATAGACTGGACATAAGGAACCTGCTTCGAGTATCGCTGTATTCCGGTCGTGTTTAATCCCCCCCCCCCACCCCCCGCCGGCGGCCGGTCGGTAAGAATATTGTCAATATTAAACCGGTCCGCGGTGCAAAAAAGGGTGTGTACCCCTGGAGTTTATACATTATTTCTACTTCCGGGTTGCGGGGTTTTACTTCCGGTCTTTCCTGCCCCAGTGCGCATGTGTGTAACTAATCAATCTGGGGGTCGATGTTGCCTTTGACTATGGCCGAGGTAGGGGATCCTGGGCTTAAAAAGGTTGGTGATCACTAGAGTAAATGCTGACGTAGCAGTATTTCAGCGGAGTAAGGGAAATTACAGTGGTAGGAGACAGGAGTTGGCCAAAGTAGATTGGAAAGAGCTGCTGGCAGGGATGTCAGCAGAGCAGCAATGGTGTGTGTTTCTGGGGAAATGAGGAAGCTGCAGGACGTGAGTATGTTTTCATTTCTTCCAAAAACGAAGAAATACTCAAATTGTAAAATAGTACAACCATGACTGACAAGGGATGTCAAAACTATTGTAAAAGCAAAAGAAAGGACATACAACAAAGCAAAAATTAGTGGGATGATAGTGGATTGGGAAGTTTTTAAAAACCTAAACAGAGCAACTAAAACAATCATTGGAAAGGAAAAGATGAAATGTGAAAGCAAGCTAGCAAATAATATCAAAGTGGATGGTAAAAGTTTTTTCACGTATGTTAAAAATAAAAGAGAAATGAGAGTGGATATAAGACCGCCAGAAAATGAGGCAGGAAAAATAAAAACCGGGGACAAGGAGATGGCGGATGAACTAAATGACTATTTTGCATCAGTCTTCACTGTGGAAGACACTAACAGTATGCCTGATGTAGTGTGTGAAGGAAGAGAAGTGGGTGCAGTTACTATTACAAGAGAGAAGGTGCTCAAAAAGCTGAAAGACCTAAAGGTACATAAGTCACCTGGACCACGGGAACTGCACCCTAGGGTTCTGAAAGATGTAGCATTAAATATTATGGTGGCATTAGAAATGACCTTTCAAAAATGATTGGAGTCTGGCATGGTGTCAGAGGAGTGGAAAATTCTTGAAGAAAGGAGGAAGGCAGCAGAAAGGAAATTATAGACCAGTTAGCCTGACCTCAGTGGTTGAGAAGAAGTTTGAGTCAATTGTTAAGGATGAGGTGATGGAGCACATGGTGACACAGGACGTCGTGATTCAGGACAAGATGGTATAAAATCAGCATGGTTTCCTTCAGGGAAAATCCTGCCTGACAAACCTGTTGGAATTCTTTGAGCAGATTACAAGTAGGATAGATAAAGGGGATGTAGTGGATGTTGTATATTTGGAGATTCAGAAGGCCTTTGATAAGGTGCCACACATGAGGCTGCTTCCCAAGTTAAGAGCCCGTGGTATTATAGGGAAGTTGCTGACATGGTTAGACATTGGTCCCTCCCAACTAATCAATGCACACCTAAATTATTGGTCACCTTAATTGGATTATTGCGCCCAGCCCCATGATTTAAAAGGTGAGACTTGCCCTTAGCTCGCCCTCTCTTACAGGCAACCACATTGGAGGTAAGTGCATTGATTTATGCTTGGTAAGGTCTATCGTTTGTCCTGATAAGGGAGCCACAACTATCCAAGGTCAAGGGGGATAGCTGTTGTAGTGCCTTTCCCTTGTTCTTTGTTTGTGTAACCGTACCCTGTCCCCACACCGCTTCCTGTGTATTGTAGTTGCTTGTGTTGACCCGACTTGCCCTTGTAAATAAATTCCTTAGTATTAAAACTGTGTGTGTCCAGGCCTCTACTGTTGAGACTCAAAGAACCAGTTATTTTCCGTCACAACAGCATATAAAACACTTAAGAACCAATATTTCAGCGCCAGGTTCGATACAGTGACAGACCACTCCCAAGTGTGCTCTTCACCGTGCCGGTTTGATGTGGAGGATCAAAAACCCAAAACCCAATAATTAAACCACTGCGTTGCTTAGTAATCATTGTAGCTTTCATCGGGGCAGAGCCTTTCTCACTTTATCCTTTAAAATTGTTCCGATCGTTGACCGACTGCAGCCTAACGCTTTACAATGACCGATGGCATTTCACCACTTTCTGGGTAAACATGCCCACCTGCAAGGTCATTTCCGAGTAAGAGATCAACATTGTCTATCGGTAGTTCAGATCGCACCCCTATTGTGACTGGTCCAGATACCAAGTCGCATTTCAGAATTATCTTATGCAAAGGCACGGTCTCAGTCCCCTTTCCAATACCTTTGATAATATTCACCACCATATCACCATATAACAATTACAGCACGGAAACAGGCCATCTCGGCCCTTCTAGTCCGTGCTGAACACTTACTCTCAACGCCCCCGACTCTCAAATCTCCATCTCAGCACCGAACTCCAAAACACTCTTTCATATCAGTGACTGAAAAGCTCCAGTATCGCTCCAGATTCTCACTGGAACCGGAGTTGATCCCTCCTTCACAGACACAAACCCATTTGAAATAAATCTCTCAAATCCCTCTTGAACTCGGTCAGACCCCTCCTTCTTCAGCGGTGTTTCAACCGTCTGAACGCAGGCATTTGGGGTTCTCTCTCTCTCTGTCCTGTTTTCCCTTTTCATAGCAAAACAATTGGATGCCGCATGACCAGGCTTCCCACAAAAGTAACACTTGAAACTGGGAAATTTTTCTTTTGACTGCTTCCCTTCCTCCTGACTTTTATCACTAGTCCCCGGTTTACTCTCTGGTTTAGCCGGTGGGTTATCTTTGTTATCCCTGCTACTCCTTTGGTAGCTCTTGCTCGGGAAAAACTTTACCTTGTGGGTTAAAGCAGACTCGTCTGCTAACTTAGCAGACTCTGACAGGATCTCAGCCTCTCTCTCATTCAGGTACGTCCTTATGTTGTCAGCGACCCGGGTTCATGTCCCGTTACTGCCTGTCAGGAGTTTGTACGTTCTCCCATGACCACGTGGGTTTCTTCCAGGTGCTCTAGTTGCACAGTCCAAACCTGTACTGGTTGGCAGGTTAATTGGTCATTGTAACGTCCCATGGTCAGGCTGGGATTAAATCAGGGGTTGCTGGGTGGTGGGGGTCATTGTAACTTGTCCCATGGTCAGGCTCGGATTAAATCAGGGGTTGCTGGGTGGTGGGGGTCATTGTAACTTGTCCCATGGTCAGGCTCGGATTAAATCAGGGGTTGCTGGGTGGTGGGGGTCATTGTAACTTGTCCCATGGTCAGGCTCGGATTAAATCAGGGGTTGCTGGGTGGTGGGGGTCATTGTAACTTGTCCCATGGTCAGGCTGGGATTAAATCAGGGGTTGCTGGGTGGTGGGGGTCATTGTAACTTGTCCCATGGTCAGGCTCGGATTAAATCAGGGGTTGCTGGGTGGTGGGGGTCATTGTAACTTGTCCCATGGTCAGGCTCGGATTAAATCAGGGGTTGCTGGGTGGTGGGGGTCATTGTAACTTGTCCCATGGTCAGGCTCGGATTAAATCAGGGGTTGCTGGGTGGTGGGGGTCATTGTAACTTGTCCCATGGTCAGGCTCGGATTAAATCAGGGGTTGCTGGGTGGTGGGGGTCATTGTAACTTGTCCCATGGTCAGGCTCCGATTAAATCAGCGGTTGCTGGGTGGTGGGGGTCATTGAAACTTGTCCCATGGTCAGGCTCGGATTAAATCAGGGGTTGCTGGGTGGTGGGGGTCATTGTAACTTGTCCCATGGTCAGGCTCGGATTAAATCAGGGGTTGCTGGGTGGTGGGGGTCATTGTAACTTGTCCCATGGTCAGGCTCGGATTAAATCAGGGGTTGCTGGGTGGTGGGGGTCATTGTAACTTGTCCCATGGTCAGGCTCGGATTAAATCAGGGGTTGCTGGGTGGTGGGGGTCATTGTAACTTGTCCCATGGTCAGGCTCGGATTAAATCAGGGGTTGCTGGGTGGTGGGGGTCATTGTAACTTGTCCCATGGTCAGGCTGGGATTAAATCAGGGGTTGCTGGGTGGTGGGGGTCATTGTAACTTGTCCCATGGTCAGGCTCGGATTAAATCAGGGGTTGCTGGGTGGTGGGGGTCATTGTAACTTGTCCCATGGTCAGGCTGGGATTAAATCAGGGGTTGCTGGGTGGTGGGGGTCATTGTAACTTGTCCCATGGTCAGGCTCGGATTAAATCAGGGGTTGCTGGGTGGTGGGGGTCATTGTAACTTGTCCCATGGTCAGGCTCGGATTAAATCAGGGGTTGCTGGGTGGTGGGGGTCATTGTAACTTGTCCCATGGTCAGGCTCGGATTAAATCAGGGGTTGCTGGGTGGTGGGGGTCATTGTAACTTGTCCCATGGTCAGGCTCCGATTAAATCAGGGGTTGCTGGGTGGTGGGGGTCATTGAAACTTGTCCCATGGTCAGGCTCGGATTAAATCAGGGGTTGCTGGGTGGTGGGGGTCATTGTAACTTGTCCCATGGTCAGGCTCCGATTAAATCAGGGGTTGCTGGGTGGTGGGGGTCATTGTAACTTGTCCCATGGTCAGGCTCGGATTAAATCAGGGGTTGCTGGGTGGTGGGGGTCATTGTAACTTGTTCCATGGTCAGGCTCGGATTAATTTGGGTTGCTGGGTGGTGGGGGTCAAAGGGTCGGAAGGGCCTATTCCATACTGTATCTCAATAAATAAATTACAGCTGATGAAAGTGCAGTAGACATCGTCTCCATGGAGTTTAGCGAGGGATTGGACAAGGTAGCAGAGAGTTAGATCACATGGGATACGGTACGATCTGGAATAGGATACAGAGTTGTCTGGGTGGAGTCCTGTGACCAGTGGTTGTTCTGCAGGGATCGGTGCTGGGTCCACTGTTTTTCATCATTCATATGAATGATTTGGAGAGAATGTAGGTGAAGTGTTTAGTAGGTTTGTGAAGGACTCTAAATTTGGTGGTTTCATGGACAGTGAAGAGGTTATTTATTTATTTAGAGACAGTGTGAAACAGGCCGTCCCAGACCAACGACCCGCTCCACCCAGCACCCCAACTATTTAAAACCAGCCTAATCACGGGGCAATGTACAATGACCATTTAACCTACAAACCGTTATGTCTTTGTACAAGCGTTACAGAGTGATAGAAACTAACAACACAGGCCCTTCAGCCCATCTGGTCTATACTGAAGCATTTAAACTACCTGCTCCCATCGACCTGCACCGAGACCATGGTCCTCCAACTCCGACCATCCATGTACCGTCCAAACTTCACTTAAATGTTTAAATCGAGCTTGCTTGCACCACTTGGGCTGGCAGCTCGTTCCACACTCTCACAACCCTCTGAATGAAGCAGTTTCCCCTCATGTTCCCCTTAAACTTTTCATCTTTCACCTTTAACCCATGACCTCTGGTTGTAATCCCACACACCCTCTGTGGAAAAAGCCTGCTTGCATTTACCCTATCTATACCCCTCATAATTTTGTATACCTCTATCAAATCTCCCCTCAGTCTTTATGTTACAGGAATAAAGTCCTAAACTATTCAATCTTTCCTCATGACTCAGGTCCTCCAGTCCCAGCTACATCCCTGGAAATTTTCTCTGTACTCTTGCAAACTTATTTACATCCTTCCTGTAGGTAGGTGACCAAAACTGTACACAATATCCCAAATTAGGCGGCCCCAGGTCTCAGACAACTTCAACGTAACATCCATCTACCTGTAACACCACTTTCGGTGTATTCTGGACCTGTGTTCCCAGATCTGCTGTAGAACAGAGTCCTCAGTGCCCGACCATTCACTGTGAAAGACCGACACTGGGGTCCTACCGAAGAGCAACAGCTCACACTTGTCTGCATTAAATTCCAGCTGACACTTTTCAGCCCATTTTCCCAGCTGCTCCAGATCCCACTGCAAGTAATGATGGTCTTCCTCGCTGTCCACTCCTCCCCAATCTGAGGGATGAATCGGGAGCACCCGGAGGAAATGCACGAGGTCCTGGGGAGAAAGTACAAACTCCTTACAGATGGTGTTGGAATTGAACTCTGAACTCTGCAATGCCCCAAGGTGCAACAGTATTGTGTTATCCACTACATAACCCTCTTGCTCATGGTTTATCCAAGATTACAAAGAGATCTTGATTAATTGGGTCTCTGGGCCATTGGATGGAATTTGATTTTAATTCAGAGAGATGAGGGTGTTGCATTTTGGAAGGTAAACCAGGACAGGATTTACACATCAATCGGGGGCCCTGGAGAGTGTTGTGGAACAGAGAGACCAGGAGGTGATTGCCTTCATCAGACAGAATACTGAGTACAGGAACTGGGACGTCACGTTATGAGTGTACAAGACATTGGGAAGGCCACATTTGGAGCAGAGTAACATACAAACTGCTGGAGGAACTCAGCAGGTCAGGCAGCATCTATGGATATGAATAAACAGTTGATGATTTGGGCCAAGGTTTTGTGTGTGTTGCTTTGGATTTCCAGCATCTACAGACTTTCTTGTCTTTATGATTTTGATCACCCTGTACAGTTCTGGTTATCTTTCTACAGGAAGGATGTCATTAAACTGAGAGGGTATAAAACAGATTTACAAGGATGTTACTGGGACTGGAGAGTTTGGGTTATAAGGAGAGGCTGAATATTCTGGGTCTCTCTCATACCCGGTTCCACTGCTATCTCCCGTCTTTCTTTCCAATCGAGGAAAGGTCTCGGCTTGAAACAGCGACTGTACATCTCCCTTATCACACGCTGCTTGACCCACTGAGATCCTCCAGAATTTTGTGTTTGTTGATCGAGGAAAATCCGCTCTCCATGTCGAGGAAAAACCTCGGGACGATGCCGGTTGTCCATCCGCTGTATTTGGGTAAAACCCCGGGAAAGGGTCCTGTCGCCCACCCGATCCCGGGGCCGCGCCGCCCGAGTCTCCCCCCGGTCCCGGGGCCGCGCTGCCCGAGTCTCCCCCCGATCCCCGGGGCCGCGCTGCCCGAGTCCCCCCCCCGATCCCCGGGGCCGCGCTGCCCGAGTCTCCCCCCGATCCCCGCGGCCGCGCTGCCCGAGTCTCCCCCCCGATCCCCGGGGCCGCGCTGCCCGAGTCTCCCCCCGATCCCCGCGGCCGCGCTGCCCGAGTCTCCCCCCGATCCCGGGGGCCGCGCTGCCCGAGTCTCCCCCCCGATCCCCGGGGACTCTCTAATTCTCTGCTTCTCCCCCCAGTCTCTGTCACCCTGGATGTGGAAACGGCGCATCCGCGGCTCGAGGTGTCTGAGGATCGGAAGAGTGTGAGATTGACCGGGACCCGGAGGAATCTCCCTGACACCGGGAAGAGGTTCACAGACCGGGCTTGTGTGCTGGGATCGGAGGGATTCACATCGGGGAGACATTACTGGGAGGTGGAGGTGACGGGGAATCGGTGGTGGTATCTGGGAGTCGCCGCAGAGTCTGTGGAGAGGAAGGGAGGGGTCACACCGAGTCCGGAGACCGGATTCTGGATCATCGCGCGGCGTGATGACGTGATGTGGGTTCTCACCTCCCCTTTGTCCCGTCTCCCTGCCGATCCCATCCCCGGGAGGGTGGGAGTTTATCTCAGTTACGAGTCCGGGACAGTTTCATTTTACAACGCGGAGACCAAGTCCCATCTCCACACCTTCACTGGGAATAAATTCACGGAGAAACTTTATCCTTTCTTCGGGACTGGATATAAAAACGAGTGGCTGAGAATCTGCTCCGGTTCCGCTCCGGGTCTGTAAACGGGTCGGGTCCCGGACCGGCGTCAGGAGTAAGTCAGTGTAAATATAAATGTGCGGAGAGTGAAATAAACACGATGTGAGAATTATCGATCCATTAATTTTAACTCGTTCACCGCATCCGTCAACGGAACAGAAACACTGCGGATTCAGCAGCAGCCGCGGGCGGCGGGTCCTGAGCTCCCCGGCTGCTAAAGTCTACCGGGACTGACAGGGTAACTGGGGCAAGTGGTGGTGGTGCTGACTGGGAGAGGGAGGTCAGGGTTAATCTTGGTAACACGGGACATGTTGTGGTGGTAACACACAAAGCGCCTGGGTCTCCCACCGTGTCAGGCAACATCTATGGAGGGAAATGAGCAGGTGAGGGGTGCATCCAGGTGAGGGGTAATACCTGAGGGAGGGGTGATAGATGAGGGACGGGTGGAAATGTGTCAGAAATTGGGAGGTGAGAGCTGTCAGTGACAAAGGGCTGAAGATTTTGGAATCTGACAGGAGGGGAAAGTGACCCCAGAGTAAAGGGAGGGAGGTGGGGAGGAGTGTGTGGGAGATGGGCAGATGGAGAGGGTCAGGAGGAGAGTGGGTGATGGGCAGATGGAGAGGGTGGGGATGAGTGTGAGGGTGATGGGCAGATGGAGAGGGTCAGGAGGAGAGTGGGTGATCGGCAGATGGAGAGGGTGGGGAGGAGTGTGGGGGATGGGTAGATGGAGAGGTGGGGAGGAGTGTGAGGGTGATGAGCAGATGGAGAGGGTGGGGAGGAGGTTGTGGGTGATTGGCAGATGGAGAGGGTGGGGAGGAATGTGTGGGTGATGGGCAGATGGAGAGGTGGGGAGGAGTGTGAGGGTGATGAGCAGATGGAGAGGGTGGGGAGGAGTGTGGGGGATGGGTAGATGGAGAGGGTGGGGGAGGAGTGTGTGGGTGATGGGTAGATGGAGAGGGTGGGGAGGAGTGTGTGGGTGATGGGCAGATGGAGAGGGTGGGGAGGAGTGTGTGGGTGATGGGCAGATGGAGAGGGTGGGGGGGAGTGTGTGGGTGATGGACAGATGGAGAGGGTGGGGAAGGAGGGGAAAGAGAGAGGGTGATGGGGCTGGTGGAGCAGGAGGAGAGAGACAATTAAACAGGAAAAGTGACAGGGAACGACTTCCAGAAGTTTGAAAGTTCGATGTTGATGCTGCCAGGTTGCCAATCACCCTGACGGAAAATGGGGAGCTGTTCCTCTAATTTACGAGGCAAATAGAGTCCGGATCTCTACTTTGAATCAGATATTCAGTTTTGGACCCAGTTTATATGCAGGAAATGCTGGAAAAACACAGCAGGTTGGTCAGGATCTGTGGAGAGAGGAACAGGTTTCACGTTCCACGTCGGTGACCTCTCCCGGAATTGATTCAAACACTGCCTGCTCTGTTGTGGGTTTCAAGTAATTTCTGTTTTGTTTTAGTTCTTCCAGCATCTGATTGAAGAAAAAATGGGAGTGCAGTGTAATTTCCTCTGGAAGGGGGATAAAGAAGGAGGAATGTGATAGGAGAGGGGAGTGGACCATTAGAGACATCGATGCTCAGGTTGGAACTACCCAGAGAGGTACGGTGAAGGGGAGAGAGACGTGGACATGATATTTTGGAGCCGGAAGTGTGGCAACACATGCAGGCTGATCCCAGCACAATCCTCGGGCAGACTGACGCAATGGAGAAATGTAAATGGTGAAGCCCCCTGTGTGTATTTGTGTATGGCGGAGACAGAGAGAGAGTCTGAGATTTACTCCAGGCTCCCCAGGTTGATGCAGGGATGATGTTTCTGGTAACGGGGGTGTCAGGATGAGGAGACACAGTGAGGGGACGACCATTCAGAGGTGAATAAATGTATTTACACAGCTCACAATCTAACAGGGCTCTGCACATTTACACATTAACTATGTTGAGGAGAGACGTGGAGAGAGTTTTGGATACAACGTGAATCAGTAGAAACAGCATGAGCACAGGGAAGTGGTATTGATCATGTCTAATGGGAGAGCAGGTGTGAGGGGCTGAATGGCCTCCTTGCTTCTGTTTCTGATGTTCTTCAGAGCAGTGTACAGACTGACCAGAGGGAGGATAGAAGGGTCCGGGGAATAAATAGAGGTGTAAAGCAGGAGGGTGGAAAGGTGATTAAATATCGATTATTTAAATTGTCAGGCAAATATCTTCGACACTGAAATGGGGGATCTTGATGCAGCAGAAGATTGTGAGGTTTGGATACACTGGGATTACTCAAACACGGATGCAGGAAAACTTCCTGACTTCCCCCCTGTACAGCCCTGCTCTGATGTGAGGTCCCACTCTTCCTAATGAGACTAATGGAGGTGACAGCACACACACCGGCCCTTCGACGTAACATGTCCCTGACAACCAAGGTGGCTTCCTCAGCACGTCCCACTTGACAGCATTTGGCCAGCATTCCTCTAAACGTTTTCAATCAAGAATTTGTCCAAATGTCCTAAAAATGTTTCAATTCTATCGGCCTCTACCATTTCCTCCGGCAGCTCATCCCATTTACCAACCACCGACTGTGTGGGAAATTTGCCACTCAGGTCCCCTGCTAATCTTTACCCTCTGAGCTTAACTCTATATCCTCTAGTTTTAGACTCCCCTCCCCTGGGGAAAGACTGTGACCATCGACCTCATCACTGCCCTGCAGGATTTCATCAATCACAATAATGTCAACCCTCAGTCTCCTTTGCTTCAGGAAAACAGTCCAGGTTGATCCAGATTCTCCTGAAGCCCTTGAGCCCCGGTAACATTCCTGTGAATCTTGTCTGCACACATTCCAGCTGAATGTCATCCTTTCTACAGCTCGGTGACCAGAACTGCACCCAGTACTCTGAGTGTGGTCTCCCCAATGTCTTGTACAGCTGTAACACGACAAACCATCTCATGTACTTAATCCCCGATCGATGAAGGCCAGTGTACCAGACCCCTTCTTCACTACACCATCTACCTGTGTCTCTACTCTCAGGAACTATGTACTTGTTCCCCTGGGTGTTTCTATTCTACAACACTCCCCAGGGCCCTGACATTCACTGTGTATATTCCGAAAATTTCAGTTTCTGTGCCTGTTCCTGTGCTGTAATGTACTGTTGTCACTTTGCCCATTTCTATTTTGAATTCTTTCTGCCATTCCTTTGCCCATATTCCCAGTTGATTGAGATCCTGTTGTAACTTTAGACAAACTTCACAGTCCACATCAGAAATTTCAGTTTCTGTGCCTGTTCCGTACTGTTGTATGTTCTCAGAGAACATAACATTCTCCTGTTTAGAAGAATGAGAGGAGATCTCGGGGAAGCGCAAAATCGTTCAGGGCTCAACAGACAGGATGCAGGGAGGATGTTTCCCCTGTCTGAGGAGTTGAGGGTCAGGGGTCACTGTCACAGGATGGAGTGAACCCTCAGTGACTTCGCACACTCTGGATCTTTCAATGATTTCACGTTCCCTGGCCCCGAGCATCTTATTTTCACTGTGGATGTCCAGTCCCTGTACAACTTCATCCACCAGCAGGAAGGTCTCAGAGCTCTCTCTTTCTTTCTGGACACCCGTCCCAACCAGTTCCCTTCCACCACCACTCTCTTCCGTCTAGCGGAACTTGTCCTCACTCTTAATAATTTCTGTAATTTCCACCGTCTCCAACAGGATCCCACCACCAAGCACATCTTTCCCTCTCCCCCACTTTCTGCTTTCAGCAGGGATCACTCCCTACACGACTCGCGTCCATTCGTCCCTTCCCACTGAACTCCCTCCTGGCACTTCCAGGTGAGGCGACACTTCACCTGTGTGACAGGTGGGGTCATACACTGTGTTTGGTGCCTCTGGTGTGGCCTGTACATCGGTGAGACCCGACATAGATTGGGAACATAGTTTCACCCATCACCTCGTGTTTCTCTCCCCCTCCCCCCCCCACCACCTTTTGACTGATTCCTCATGTTTTTTTCTCCAGTCCTGCTGAAGAGTCTCGGCCCGAAATGTCGACTGTACTTTTTTTCGTAGATGCTGCCTGCCCTGCTGAGTTTCTCCAGCATTTTGTGTGTGTTGCTCGGATTGAATTGAATTGACTTTATTTCTTACATCCTTCACATACATGTGGAGTAAAAATCTCCGTCTCAATGTGCAATCATAGTAATTTATAATGAACAGAACAGTCAGTGTGATGTTTGATGGCCCGATGGGAGAAGCTGCACTGGAGCCTGTTGGTCCTGGGGTTTATGCTGTGGTACCGCTTCCCGGATGGTGGCAGCTGGATTAGATTGTGGTCAGGGTGACTTGTGTCCCCAGTGATCCTACGGGCCCTTTTTACACACCTGTCCTTGTAAATGTCCTGAATCATGGGAAGTTCACACGTACGGATGTGCTGGGCTGTCGGCACCACTCTCTGCCGAATCCTGCGATTAAGAGAGGTACAGTTCCCATATACCAGTCAGGATGCTCTCAATTGTGCCCCTGCAGAAAGTTCTTAGGATTTGCGGACCCCTACCGAACTCCCTCAACCGTCTGAGGTGAAAGAGGCGCTGTTGTGTACAGATCACGTGAGTTCCTCGGTGACGTGGATGCTGAGGAACTTGAAGCTCTTTACCCTCTCAACCCCAGATCCAGTGATTCAATAGGGGTTAGCCCGTCTCCATCCCTCCTGTAATCCACAACCAGCTCCTTTGTTTTTGTGACATTGAGGGAGAGGTTGTTTTCTTGACACCACTGTATCAGAGAGATGACTCCTACCCTGTAGGTCACCTCGCTATTGTTTGAGATTAGGCCAATCAATAGATAGATAGATAGATAGATAGATACTTTATTCATCCCCATGGGGAAATTCAACCTTTTTTCCAATGTCCCATACACTTGTTGTAGCAAAAACTAATTACATACAATACTTAACTCAGTAAAAATATGATATGCATCTAAATCACTAACTCAAAAAGCATTAATAATAGCTTAAAAAAAAAGTTCTTAAGTCCTGGCAGTTGAATTGTAAAGCCTAATGGCATTGGGGAGTATTGACCTCTTCATCCTGTCTGAGGAGCATTGCATCGATAGTAACCTGTCGCTGAAACTGCTTCTCTGTCTCTGGATGGTGCTATGTAGAGGATGTTCAGGGTTTTCCATAATTGACCGTAGCCTACTCAGCGCCCTTCGTTCAGCTACCGATGTTAAACTCTCCAGCACTTTGCCCACGACAGAGCCCGCCTTCCTTACCAGCTTATTAAGACGTGAGGCGTCCCTCTTCTTAATGCTTCCTCCCCAACACGCCACCACAAAGAAGAGGGCGCTCTCCACAACTGACCTATAGAACATCTTCAGCATCTCACTACAGACATTGAATGATGCCAACCTTCTAAGGAAGTACAGTCGACTCTGTGCCTTCCTGCACAATGCATCTGTGTTGGCAGTCCAGTCTAGCTTCTCGTCTAACTGTACTCCCAGATACTTGTAGGTCTTAACCTGCTCCACACATTCTCCATTAATGATCACTGGCTCCATATGAGGCCTAGATCTCCTAAAGTCCACCACCATCTCCTTGGTCTTGGTGATATTGAGACGCAGGTAGTTTGAGTTGCACCATATCACAAAGTCCTGTATCAGTTTCCTATACTCCTCCTCCTGTCCATTCCTGACACACCCCACTATGGCCGTGTCATCAGCGAACTTCTGCACATGGCAGGACTCCGAGTTATATTGGAAGTCTGATGTGTACAGGGTGAACACCTTGCGTACAGGTTTGCGTACCTTGCTCTGATTGTGTACAGGTTGTCGTGTCGTCAGCAAATTTAATTAGCAGATTGGAGCTGTGGGTGTCGACACAGCCCTGAGGAGCTCGTGTGTTGAGAGTCAGAGGGGTGGAGGTGAGGGAGCTGCTGGCGATCTGACAGGAAGTCCAGGATCCAGATGCACAAGGCAGAGGTTTCTGAGCTGCCTGTCGAGCCTGGAGGGAATTGTGTTGAATGCTGTAGTCCAAGAACAGCATTCTCACATAAGCATCATTCTTCTCCAGATATGTAAGGACGGTATGTCGAGCAGTGGCTATTGCATCATCTGTTGATCGGTTGTGAATTGTAGGGGGTCCGGTGGGTGGTAGCAAGCTGTAGATGTAGTCCTTGAGTAAACTCTCAAAGCATTTGCTTATCATTGAGGTGAGTGCAACAGGACGTTAGTCGTTCGGGCTTGTTACCTTGGTCTTGTTTGGTACAGGGACGATGGAGGATAATTTGAAGCAGGAAGGTGCTCCACACTGGGAGAGGGAGAAGTTAACAATTTCCAGCACTGCGGATTTTCCCTTGTTTCTCGTTTCACGGTGCAGGATCCCCACCTGCTGCTGGGAACCGGTACTGCAGGAGGAGCAGAACACAATGCTGTAACTCGGCTGGAATGTGGGCATTGGTAGCTGGGCCAACATTAACTGCCCACCGACTGCCCAGAAGAAAGTCGAAATGAGGTACTTGTGGCCCACTCATACACAGACAGATCGCTAAACCGAGGAAGGAATCAGAATCAAATCAGGTTTATTATCAACGGCATGTGTTGTGAAATTGTTAACTTAGCAGCAGCAGTTCAATGCAATAGATCATACAGAAGAACAAAAACTAATAAGTAAATAAATAAGTAAATCAATTACAGTATACGTATAACCAAAAAACCGTATAACAATTATAGCACGGGAACAGGTAATCTCGGCCCTTCTAGTCCACGCTGAACGCTTACTTTCATCTAATCCCACCGACCTGCACTCATGCCATAACCCTCCATTCCTTTCCTGTCCATATTCCTATCCAATTTTACTTTAAATGACAATACCGAACCTGCCTCTACCATTTCTACTGGAAGCTCGTTCCACACAGCTACCACTCTCTGAGTAAAGAAATTCCGCCTCGTGTTACCCTTAAACTTCTGTCCCCTAATTCTCAGATCATGTCCTCTTGTTTCAATCTCCCCTACTCTCAGTGGAAAATGCCTAACCACATCAACTCTATCTAACCCCCTCATAATTTTAAATTCCTCTATCAAGTCCCCCCTCAACCTTCTACACTCCAAAGAATAAAAAACTAACTTGTTCAGCCTTTCCCTGTAACTTAGGTGCTGAAGCCCAGGTAACATTCTAGTAAATCTTCTCTGTACTCTCTCTATTTTGTTGATATCTTTCCTATAATTCGGTGACCAGAACTGTACACAACACTCCAAATTTGGCCTTACCACTGCCTTGTACAATTTTAACATTATATCCCAACTCCTATACTCAATGCTCTGATTTATAAAGGCCAGCATACCAAAAGCTTTCTTCACCACCCTATCCACATGAGATTCCACCTTCAGGGAACTATGCACCATTATTCCTAGATCACTCTGTTCTACTGCATTCTTCAATGCCCTACCATTTACAATGTATGTCCTATTTGGATTATTCCTACCAAAATGTAGGACCTCACACTTATCAGCATTAAACTCCATCTGCCATTGTTCAGCCCACTCTTCTAACTGGCCTAAATCTCTCTGCAAGCTTTGAAAACCTACTTCATTATCCACAACACCACCTACCTTAGTATCATCTGCATACTTACTAATCCAATTTACCACCCCATCATCCAGATCATTAATGTATATGACAAACAACATTGGACCCAGTACAGATCCCTGAGGCACACCACTAGTCTCCAGCCTCCAACCTGACAAACAGTTATCCACCACTACTCTGTGGCATCTCCCATCCAGCCACTATTGAATCCATTTTACTACTTCAATATCAATACCTAACGATTGAATCTTCCTAAATAACCTTCTGTGCGGAACCTTGTCAAAGGCTTTACTGAAGTCCATATAGACAACATCTACTGCTTTATCCTCGTCAACTTTCTTCGTAACCTCTTCAAAAAATTCAATAAGATTAGTCAAACATGACCTTCCACGCACAAATCCATGCTGACTATTCCTAATCAGACCCTGTCTATCCAGATAATATTGACTAGATTAAAAATTGTGCAAAAGCAATTCTATTAAAAAGTTGAGGTAGTGTTCACAGGGTCAGTGTCCATTTAGGAATCGAATGGGAGAGGGGCAGAAACTGTTCCTGAATCACTGAGTGTGTGCCCTCATGCTTCCGTACCTCCTTCCTGATGGTAACAAGGAGAAGAGGACATGTCCTGGGTGATGGGGGTCCATAATGATGGACGCTGCCTTTCTGAGGCACCGCTCCTTGAAAATGTTTTGAATACCATGGAGGCTAGTAGCCAAGATGGAGCTGACTAATTCTACAACTTTATGTTGCTGCTTTTGATCCCATGCAGTCACACCGTCCCCAAACCAGACAGTGATGCGGCCTGTCAGAATGCTCTCCATGGTACATCTATAGAAGTTTTCAACTGGTTTAGGTGACAAACCAAATCTCCTCAAAATCCCAATGAAAAATAGCTCCTGTTCTGGTTAGACCAGATTAGATCTTCAGAGAGCTGACACCCAGGAGCCAATTGCTCACTCTCTCCGCTTCTGATCCCTCTCTGAGGATTGATTCATGTTCCCTCGTCCTAACCTTTCTGAAGTCCACAATCAGTTCTTTGGTCTTACTGACGTTGAGTGCAAGGTTGTTGCTATAACTCCACTCAACTAGCTGGAATATCTCTCTCCTGTACTCCCTCTCGTCACCACCTGAGATCCTACTAACAATGGTTCTATCATCAGCAAATTCATAGATGGCATTAGAGCTTTACCCAGCCACACAGAGAAAGTAGAGCTGTGGGTGAGCACACGTCCCTGTTGTGTGCCAGCGTTGATCATCAGCGAGGTGGAGATATTATTACCAATCCGCACATATTGTGGTCTTCCAGTTTGGAAGTCAATGATCCAGATGCAGAGGGAGATACAGAGACTCAGGTTCCGTAGCTTATTGATCAGGACCGTAGGAATGATAGTGTTAAACGCTGAGCTACAGTGAATGAACAGCATCCTGATGGAGGTACTACGAGAGGTTGAAAATGTACCTGCCAGTTGGTTGGCACAAGTTTTCAGAGCATGACCAGGTAGTCCAACAGGGCCTGCTGCCTGGCGAGGGTTCTCCCTCCCGAAAGCCAGCCTGACATCGGCCTCCGAGACAGAGATCACAGAGTCACCAGGTGCACCTTTCAAAGCGGGCATAGAAGGCGTTGAGCTCATCTGGTAGTGAAGCATCGGTGCCAGTCATACTATGGGGTTTCGCTTTGTAGGAAGTAATGTCCTGCGAACCCTGCCAGATTTGCCATGCATCCGATGTTGCCTACAGCTTTGCTCGGAATTGTTTCGTCACTCTTGAAACAGCCCTCCACAAGTCTGACTGGCTTTCTGGTTCAGACCTGGGTTGCCAAGACTCATAGCACAGATCTAGCCCTCAGCAGACGACATACCTCCTGGTTCATCCACGGCTTTTGGTTTGGAAATGTACGGCAAATTTTAATAGGCACACACTCATCCACACAGGTTTTAATGAAGCCGGCATTAAACAACTGCGGCAGACTCATCTGGATTCGAAGATGGATCCCTGAATACAGTCCAGTCCACCGATTCAAAGCAGTCCTGTAGGTGCTCCTGTGCTTCCCTTGTCCAAACCTTCTTGGTCCTCACTGCTGGTGCTGCAGTCTTCAGTCTCTGCCTGTACTCCGGGAGTAGAAGTACAGACAGGTGATCAGACTTCCCGAAGTGAGGTTCTGCTGTTTCGTGTTTAGCACAGAATTCATTTCCTTCACTTCCACCATTCCCCCCACCCCCATTAAACTGTTTACTGCCTGGTCTTCTGTTAACTATCCTCTGTAAACCGTTCATGATGGGAAACTCCTCCGTTCACTCTCCCCTCGTCCTTTCTAGCTCACTTCCTTCACTGCTTTGTAAACCTGATGCAGAATTTAAGTTTTCTGCCATTGTCTGTGCCTGTATTGCTGCTGAAAGTGTTTCATTGCAACACATGAGCTGCTGGAGATGGTGGGGTGTCTGATTCCTCAGCGGGGTTAGGGGTCAGGCAGCATCTATGGAGGGAGATGGACAGTCATCATTTCCCCTCAAAACCCTTCCTCTGAACAGAACTGGACTGCCTGTTTCCCTCCACAGATACCGCCTGGCCCACTGACACTCCTCCAGCATTTTGTGTGTTGCTCTGGATTCCAGCATCTGCAGCCTGTCGTGTCTCCAGACTGTAACGATGCCTTGTACACACCACAATAAATTCGGCAGGACTTCACCTGATCTCTCTTTGCTTGGAGGACAGCCCTCTTCCCTCCTCCCCAGTCTTTTTGCACAATCAAAATCCCTCACTCCACACATGTCCTGTAGGGAGCATTCATTCCAGTCACATACCGACAGTGTGAGGTACCATTGCACGGGATCGGAAACCATCACAGAGGTTTGAAAACTCAGCCGGCTCCATCGTGGCACTAGCCTCCCCACCATTATGGATATCTTCAAATGAGGCTGCCTCCAGAGTGTGGAGTCCATCATTAAAATCCTCGCCATCCAGGACAAGTTCTCCGATGCCATCAGGGGAAGGTACAGGAGCCTGAAGACACATTTGATGTTTTCGGGACACTTTGTTCTTTCCACCATCACATTTCTGAATGGACCATCAGCAGTCTCACTACTCTGCACCACGGATTTATTTCTTATTGTAACGTACAGTAAAATTATTTACTGCGCTCTCCTGCTGCCGCAGACCAATAAATTTCACAACATATGTCAGCGATAATAAACCTGATTCTGATTCTAGTTCTTGACCCACACTGGGAAATCCTGTCTTCCTAAAGTGCGGTGAGCAGAATTGGAACCAAGTCTCTATCGCTCAGCTGCGGAGACGTTCCCATTGTTTGTCATTTCCCTGCCAGAGTTTCTGTTCACAGCTTTTGCTCTCAGCTTTCCTGCCTTGCTCACCTGTCATCTCTTTCGGAAGAGATATGACTCACCAGTCTCCCCCACCCCCACGCATAGTGCTGATATATTTTTCTCTTGTCCCCTGTCTCACCCAATAACCTGGCATTCCATTTGTTAATCATTACAGCGCCTTGTGTGGGTTAAGTCTGGTAACACACGACTGTAATTCTATCCCGTTGCCTTCTCATTCTGAAACTTGACTTCCTTCAAAACCTGTTGACCTAAATTTGCTCTTCACTCTTTGACAGCCAGTTTCCAGTCAGCTGCTTTTCAAAGTGTCTTACTGTTGTACTCCAGGGACGATCGGTTCCCTTCCCTGGCCCATTTTGTCCCTCATCCTTCACTCCTGGGTCGGGTGGCTTGACGATCAGCGTAGCGGGGGAAACTCTGGGACGGTGATATTGCCAAGAATCCGAAGTCTCGTCCAGTCCAGAGGGGATAAGGAAGGCAGCTGTCCTCCCTGAACAGCATTTGTGAATTTAAATTGGCTTTGCCTGTCACACTGAAACATACAGTGAAATGGGTCGTTTGTGTCGGTCACCAACACATTCTGAGGCTGTGCTCCGGGCGAGAGTCACCACTCTTCTGGCCCCAACACAGCACGTCCACAACTTACTGACCCCAACCTATACATCGTTGGAATGTGGGAGGAAACCGGAGCATCCGGAGGAAACACACACGGTCACAGGAAGAATCTACAAACTCCTTACAGACAGCAGCGGGAATTGACCCCGGGCACAGGCTCTGAAATAGTGTTACGTTAACGACTGGGCTACTGTGACACCCGAATTGGGTGGATTTTTACAACAATCCTGTAAAAATGTCACTGTCACCGATGCTAGTGTTTACTTAAGGCAAGATTTAGTTGATATTACATCCTTAGTCAATAGTGATAAGGTTTGAATCCTTGAGAGATGGGTAAGAGTTAACAGGAATCTGAGGGACAGTGTTTTCACCTGGAGGGCAATCAGCATAAACCATAGGAAGTATTTCCCAGGTCAGCAATGGCTAATACGAGGGGGCATCATTTTAAGAAGAATGGAGGAAGGTCTGGGGGGTTGTCAGAGGTAGATTTTTACACAGAGATTGGTGGGTGCGTGGAACGCTCTGCAAGGGTGGTGGGGGAGGCAGATACATTCGGGGCATTTAAGATGCTCAGACAAGCACGAGGATGAAAGAAAAGTGGAGAGCTATGTGGAAGGAAGGGTTCTGTTTATGGTAGAGCAGGCTAAAATGTCAGCACTCCATCATTAGCCAAAGCGCCTGTACTGTGTTGTATTTATGGAGAGAAATAAATAGTTGATATTTTGAAAAATAAAGAAAACAATAAAATTTCTGTTGCAGTATTTTGTGTGTGAGTTGTTCTGAATTTCCAGTGTCTCCAGAATCTCTTGTGTCACTGATTGCCCAAGACCTTTTGGAGAAGAGGTACAGAACCCCGAGGATCCACACTCAATGATTCAGAAACAGCTTCTTCCCCTCCTCCATCAGATCTTTGAACGGTCCTATATGGACACAATATCCGTGAGCCCATGAACGATTCAGATTCCGATTCTTTTTATCACACCTACATCAAAACGTACAGAGACATGTGTCCTTTGTTTAAAGACCAACACAGCCGAGGATTTGCTGAGGCAGCTCGAAAGTATCACCACACATTCTGCCATAGGGTGCCCAGAACGGTCAGAACAACAACACAACAAAAACAAGACCACAACAGCAAAACAACCTCTTTCCCACCCTCTCTCTCTCTCACACACTTCCAAACACAGGACAGGGCACCTCTAGGCCTTCAGTCCTTGGCTCTGTCAGGCTGCCTCTAGGCCTTCAGTCCTTGGTGTTGGACAGGCTTCCTCTGGGCCAAACACAGGACAGGCCGCCTCTAGGCCTTCAGTCCTTGGTGTTGGACAGGCTTCCTCTAGGCCTGCCACAGGACAGGCCGCCTCTAGGCCTTCAGTCCTTGGCTCTGTCAAGCTCCCTCTAGGCCTTTGGTCCTTGGTGTTGGACAGGCTTCCTCTGGGCCAAACACAGGACAGGCCTTCAGTCCTTGACTGCAACCCCACATCCTGGCTCAGACTCGCAGACAACTGACCTCTGACCCCGGACAATCTAACCCATCGGACCTCTATATTTTCTTCTTTATTCCTTTTTATTACACTGTATTTACTTTTGTAGTTTATAGTGTTCCTATGTCATCACATTTAACCCTTTTCTCGCTGTTGCCATCAGGCAGAAGGTACAAGTGTCACGACTGGCCACTCCACCACATTCAAAACAGCTCCTACCCCTCAACCATCAGTTTCTTTCACAAAAGGGGATAAATACACTCATTCTGCTTCTGGTGTTCCCACAGCCAATTGTCTCACTTTACAAACTCTTTATGTTGTTATTTCATGATCATTATTTATTGCTAGTTATTTATATTTGCATTGGCATGGTTTGTTGTCCGTTGATCCTGTTTACATACTGTTCTATAGATTTGCTCAGTGTGCCCACAGAAGAAGAATCTCGGGGTTGTGTGTGGAGACGTGTCTGTACTCTGATCATAAAGTTTACTTTCACTTTGAACTTTGCTGCTGCAAAACCACACATGCAAGCGGTGATGATGAATCTGTGACCCTGAGGATTGGATTCAGTCCTGGGGAGGAGGGCCAGGCTTCAGGGAAAATGTGCAGGATGTAGAGAGAGTGCAGAAATGTTTGACTGGAATTAGTCCGGGGATGAGAGATGGTCGTTCCATGCATAGTCTGGAGACCCTGGGGTTATTCCACATGGAGCAGAAGAGGATCTGATAGGTAAGACCATGAGGGATCGCGGGAAGGGTTTGGAGAGGATGCGGAAGAGGTTTACCAGGGAACTGCCTGGATTACACAACATGATAATAGGAGGCTGGGTTGTGTTCCCAGGAGCGACGGAGTCTGAGGGGAGATCTGATAGAGATTATGAGAGGAACAGATAGAGTAGACAGACAGTATCTGTTGTCTAGGGTTGAAATCTCTAATACCAGAGGGCATGCAGTTAAGACGAGGGGGGTATTTTCAAAGGAGATGTGAGGGGCAAGTTTTTTCTTACACAGAGAGTGCTGGGTGCCTGGGGTGGTGTGGGTACATATGGAGCTTTTAAGATATGTTCAGATAGGCTAATTTCATTTCAAGATGGCTGGGGTCCTGTCAGTGCTCTACAGTCGAAGTTCAGACTATGGTTCTCCACGGGCAGTGGGTTCTCATCGTGTGGTCCCGCGTTTCAGTATCTCCAGGTGTGGCCTGGAAGACGCGCGCCATTGGACGCGGCCCTGTGGACCACGCGGTTCCTCGCTGATGTCACCGACTGCAGCGTTGCAGGAGACTGAAATAGTGGGACGGTGGGCAGTGTGCACTGCTGTCAGAATGAAGAAAAATTACTTGTAAAGAGTTGTTGAAGGTGAGTCTAGGGTGTGGGATCGGTTCAGAGTTGTGGTGAGTGAGTTGTCCACGCCGGTTCAAGAGCCTGATGGTTGTAGGGTAACAGCTGTCCACGAACTTGGCAGTGTGGGACCTAAGGGTTCTGAACGTCCTGTTCGATGGGAGGGGAGAGAAGAGAGCATGGTGTGGATGGTTGGAGTCCTTGATGACGGTTGCTGCTTTCTTGTGGCAGGGCTCCGTGTAAATGGTCTCATTGCTGAAGATTAGAACATTTGCAGATGATACCAAGATTGGGCGTGTAGTGGACAGCAAGGAGGACTAACAGAGCTTGCAGTGGGATCTGGTCCAGCTGGAAATCGGACTGGAAAATGGCAGATGGAATTCAGTGTGGACAACTGCAAAATGTTGCACTTTGGTAGGGCCTACCTGAGTGAGGAGTGCAGCAGAACCAAGAGATCTGGGAATACAGGTCAAGTATTTTCAGTTTATTTTGAGTTATTTGAGCATCTGATTCAAATAAACAAACAAGCAAGCAACAACAAATGGATCTGACAGACGAGAGTCTGCAGACGCTTGAAATCCCGAGCAACACAAAATGCTGGAGGAACTCAGCGGGAACGGCTGCATTTATGGAAGGAATAAACAGACGATGTTTCCCTTCATCGGGACTGGGAATGAGAGGGTTAAAGTCGGAATAAGGCGGAGGAGGGTAAGGAGTACAAATGACATGTGATAGATATACCAGGTGAGTCTGGGGTGGGAAGAGGTGAAGAAGGGCTGAAGAGAATCTGACTTTCTTTTTCCCTGCACCCCTTGCAGTACCGGTTCCCAGCAGCAGGTGGGGATGTTCACCGTCAAACTGATCCTTGGACAGCTCACTATCCCCATCACCTGGCTGAAAGCGGTACCGCCATGAACTGAACGTCCAAACGTTTATCAGCTGGATTGGCGGAATCCTGAGTTCAGAGCATTAACACGATGTCTGAGTGTGGGTTTCTTTCTGCCCCTCCTTCACTCACTGTTCCATTGCCCCTTTCGGCCCATCCATCACTCAGCCTCGCTCACATGATCATTTGTCACCCAAGCAAGGATTGTGTCACCCACCCAGGTGGGAAGGTTAAACGGTGGGGGGAGGGAGGGAGAAACACAGGGTGAGAGGTCAAACCGGGAAGGGGGAGGGGTGAAGTGAAGAGCTGGGAAGTTGATTGGTGAAAGAGGTACAGGGCTGGAGAAGGGGAAATCCAATGGGGGAGGACAGAGGGCCGTGGGAAAAAGGAAAGGGGGAGGAGCACCAGAGGGAGGCGATGGGCAGGCAAGGAGATAAATTGAGAGAGGGAGAAGGGGACAGGGAATGGTGAAGGAGGGGGTGAGAAATCGATGTTCATGCCATCAGGTCAGACGATTCCCAAGTAGAATATAAGGTGTTGCTCCTCCAAACTGAGCGTGGCCTCATCGCGACAGTAGAGGAGGCCATGGATTGACGTGTCGGAATGGGAATGGGAAGTGGAATTAAAATGGGTGGCCACTAGGCGATCCTGCTTTCTCTGGCAAATGGAGCATAGGTGCTTGGCGAAGCAGTCTGCCGATCTATGTCAGGTCTCACTGATGTACAGGAGGCCACACCGGGAGCACCGGACACAGTATACGACCCCGACAGACTCACAGGTGAAGTGTCACCTCACCTGTTTGGGGTCCAGCATGGTAGTGAGGGAGGATGTGTACCACATGTTCTGTTTGCCAGGAGGGTGATCAGTGAGGAGGGGTGAATAGACAAGAGAGTCGTGTAGGGGGAGAAACCTGCAGAGAGCAGAAAGTGAGGGGGAGGGAAAGATGTGCTTGGTGGTGGGATTGTGTTGGAGATAGTGGAAGTTACGGAGAATTATGTGCTGGACACAGAGGCTGGTGGGGTGGCAGGTGAGGACCAGAGGAACCCTATCCCTGGTGGGGTGGCAGGTGAGGAGAAGAGGAACCCTATCCCTGGTGGGGTGGCAGGTGAGGACCAGAGGAACCCTATCCCTGGTGGGGTGGCAGGTGAGGACAAGGGGAACCCTATCCCTGGTGGGGTGGTAGGTGAGGACAAGGGGAACCCTATCCCTGGTGGGGTGGCAGGTGAGGACAAGGGGAACCCTATCCCTGGTGGGGTGGCAGGTGAGGACAAGGGGAACCCTATCCCTGGTGGGGTGGCAGGTGAGGACAAGAGGAACCCTATCCCTGGTGGGGTGGCAGGTGAGGACCAGAGGAACCCTATCCCTGGTGGGGTGGTAGGTGAGGACAAGGGGAACCCTATCCCTGGTGGGGTGGCAGGTGAGGACCAGAGGAACCATATCCCTGGTGGGGTGGTAGGTGAGGACAAGGGGAACCCTATCCCTGGTGGGGTGGCAGGTGAGGACAAGGGGAACCCTATCCCTGGTGGGGTGGCAGGTGAGGAGAAGAGGAACCCTATCCCTGGTGGGGTGGCAGGTGAGGACCAGAGGAACCCTATCCCTGGTGGGGTGGCAGGTGAGGAGAAGAGGAACCCTATCCCTGGTGGGGTGGCAGGTGAGGACCAGGGGAACCCTATCCCTGGTGGGGTGGCAGGTGAGGACCAGAGGAACCCTATCCCTGGTGGGGTGGCAGGTGAGGACCAGAGGAACCCTATCCCTGGTGGGGTGGCAGGTGAGGACCAGGGGAACCCTATCCCTGGTGGGGTGGCAGGTGAGGACCAGGGGAACCCTATCCCTGGTGGGGTGGCAGGTGAGGACCAGGGGAACCCTATCCCTGGTGGGGTGGCAGGTGAGGACCAGGGGAACCCTATCCCTGGTGGGGTGGCAGGTGAGGACCAGGGGAACCCTATCCCTGGTGGGGTGGTAGGTGAGGACAAGGGGAACCCTATCCCTGGTGGGGTGGCAGGTGAGGACCAGAGGAACCCTATCCCTGGTGGGGTGGCAGGTGAGGAGAAGAGGAACCCTATCCCTGGTGGGGTGGCAGGTGAGGACAAGAGGAACCCTATCCCTGGTGGGGTGGCAGGTGAGGAGAAGAGGAACCCTATCCCTGGTGGGGTGGTAGGTGAGGACAAGGGGAACCCTATCCCTGGTGGGGTGGCAGGTGAGGACCAGAGGAACCCTATCCCTGGTGGGGTGGCAGGTGAGGACCAGGGGAACCCTATCCCTGGTGGGGTGGCAGGTGATGACAAGAGGAACCCTATCCCTGGTGGGGTGGCAGGTGAGTACAAGGGGAACCCTATCCCTGGTGGGGTGGCAGGTGAGGACAAGAGGAACCCTATCCCTGGTGGGGTGGCAGGTGAGGAGAAGAGGAACCCTATCCCTGGTGGGGTGGCAGGTGAGGACAAGAGGAACCCTATCCCTGGTGGGGTGGCAGGTGAGGAGAAGAGGAACCCTATCCCTGGTGGGGTGGTAGGTGAGGAGAAGAGGAACCCTATCCCTGGTGGGGTGGCAGGTGAGGACAAGAGGAACCCTATCCCTGGTGGGGTGGCAGGTGAGGAGAAGAGGAACCCTATCCCTGGTGGGGTGGCAGGTGAGGAGAAGAGGAACCCTATCCCTGGTGGGGTGGCAGGTGAGGACAAGAGGAACCCTATCCCTGGTGGGGTGGCAGGTGAGCAGAAGAGGAACCCTATCCCTGGTGGGGTGGCAGGTGAGGACAAGAGGAACCCTATCCCTGGTGGGGTGGCAGGTGAGGAGAAGAGGAACCCTATCCCTGGTGGGGTGGCAGGTGAGGAGAAGAGGAACCCTATCCCTGGTGGGGTGGCAGGTGAGGACAAGAGGAACCCTATCCCTGGTGGGGTGGCAGGTGAGGAGAAGAGGAACCCTATCCCTGGTGGGGTGGTAGGTGAGGACAAGGGGAACCCTATCCCTGGTGGGGTGGCAGGTGAGGACCAGAGGAACCCTATCCCTGGTGGGGTGGCAGGTGAGGACCAGGGGAACCCTATCCCTGGTGGGGTGGCAGGTGATGACAAGAGGAACCCTATCCCTGGTGGGGTGGCAGGTGAGTACAAGAGGAACCCTATCCCTGGTGGGGTGGCAGGTGAGGACAAGAGGAACCCTATCCCTGGTGGGGTGGCAGGTGAGGAGAAGAGGAACCCTATCCCTGGTGGGGTGGCAGGTGAGGAGAAGAGGAACCCTATCCCTGGTGGGGTGGCAGGTGAGGACAAGAGGAACCCTATCCCTGGTGGGGTGGCAGGTGAGGAGAAGAGGAACCCTATCCCTGGTGGGGTGGTAGGTGAGGACAAGGGGAACCCTATCCCTGGTGGGGTGGCAGGTGAGGACCAGAGGAACCCTATCCCTGGTGGGGTGGCAGGTGAGGACCAGGGGAACCCTATCCCTGGTGGGGTGGCAGGTGATGACAAGAGGAACCCTATCCCTGGTGGGGTGGCAGGTGAGTACAAGGGGAACCCTATCCCTGGTGGGGTGGCAGGTGAGGACAAGGGGAACCCTATCCCTGGTGGGGTGACAGGTGAGGACAAGGGGAACCCTATCCCTGGTGGGGTGGCAGGTGAGGACCAGAGGAACCCTATCCCTGGTGGGGTGGCAGGTGAGGACCAGAGGAACCCTATCCCTGGTGGGGTGGCAGGTGAGGACAAGGGGAACCCTATCCCTGGTGGGGTGGCAGGTGAGGACAAGGGGAACCCTATCCCTGGTGGGGTGGCAGGTGAGGACAAGGGGAATCCTATCCCTGGTGGAGTGGCAGGTGAGGACAAGGGGAACCCTATCCCTGGTGGGGTGGCGGGTGAGGACAAGGGGAACCCTATCCCTGGTGGGCTGGCGGGAGAATGGGCTGCGAGCAGACATCGTGAACTGGAAGAGATGTGGTTGAGGGTAGCATTGATGGTGGAGGAAGGGAAGCTCCTTTCTTTGAAGAAAGAGGACATCTCCATCTTTCTGGAATGAAAAGCCTCTTCCTGAGAGTAGATGTGGCAGAGACAGAGGAATTGAGAGAAGGGGATGTTGTTTTTACAAGTAACAGGGTGGGAAGAGGTATAATCCAGGTAGCTGTGAGAGTCTGTGGGTTTATAATAGGCATCAGTAAATAAGCTGTCTCCAGAGATAGAGACAGTGAGATCGAGAATGGGGAGGGAGGTGTCGGAAATGGACCAGGTAAATTTGAGGGCGGGGTGAATGTTGGAGGCAAAGTTGATGAAATCGAAGGGCTCAGAATCAGTGCAGGAAACAACACCAATTCAGTCGTCGATGTAGTCTAGGCAAAGTGGGGGACGGACACGAGGGTTGGCTTGTAACATAAACTGTTTCACAAAGCTGACAAAAAGGTACCCTTGACAAAGCTGGGACCCTTGTGAGTGCCCATAGCTACACCTTTGGTTTGAAGGAAGTGGGAGGAGCCAAAGGAGAAATGAGTGAGAGTGAGGACCAGTTCTGCCAGACAGAGGAGAGTGGCGGTGGAGGGGAACTGGTTGGGTCTGCTGTTCAGTAGGAAATGGAGAGCTTTGAGGCCTTCCTGGTTGGGGTTGGAGGTATATAGGCACAGGACATCCAGAGTGAAAATCAGATGATTGGGGCCAGGGATCGTGAAATCATTGAAAAGATCCAGAGAGTGTGAAGTGCCACTGTTGTAGGGAGGAAGGGACTGGACCAGGAGGGATAAAACAGAGTTGAGATATGTCGATATGAGTTCAGGGGCAGGAACAAGCTGAAACAATGGGTCTGCCTGGAGAGGCAGGTTTGTGGATCTTGGGTAGAAAGGGGAGGTACGGGAACTATGAGGTTGGAGGCAGTGGATGGGAGATCCCCAGAGCTTATAAAGTCGGTGATGGTGAGGGAGACAGTGGCCTGGTTCTCCTCTGTGAGGTCCTGTTCGAGGGGTAAGTAAGTAGGAGATGTCTGAGAATTGTCGCTGGGCCTCAGCGGTGGAGGTCAGTACGCCAGACTACTACAGCACCCCACTGATCCGCGGGTTTGAGGTGAGGTGAGGAATAGTGCTGAGGGAGTGGAGAGCAGGGAGTTTGGAAGTAGTGAGGTTGGAATTGGAGGGAGGAGTGGGGAAGTGGAGACGGTTGATGTCTCGTCGGCAGTTTGCAATGAAAAGATCCAGAGCGGGGTGACCAGGGAGTGGAGGAGGGTTGAGGACGGCAGAAAGGGTCATCGGTCCCCATCCTCCCTCGCCCTTCAGTCTGTCGGATTGCACGGGAGAGAGGTGAGAGCACCAGAGATCCATCAGCAGCTCCGATCTCCCAGCAGCAGGAGGCGGGTTTCGGAGGCAGCTGCGGACAACAGGCCCCGATCCTCGGCGAGGAAAGGCCGGTCACCCTCAGGCAGCTGCGGACAACAGGCCCCGATCCCCGGCGGGGAAAGGCCGGTCACCCTCAGGCAGCTGCGGACAACAGGCCCCGATCCCCGGCGGGGAAAGGCCGGGCACCCTCAGACAGCTGCGGACAACAGGCCCCGATCCCCGGCGGGGAAAGGCCGGTCACCCTCAGGCAGCTGCGGACAACAGGCCCCGATCCCCGGTGGGGAAAGGCCGGCCACCCTCAGGCAGCTGCGGACAACAGGCCCCGATCCCCGGCGAGGAAAGGCCGGGCACCCTGAGGCAGCTGCAGACAACAGGCCCCGATCCCCGGCGGGGAAAGGCCGGGCACCCTGAGGCAGCTGCAGACAACAGGCCCCGATCCCCGGCGGGGAAAGGCCATCCACCCTCAGGCAGCTGTGGACAACAGGCCCCGATCCCCGGCGGGGAAAGGCCATCCACCCTCAGGCAGCTGCGGACAACAGGCCCCGATCCCCGGCGAGGAAAGGCCGGACACCCTCAGGCAGCTGCGGACAACAGGCCCCGATCCCCGGCGAGGAAAAGCCGGTCACCCTCAGGCAGCTGCGGACAACAGGCCCCGATCCCCGGCGAGGAAAGGCCGGTCACCCTCAGGCAGCTGCGGACAACAGGCCCCAATCCCCGGTGAGGAAGCACCCGCCAGTAACTTTGTTTATCGCCTGTGCATGTGAACTTTGCGTTAATGAACTTGGGCAGAGTTCCTCCAGACTAACACCACCGACCACAAGTCACCAGGAAGGACTCGATGTACACGGTGAACACACACAAAATGCTGGAGGAACTCAGCGGGCCAGGCAACCTCTATGGAAATAAAGTACAATTGACACTTCGGACCGAAACGCTTCGGCAGGTCTGGTGGGAAAAAGGCTGAGGAGATTTAAAAGGTGGGGAGGGGAGAGAGAAACACTCGGTGAGAGGTGAAACCTGAAGGGGGAGAGGTGAAGTAAAGAGCTGGGAAGTTGGTGAAAGAGGTATAAGGCTGGAGAAGGGGGAGTCTGACAGAAGAGGACAGAAAGCCATGGAAGGAAAAAAGAGGGGAGGAGCACCGTAGGGAGGCGATGGGCGGCAAGGAGATAAGGTGGGAGAGGGAAAAGGGGGATGGGGAATGGTGAAGGAGAGGGATTGGGGGCATTACCAGAAGTTCGAGGGATCCAAGGAGACCTTGCTTTTTGGCTTGACCACAGAGGGCAAAGAGTGGTTGTAGATGGTTCCTATCTGTATGGAAGATGGTGACCAGTGGCTTTCCGCAGGGATCTGTTCTGGGATCCCTCCTCTTTGTGGTTTTAATTATTGACCTGGATGAGGAAGCAGTAGGATGGGTTGGTAAATTTGCTGAGGACACAAAGGTTGGGGTGTTGTGGATAGTCTGAAGGGTTGTCAGAGGTTACAGCAGACATCGATAGGATGCAGAACTGGGCTGAGAAGTGGCAGATGGACTTCAGCTGAGGTAAGTGTGAGGTGGTTCATTTTGGTAGGTCAAATTTGAAGACAGAATGTAATATTAATGGTAAGAATATTGGCAGTGTGGAGGATCAGCGAGACCTTGTCCAGGGGACACTCATATCTGCTGCGCAGGTTGACAGTATGGTTAAGAAGGCGTATGTTGTGTTGGCCTTCATCAACTGTGGGATTGAGTTCAAGAGCCGTGAGGTAATGTTACAGGTATATAAGACCTTGGTCAGACCCCACTTGGAGTACTGTGTTCAGTTCTGGTCACCTCACTACAGGAAGATTGTGGATACTATAGAGAGAGTGCAGAGGAGATTTACAAAGATGTTGCCTGGATTGGAGAGCATATCTTATGAGACAAGTTGAGTAAACTTGGCCTTGAAGTGACGGAGGATGAGAGGAGACGTGATAGAGGTGTATAAGATTATGTGAGGCATTGATCGTGTGGATGGCCAGTGGCTTTTTCCCAGGGCTGAAATGGCTAACATGAGGGGGCATAGTTTTAAGGTGCTTGGAAGGAGGTACAAGGGGATGTCAGAGGTGAATTTTTCACACAAAGAGTGGTGGGTGCATTGAATGTGAAGTGAAGGTGGTAGAGCCGGATACAATAAAAGCTTTTTAGAGACTCTTGGATATGTACATGGAGCTTAGGGAAATAGAGGGCTGTGTGGTTGGGAAATTCTCGGCAGCTTCTGGAGCAGGATTCATGGCTGGCTCATCATTGTGGGCGGAAGGGCCTATAATGTGCTGTGGATTTTCTATGTTCTATGCTGGAGGAACCGGTCAGACAGCATCTATGGAAATGGGATTTCGGGCTGAGATCCTTCTTCACAACTGGAAAGGAAGTGGAATGTCCCCAGAATAGAAAGGTGGGGGATGGGAGGGAGGATAGCTGGAAAGGGATAGGTGAAGCCAGGTAGGTTGGAAAGGTAAAGGGTTGGAGAAGAAGGAATCTGATACGAGAGCAGAATGGCCCATAGGGGAAATGGAAGGAGGAGGGGACGCACGGGGAGATGATAGTCAGGAAGGTGAAGGTAAGGGGCCAGAGTGGGGGATAGAAGGAGAAGGGAGAGGGAGGGAATTTTTTTTCGGGAAGGAGAAATCAATATTCATGCCATCTGTTTGGAGGCGACCCAAACATACTACACGGTGTTTTTCCTTCGGCCTGAGGGTAGCTCCGTCGTGGCACAAGAGAAGGCCGTGGACTGTCAGGTCGGAATGGGAATGAGAATTGGAAGTAAAATGTTCCATCTTTGGCAGATGGAGCAGAGGAGTTTGATGAAGCAGAACCCCAGTTTACAACAGGTCTCACCAGTGTGGAGGAGGCTGCATTGGGAGCGGCAGACCAAATAAATGACCCAGCAGATGACGTGTTGCCTCACCTGGAAGGACATTTTGGGTCCTCGAATGGAGGTGAGGGAGGAGGTGAATAGGTACTTTGGCCACGTGCAGGGTTAAGTATCAGGAGTGAGACTAGTAGGGAGAGTGAATGGACAAGGGAGTCATGGAGGGAGTGATCCATGCGGAATGTAGAGAAGGGAGGAGGTAAAGATGAATTTGGTGATCGGATACCATGACTATGTGGCTAGGCACAGCTCAAATACCATCCATATACCTGCTGATGATATAACTATTGTTGGCAGAATCTCAGGTGGTGACGAGAGGGCGTACAGGAGTGAGATATACCAACTAGTGGAGTGGTGTCGCAGCAACAACCTGGCACTCAACGTCAGTAAGACGAAAGAGCTGATTGTGGACTTCAGGAAGGGTAAGACGAAGGAACACGTAGAGTGAGTAGTTTGAAGTTCCTGAGTGTGAAGATCTCTGAGGACCTAACCTGGTCTCAACATATTGATGCAGTTATAAAGAAGGCAAGACAGCGATTATACTTCATGTCAACAAAAACACTCAAAAACATCTATAGATGTACCGTGGCGAGCATTCTGACAGGCTGCATCACTGTCTGGTATGGGGGGTGGGGGTGGGGGGGGGGAGGGTGCTACTGCACAGGACCGAAAAAATCTGCAGAGGGTCATAAATTTAGTCGGCTCCATCTTGGGTACCAGCCTTCAAAGTATCCAAGATGTCTTCAAGGAGCAATGTCTCTGAGTCAGCGTCCTTTATTAACGACCCCCAGCACCTAGGACATGCCCTTTTCTCACTGTTACCATCAGGAAGGAGGTACAGAAGCCTGAAGGCACACACTCTGCAATTCAGGAACAGCTTCTTCCCCTCTGCATCCGATTCCTAAATGCACATATTGAACCCATTAACACTACCACACGTTGTTAATATATATTTCTGTTTTTGCACAGTTTTTAATCTATTCAACATACATATACTGTAATTGATTTACATATATATATAGATAGATATTGTACTTCTATATTATGTATTGCATTGAACTGTTGCTGCTAAGTTAACAAAATACAGTACATGACACATGACACATGCCGGTGAGAATAAACCTGATTCTGATTCTGAGATGGTGGAGGTTTATGGAAGATGAGGTGATGGATGCAGACACTTACGTGCTGGTAGGTTAGGACAAGAGGAACTCTATCACTGTTGAGGCAGAGGGAAGATGAGGTGAGCACAGATGTTCGGGAAATGAAGGAGATGCAGGTAAGGGCAACATCAGTAGCGGAGGAAAGGAAACCCTGTTCTTTACAGAGGAGGACATACCTGATGTTCTGGAAGGGGAAACTGCATTCTGGGAACAGATTCAGTGGAAATGAAGGAATTTAGAAAAGTTACAGGAGACTGGGTGGGAAGAGATATGGTCAAGCTACCTGTGGGAATCAGTAGCTTTATAAAATATGTCGGTTGACAGTTTGTTTCCAGAGATGGAGGCAGAGAGAAGGGCAAAGGGGAGGGAGGTGTTTGAAATGGACCAAGTGAATTCAAGTGCAGGGTGGAAGTTAGTGGCAAAGTTGATGAAATTGATAAACTCAGCATGGGTGCATGAAGCAGCACCAATGCAGTCATTAATGTTTCTGAGGAAGATTTGGGGAGCGTTACTGGGGAAGGCCTGGAATATGGGCTGTTCTTCGACAGGCATTGCTGGGGCTCATGCAGATACCCGTGGATAGCCCTCGAGTCTGGAGAAGGTGGGAGGAGCGGAAGGAAAATTGGTGAGGGTGAGCACCAGTCCTTCCAGATGGAGAGGAACTGGTTTGTTCTTTTATTGAGAAAGAAACAGAGAGCGGTAAGGCCTTCTTGATGGGGGATAGAAGTTATAACTGGACATCCATGGTGAAGATGAGGCAGTCAGTGCCTGGGAATTGAAAATTGCTGAGGAGATTGAGGGCATGAGAAGTGTCGCGGATGTGGGTTGGGAGGGATTGACCTGAAGGGTTTAGAATGGAGTCATTGTACGAGGACAAGTTCAGTGGGGCTGGAGCAGGAATTCCCTTTCAGTTCTACTTTACACTGAACCTGGCTCCGCGCTCCGGGTTCATTTATATTCAGACCTCTTTAATGTGTTTCTGATCCCACCCTGACGTGGAAATTGCCGCGATTCCTGCCCAGAGAACACTTGGAGCAACGTTGTTCATTCCCGAGACTGCAGCGCGCCTAGTGGACATTCCCGGTACTGCAGGGTTCAGCAGCTCCCGAACGTGAAAGGACCTTGAACTGGGAAGTACCGGGAGTTAACATGGCTTCGAAAGGACAGGTCGAGAGTTTAACCGAGGAGGTTATTTGTCCCATCTGCCTGGATTTCTTCACCGATCCGGTGTCACTGGAGTGTGGTCACTACTTCTGCCGCTCCTGTATCACACGGTGTTGGGAAAGGGAGGAGAGAAACTCCTGCCCGGAATGTAGAGAGGAGTTTGCAGACCGCACCCTCAGGGCCAGTTGGGTGTTAGCAAGACTGGCTGAAAAAGCTCGAAAACTGCACCACCTGAAGCCGAAAGGGAAGGAAAGTAAACGTTTCTGCGAGGAACATGAGGAAGAACTGAAGCTGTTTTGTGAGACGGACAGGAAACTGATCTGTCTGATCTGTAGAGATGCACTGGAACACAAGTCTCACAACTTTATGCCGATTAAAGAAGCCGTTAACATTTACCAGGTAAAAATAACCCGCTTTCGATCGTCTGTTTATGTTGTGTCTTTTTTTTGTCTAATCCATTCCTCCTTTAATTCCCAGGATCGGGTTAAATCTTCCTTGGACTCTCTCATAAAAAGACAAGCAGACTTCCAGGAAATTAAGCAGGAACAGAAAGAGAAGATTTCTGGAGTTCGGGTGAGGCTCGTGAGCAGAATTTCCAATATCCTTGTGCAGTCTTGATCCCTTTAATGAAGAATAGCAGAGTATCGCAGCTCCAGTAACCTGGGATGATCTTCTTCTCTTCGGCGGTTGTCACCCAGCTTAATGGTGCATTACCGCCACCTTCTGCTCTGGAGTGCGGATCAGACGATAGACTTAACAGTTGAAATGCCTTCTCTCTCTCTTTCTCTTTCTCTCTCTCTCTCTCTCTCTCTCTCTCTCTCTCTCTCTCTCTCTCTCTCTCTCTCTCTATCTCTCTCTCTCTCTCTCTCTCTCTCTCTCTCTCTCTCTCTCTCTCTCTCTCTCTCTCTCTCTCTCTCTCTCTCTCTCTCTCTCTCTCTCTCTCTCTCTCATACACACACACACACACACACACACACACACACTCTAAACTACACTTTATCCTTCCTTATTTGGCCATCCTAGTACCCTATTCCTGCTTATCCATCATAATCCTATAAAAAAAAAACCCTGTATCCCTTAAGAAAGCTAAAAGTACCCAGACCTGTACCCTCTCACCCATGCCCAGTAACCCTTTTAATGTGAATTCCTGCACCCCCAATTCCCTTAGATTAATTGTCATCATCTCTCTCTGTATCCTAAACTTCCTGCAACTCAGAATTACATGTTCTACTGGCTCCTCTTCCTGACATTCCTCACACAAACCTGTCTGGTGTTTCCCTATCATTTACAATGTTTTGTTTAGTGCACAGTGCCCCAACCTTAACCTAGTCCACAGTTTCCTCTCTTCTGTATCCACTGCCTACCCTAGTACTTGTAACACTCTTTTGTATTTGATATAAATGCCTCCCTTTCCCCCTCTGTCTCATCTTCCTTGCCACATTTGGATGATTTTTCCCCCAGATTACACACTTAGCCTCTGCTTTGCTGATACTAATGTGCATTTCTATATTTTCTTTCTTTAATGCTCTCTTTGCCAACTCATCCACCTTCTCATTCCCCTTCACCCCTACATGAGCTGGAACCCGTAGAAATTTAACCTGACCTCCCTGATTTGTAACTCTTGTGACTGACTGAAGGACTTCATAAAGTACATCTTGCCGGCTGTTTGAGTGAGAAGACTTTAAACTTGCTAGAACTGAGGATGAATCTGAGCATATCAGTTTGGGCTTTGGCTTTGGCTCAATCAGGGTTCGACGAGAACAGGCAAAGGGGAGGTTGAACAGGGCACGACTGCGCAAGCGCGTGAAAGTCGGTCTCTGAGATCAGCGGGGGAATTTAAAAAGCGAGCAGAGGCTGAGTACGAGCTTCACTCCAGGTGAGGTAAGGCCGAGTAAGCTCCTTTAATTAATCTAATTAGCTTAGGAGTAGGTAATGGAGGCAGCAGTTAGGGCAGTTGAGTGCTCCGTTTGCAGTATGTGGGAAGTCAGGGCGAGCTCAGTTGTCCCTGATGACTACACCTGCAAAAGGTGCATCCAGCTGCAGCTCCTGACAAACCGTGTTAGGGAACTGGAGCTGGAGCTGGATGAACTTCCGATCATTTGGCAGGAAAAAAAAACAGGAGTTACAGGGAGATAGTCAACCCTAAGAGTCAGGAGACAGGTAGCTGAGTGACTGTCAGGAGAGGGAAGGGGAATAGACAGAATGAACAGAGCACCCCTGTGGCCGTTCCCATCAACAATAAGTATACTGTTTTGGATTCTGTTGGTGGGGATGATCTACCAGGGACAAGTTGCAGTGGTTGCGTCTCTGGCACCGAGACTGGACCCTCAGCTCAGAAGGGAGGGAGGGAAAAGAGGAGAGCAGTAGTGATAGGGGATTCAATAGTTAGGGGGACAGTTAGGAGGTTCTGTGGAAGAGATCGAGAATCCCGGATGGTCTGTTGCCTCCCTGGTGCCAGGGTGTGCGACATCTTTGATCGACTTCTCAATATTCTCAAGAGGGAGGTTGAACAGCCGGATGACGTGGTCCATGGAGGGACCAATGACGTGGGTAGGAAGAGTGAGGAGGTCCTGAAAGGTGAGTTTAGGGAGTTCAGCACCAAGTTAAAGGACAGGAACTCCAGGAGAGCAATCTCAGGATTGCTACCAGTGCCACGTGCAGGTGGGTTTGGAAATAGTAAGATAGTGCAGATCAACATGTGGCTGAAGACATGGTGCAGGAGGGAGGGCTTCAGATTTATAGATAATTGGGCAGTTTTCCAGGGAAGGTGGGACAGTTTACATCTGAACTGGAGGGGAAACAAATATTCTTGCAGGTAGGTTTGCTAGAGAGGCTCCAGTGGATTTAAACTAGATACAAGAGGGGGGGGGAGGGGAACCAGAGTGCAGGAACAGATGTATGGGAGAAGGAAGAAAAAGAAGATAGTAAAGTTGTTTGCACTGTCAGAGATAACTAGAGAGGAAGAGGTGGAGAATTTCTTAAATGCATTTATTTTAATGCTAGGAGCATTGTAAGAAAGGAGGATGAGCTTAGAGCATGGATTGATACCTGGAAATATGATGTTGTAGCTATTAGTGAAACATGGTCGCAGGAGGGGTGTGATTGGAAACTAAATATTCCCAGATTTCATTGCTTCAGGTGTGATAGAATCGGAGGGACAACAGGGGGAGGTGATACATTGCTTGTCAGTGAAAATATTACAGCTGTGCTCTGGCAGGATAGATTAGAGGGCTCGTCTAGGGAGACCATTTGGGTGAAATTGAGGAATGGGAAAGGTGTAGTAACACTTATAGGGGTGTTCTATAGACCACCTAATGGGGAGCAAGAATTGGAGGAGCAAATTTGTAAGGAGATAGCAGATATTTGTAGTAAGCACTGGGTTGTGATTGTGGGAGATTTTAATATTCCACACATAGACTGAGATGCCCATACTGTAAAAGGGCTGGATGGTTTGGAGTTTGTAAAATGTGTGCAGGATAGTTTTTTGCAGCAATACATAGAGGTACCGAATAGAGAAGGGGCAGTGTTGGATCTCCTGTTAGGGAATGAGATAGGTGAGGTGACGGAGGTATGTGTTGGGGAGCACTTCGGGTCCAGTGATCACAATGCCATTAGTTTCAATATAATTATGGAGAAGGATAGGACTGGACCCAGGGTTGAGATTTTTAATTGGAGAAAGGCTAACTTTGAGGAGATGCGAAAGGATTTAGAAGGAGTGGATTGGGACAATTTGTTTTATGGGAAGGATGTAATAGAGAAATGGAGGTCATTTAAAGGTGAAATTTTGAGGGTACAGAATCTGTTTGGTTGAAAGGAAAGGTTAGAAGTTTGAGAGAGCCATGGTTTTCAAGGGATATTGGAAACTTGGTTCGGAAAAAGAGAGAGATCTACAATAAATATAGGCAGCATGGAGTAAATGAGGTGCTCGAGGAATATAAAGAATGTAAAAAAAATCTTAAGAAATTAGAAAAGCTAAAAGATATGAGGTTGCTTTGGCAAGTAAGGTGAAAGTAAATCTAAAGGGTTTCTACAGCTATATTAATAGCAAAAGGATAGTGAGGGATAAAATTGGTCCCTTAGAGAATCTGAGTGGACAGCTATGTGTGGAGCCAAAAGAGATGGGGGAGATTTTGAATAATTTCTTTTCTTCGGTATTCACAAAGGAGAAGGATATTGAATTGCATAAGGTAAAGGAAATAAGCAGGGAAGCTATGGAAACTATGACAATTAAAGTGCTGACGCTTTTAAGGAATATAAAAGTGGATAAATCTCCGGGTCCTGACAGGATATTCCTTAGGACCTTGAGGGAAGTTAGTGTAGAAATAGCAGGGGCTCTGACAGAAATATTTTGTCGTTAGAAACGGGGATGGTGCTGGAGGATTGGCGTATTGCTCATGTGGTTCCATTGTTTAAAAAGGGTTCTAAGAGTAAATCTAGCAATTATAGGCCTGTAAGTTTGACGTCAGTGGTGGGAAGTATTCTTGGAGATGCTATATATAATTATCTGGATAGACAGGGTCAGATTAGGAACAGTCAACATGAATTTGTGCGTGGAAGGTCATGTTTGACAAATCTTATTAAATTTTTTGAAGAGGTTACTTGGAAAATTGACGAGGGTAAAGCAGACATTGCCTATATGGACTTCAGTAAGGCCTTTGACAAGGTTCCGCACGGAAGGTTAGTTAGGAAGATTCAATCTTTAGGTGTTAATATTGAAGTAGTAAAATGGATTTAACAGTGGCTGAATGGGAGATGCCAGAGAGTAGTGGTGGATAACTGTTTGTCAGGTTGGAGGCCGGTGACTAGTGGTATGCCTCAGGGATCTGTACTAGGTCCAATGTTGTTTGTCATATACATTAATGATCTGGATGATAGGGTGGTAAATTGGATTAGTAAGTGTGCAGATGATATGGTGTTGTGGATAATGAAGTAGATTTTCAAAGGTTGCAGAGAGATTTAGGCCAGTTAAAAGAGTGGGCTGAACGATGGCAGATGGAGTTTAATGCTGATAAGTGTGAGGTGCTACATTTTGGTAGGAATAATCAAAATAGGACATACATGGTAAATGGTAGGGCATTGAGGAATGCAGTAGAACAGAGTGATCTAGGAATAATGGTGCATAGTTCCCTGAAGGTGGAATCTCATGTGGATAGGGTGGTGAAGAAAGTTTTTGGTATGCTGGCCTTTATAAATCAGAGCATTGAGTATAGGAGTTGGGATGTAATGTTAAAATTGTACAAGGGATTGGTGAGGCCAAATTTGGAGTATTGTGTACAGTTCTGGTCACCGAATTATAGGAAAGATATCAACTAAATAGAGAGAATACAGAGGAGATTTACTAGAATGTTACCTGGGTTTCAACACCTATGTTGCAGAGAAAGGTTGACCAAGTTAGGACTTTATTCTTTGGAATGTAGAAGGTTGAGGGGGGACTTGATAGAGGTATTTAAAAATTATGAGGGGGCTAGATAGAGTTGATGTTGATAGGCTTTTTCCATTGAGAATAGGGGAGATTCATACAAGAGGACGTGAGTTGAGAGTTAGGGGGCAACCCCAATCATAACTCCACTCCACCACGTCATCAATTGTTCCTTGTAGCTTCCTGATTATATGCTCCATGTTCCTAACTCTTTTCCACAAGGCCCCATCGTCCGCAAACAGTGACCTACCTATATCCACTGGTACCTCTATGAAGACATAATGATGAAAAGTATCAGACTAATCACACTACCCTGAGGTGTACCTATGTTATGCTAAAAAAGATCTAGGCTAAGGAGCGCTCTTGAAGTTGCTGCATCTTTACAACAGATTGTGGGAGGAGGTAAGATTACCAAGTGCGTGGAAAGAAGCAGTAGTAATTCCAATAAGGAAACCTGGCAAAGATCCGTCAAAACACACTAGCTACAGGCCAACAGCATTAACGTCAAATATATGCAAGATAATGGAAAATATGATAACAGAAAAGTTATCATATGATCTTGAGAAGAGAGGAATGCTGGCAAGTTATCAGAGTGGTTTTAGGAAAGGAAGGAATTCCATAGACTCAGTGATAAGGTTAGAGACTGAAATAAGAAAGGCTCGGGCAAATAAGAGTCAGTAGTTGCAGTGTTTTTTGACATAGAAAAAGCCCATGACATGATGCACAAACTGCACGAGATGGGGGGTTGGTGGAAGAGTTTTTAATTGGATAAAAGATTTTTTGTTCAGTAGGAAAATTCAAGTTCAGATTGGGTCAGAATGATCAAATCAGTAACCTGGGATCGATCCTGACCTCCAGTGCTGTCTGCGTGGAGTTTGCACGTTCTCTCAGTAACCGGTACCTTCTTTTAGCCGACAATCCACTGGTGTTTGGAACAGCAATGAAGGTCCTCCATCTCCGGCAGTGTTCATGTCTTCATTCAACATGTCAGTAGCTACTTCTCGGTTTTCACTACTGTCAGTCATGCAGGTCCTGAGTGGAGACTCAGGAATAACATGGCACTCAGATGTAGAAAGACTCTTCATTGTTTCCTTAACAATTTTGTTTTACCAGTCAGTATTGTTAGCCCTGAGCTGAACCCATGAACCTGGAGGACCAGTGGACCACTCTTACTCTGGCCCCTACCTTTGATCTGTTTGGCATGGGTGACCCTACCAAGAGTCAAAGCATAAAGCCCACATTCCAGCCAACGGAGTTCTTTGGGCCATTGAGGCACACAAGGTCAATTATGGAAAACTCTGAACATCCTCTACATAGCACCATCCAGAGACAGAGAAGCAGTTTCAGCGACAGGTTACTATCGATGCAATGCTCCTCAGACAGGATGAAGAGGTCAATACTCCCCAATGCCATTAGGCTTTACAATTCAACCGCCAGGACTTAAGAACTTTTTAAAAGCTATTATTAATGCTTTTTGAGATAGTGATTTAGATGCATATCACATTTTTTTACTGAGTTAAGTATTGCATGTAATTAGTTTTGCTACAACAAGTGTATGGGACATTGGAAAAAAAAGTTGAATTTCCCCATGGGGATGAATAAAGTATCTATCTATCTATCTATCTAAACCCAACAGCAAGGTTGTGGTCCTCTTGGATGATAATGGGCTGGACAGACCCTTCCATATCATAAGGAAATACATCAGGGCCAAATAATAAACTAGCCTCTCCTTTCCTTCGACAGGAACAGTCACAAAACGTTCAGTCCCACATCACATCCCAGTTTGATGAACTGCGCCGGATTATCACTGAGAAAGAGCAACGTGCACTCCGAGATGTCAGGGAAGAAGAGGAGAGAATTCTAAATCCAATGGAGAAAAATCTTCAGGAGATTCAAGAGAATTTAAATTCCATCTACGAAGAAATCTCAAAGTTACGGGAACAGATGGATCAACAAGACAATATCATATTCCTCATGGTGAGAGATTTCAGTTTGGTCCTGTAAAAGTACATAGGCACAAAATGATGTATTTTAACTCAGTGTGGGATTTACAGATACTGGAGTTGTAAACTGATTGAAACCAGTCAGATGTTTTGACTGTTCAGAGTTGTTGTCTCCAAACTGGCCTCTCACAACATCTGTACATCACAGGACTGTCTGCACCCTTCTGGGGAATGAGTTACTGTAATCATAGCACTGAGCCAGTAATCGCTTCTGTGATTCCCACGTATAATATCCCCTGAGACTCAGAGTAACATCCCATTACACTAACAGACTGTGAGTGTGTCTGGTGCAGTGGGTGTGAGTCTCTCTCTGTTGATCAGTGGGAACTGAGGTTGAATTCCGGAATGTGACCTACACATTGGATTTACCATCTATATCTGGTTTGTATCAGGTTCAGTGTTTTGGAGAATTTTGCACTGTCTTTTGTTTTTCAGAAATATTCTTCATCAGATTATATCCCATTTTCATCAGAGACAGGACTTTCAGTCCATTCTCTCCTATCAGTTTCCCTGGTGCACAAGCCTCCTCCCACCTACTCACCACACCCAGTAACAGTGTCCCCGACTCCATGGTCCCTCATGTGTTTATCCAGCTTCCCCATTACATTCAATCTCTGCTGTTCCACTTCAGCCACTCCTGTGGCAGTGAGTTCCACATTATTTTCACAACATTTCTTGTGGCATTTATTAACGACCAACTGATGTTTTATCTTTGACTTATGCTCTCCACACAAGCAGAAATATTTTTGATCAAATTCATTCAGAATCTTAAATTCTCCATCTGATCCTCCTTGACATCATGTCCAGATAAAAACAGACAACCTGTCCAGTCTCTCCTGTAAGTTCCTTCTCTCAGTTATGGTATAATTCTCATAATCATTCCTTGTACTGTCTCCCATGGTTTTATGTCCCTCTTTCTCTGTTTCTGTCAGGGGGAATTTTCAGCAGTTTTTAATAACTTGTCTCAGATTCCTGCTGTCGGGATGCCGACAGTCAGTCTCAGTCAATTGAGATCTGTGTTTGATTTCTTTCAGGAGGAAGCTCGTCGGAAGAGGAGGTAGGATGTGGTCCTTATGAAAACTTTGTATGGATTTGTAAAATAGTTCAAATATTACTGATGCTTACTTTATAACCAACTGTGTAATATTTACAGGATTAGTGAGGATACCCAGACATTGTCAGTGACAGATGGTGCCCTATTGGTTGAAAAATTCGATCACCCCTATTTGCTCAACATAGCATCGGAAGAAGTGATTAGCGGCATTAAACAAGGTAAGACATAAGATTCATTTGTCCTTGTTTATGAGACACAACAAATTTATAATCAGATGCAAAATATGGCTGTAATTATAGGCTGAAGGGAAACTATAGACAATAAGACTCAGGAGTAGAATTAGTCTCTTTGGCCCATTGAGTTTCTCTGCCATTTAATCATGGCTGTTCCTTTCTTCCCCTCCTTAGCCCCTCTCCCCGGCCTGCTCCCTGTAACCTTTGATGCCATGTCCAATCAGAAATCTATCAAGCTCTGCCTGAAGTACACCCAATGACCTGGCCTCTACTGCTGCCTGTGGTGATAAATTCCCTAAATTCACCAACATCTGGCTAAAGAAGTTTCTCTGCATCTCTGTTTAAATGGATTTTCCTCTATCCTGAGGCTGTGCCCTCTTGTCCTAGATTCCCCACCATGAGGAACATCCTTTCTACATCTACTCTGTCTAGGCATTTCAGCATTCGAAAGGTTTCAATGACATTCCCCCTCATCCTTCTGAATTCCAGAGAGTACAGACACAGAAATGTCAAATATTCCTTGTATGACAAACATTTCATTCCCAGAATCGTCATTGTGAACCTCCTTTGAACCCTCTCCAATCCCAGCACATCTTTTCTTAGATGAGGAGCCCAAAGCTGTTCACAACACTCAAGGTGAAGCCTCACCAGTGCCTTATAAAGTGTCAGCATCACATCCCTGCTCTTGTCTTCTAGACCTCTTAAATCAAATGCTAACATTACATTTGCCCTCCTCACCACTGACTCAGTCTGCAACTTAACCTTTAGGGTGTTCTGCACAAAGACTCCCAAGTCTCATTGCATCTCAGATTTTTGAATTTTCTCCCCTCTTAGAATACAGTCTGCAGATCTATTTCTACTACCAAAGTGCATGATCATGCATTTTCCAACATGGTGTTTCATTTGCTGCTTTCTTGCCCATTCTCCTAATCTGTCTAAGTCTTTCTGAAGCCTATCTGTTTTCTCAACACTACTTGCCCCTCCACCAATCTTTGCATCAGCTGCAAACTTAGCAACAAAGCCATCCATTGCATCATCTAAGTCATTTATATACAGCATAAATTGAAGTGGTCCCAACACCAACCCCTGCATACACCACCAATTACTGACAACTAACCAGGATGTGATAATTTTATTCTCACTCACTGCCTCCTACCAATCAGCCAAGGCTCTAAACATGCCAGTAACTTTCCTGTAATACCATGGGCTCTTAACTTGGTAAGTAGCCTCATGTGGCAACTTGTCAAAGGCCTTCTGAAAATCCATATATACAACATCCCCTTTATCTTACGCCGAATCTTCACAAAGAATTCCAACAGGTTCATCGGTCAAGATTTTTGCTTAAGGAAACCATGCTGAATTTGTCATAGCTTGTCCTGTGTCACCAAGTACTCCATCACCTCATCTTTAACAATTGACTCAACATCTTCCCAACCACTGAAGTTAGGCTAACTGGTCATAATTCCCTCTCTGCTGCCTCCCTCCTTTCTTAAAGAGTGGAGTGACATTTTCAATATTCCAGTCGTCTGGCACCATGCAAGAGTCAAATGATTTTTGAAAGATCATTACTAATGGCTGCACAATCTGTACCACTATCTCTTTCAGACCCCGAGTGTAGTTCATCTGGTCTGAGTGATTTATGTAACCTTAGGTCTTTCAGTTATTTGAGCACCTTCTCCCTTGGAAAATTAACTGCACTCACTTAGTTCATCTGCCACCTCCTTGTCCCTTGTTATTATTTCTCCGGCATCATTTTCTAGCTATCCTACATCCATTCTCATCTCTCTTTTATTTTCACATATTTGAAAAAGCTTTTACTATCCACTTTGATATCGTCTGCTGGATTGCTTTCATATTTCATCTTTTCCCTGCTAATGATTCTTTCAGTTGCTCTCTGTAGAGTTTTAAAAACTTCTCAATCATCTCTTCCCACTATTTTTTGCTTTGTTGTATGCCCTCTCTTTTGGTTTTACATTAGTTTTGACTTCCCTTGTGCTATTTTACCATTTGAGTATTCCTTTGTTTTTGGAGTACATCCATCCTGCACCTTCTCATTTTTCCCCGAAACTCACTCCATTGCTGCTCTGCTGTCATCCCCGCCAGCATCTCCTTCCAAATTATTTTGGCAACTCCTTTCTCGTACCACTGTAATTTCCTTTACTCCACTGTAATACTTCTGTCAGACTTTACTTTCTCCCTATTGAATTTCAAGTTGAACTCAATCATTTTGTGATCTCTGCGTCCTCGGGTTTCTTTTACCTTAAGCACCCTAATTGCCTCTGGTTCATTACATAACACCAAATCCAGTATAGCTGATCTCCTAGTAAGCTCAACGACAAACTGCTCTAAAAAGCCATCGCTTAGGCATTCAACACTCACTCTCTTGAGATCCATTTCCGACCTGATTTTCCCAATGGATCTGTATGTTAAAATCTCCCATGACTATCATAACATTACCCTTTTGACACGCCTTTTCCATATTAGACCAAATGATATAGGAGCAGAAGTAGGCCATTTGGGCCTTCGAGTCTGTTCCGCTATTCAATCATGGGCTGATCCAATTCTTCCAGTCATCCCCACTCCCCTGCTTTCACCCCATACCCTTTGATGCCCTGGGTAATCAAGAACCTATCTATCTTTGTCCTAAATACACCCAAAACCTGAAACGGCAAGAGAGGGTCGATGTGGAGAGGATGTTCTCTATGGTGAGAGTATTCAGAACTATAGAGCATAGCTTCAAAATTGAGGGGCGACACGATAGAAGAGAGGTAAGTAGGAATTCTTTTGGGCTGAGAGTGGCAAATCTGTGGAATGCTCTGCCACAGACTGTGGTGGAGGCCAAGTCCATGTGTATATTTAAGGTGGAAGTTGATAGTTTCCTGATCGGTCAGGGCATCGAAGGGTCTGGCGAGAAGGCACGTGTTTGTCATGGAGTGAGATCCAGGATCAGCCATGATGGAACGGTGGAGCAGACACGCTGGGCTGAACAGCATAACTCTGCTCCTATGCTTTATGGTCACAGAACCAGACTCAGTGCCAGAGTCCCACCACCATGGCTCTCCTCTGTTCGGTCAACACCCCCAACAGTATCCAAAATGATATAACTGTTGTTGAGGGGGATGGCCACAGGGGCACTCTACAATGGTTCCTTAACCATTTTCCATAAGATGTAGGAGCAGAAGTAGGCCATTCGGCCCATCGAGTCTTCTCTGCTATTCAATCATGGGCTGATCCAATTCTTCCAGTCATCCCCACTCCCCTGCCTTCACCCCATACCCTTTGATGTCCTGGCTGATAAAGAACCTATCTATCTCTGCCTTAAACACACCCAATGACTTGGCTTCCACTTCCACTCGTGACAACAAATTCCACAGATTTACCACCATCCCATGAAAGTAATCTCTCTGCATCTCTGTTGTAAAAGGACGTCCTTTAATCTTGAAGTTGTGCCCTCTTGTCCTAGAATCCCCTACCATGGGAAATAACTTTGCCATATCTAATCTGTTCAGAATTTTAACATTTGAAATATTTCTATGAGATCTTCCCTCTCCTGAACTCCAGGGAATACAGCTGAAGAACTGCCAGATGTTCCTCATACGGTAACCCTTTCATTTCTGGAATCATACTCATGAATCTTCTCTTAACCCTTTCTAAAATAAGGAGCCCAAAATTGCTCACTATATTCCAAGAGTGGTCTCATGAGTGCTCAACATCACATCCCTGTTCTTATATTCTATACCTCCAGAAATGCATGCTAATATTGCATTTGCCTTCTTCACAACCGACTCAACCTAGTGGTTAACCTTTAGGGTATTCTGCACAAGGACTCCCAAGTCCCTTTGCATCTCTGCATTTTGAATTCTCTCCTATGCTCTTGGAGTCTGTGGTCCACATCTCAGCTACTATTGGGAGGCCTGTATATACCGTTGCATTTTCTGCTTCTGCTTGGTACTGCGCAAGCACTGCCGGACGGCTGTTATAACGCGCAGTCGGTGTGAACGGCATGGGAGTTAAGTTGTAAAGTGACCTTTTTTGACTAGATCCCCTAAATTGATTTGATTGAGTCTATCTTTAAAAATATTAATGCCAGAAATATTGAGCAGGTCTGGCAGCAGAAGATTCCACTCTCTTGTTGATCTTGGGTAGAGGGAGTACTGGTAGCAAATCTTGTTGAATGAAAGGGTTTCCAGTATGTCAGGTCCAGTTTGGTGTCGAGTTGAACTGACCCTGTGACGAATTTGGATGTTTGATGGAGTGATGTTGTGAACTTCTTTGAAAATGAAAATTAACCGTAGTTTAATATGTCGGTTTTCAAGTGGTTCCCATTGAAGGTTAGACAGCATGTTGGTGACACTGGATTTCCTGCTGTAATCGTTTAACACAAAGTGAGCAGTGCGGCGTTGGATTTTTTCGATGGACTTCTTATTGTTAGCTTGATGGGGATCCCATTTGGCCGTGCAATACTCAAGCTTTGGACGGACGAGTGTGTTGTATGCCGTGTCCTCGATGGATTCACTACATGGGTGGAGGTTTCATCATAGGATACCCAGCATTTTGTTTGCTTTGGCTGTAATCTGATTGATGTGGCATGTCCAGTTAAGATCCTTGCTAATTTCAACACCAAGATATGGGTGGTGGGTGACTGTTTCAAGAATCTCTCCACTGATGTATGTCATGTTGATTGGTTTAACTTTGTGACTGACATGCATAGTTGAAGGACATTTGCCATGGAGACTCCCATTGACATAATGAATCAACATCGTTTTGCAGCAGCTGAGCATCTTGGTCATTTTTTAATCTCACGGTAGATTATGCAGTCATCTGCAAAGAGTCTGATTTTGGACTTGACTATATTTGACAAGTCGTTGATGTAAATGAGAAAAAGTAAGGGTGCCAAAACGGTCCCCTGGGGCACTCCAGGTGTTACTGGAGATTCAGGGGACTCTGCCCCCTCGAGAAGCACACTTTGCTGTCTGTTGGTAAGGAACATGTTTAACCAATGTAGAAGGCTGTTGTTAATGCCCACGTGTTCAAGCTTACTTAGCAATCTCTGGTGGGGAACCGTGTCTGATGCCTTACTGAAGTCGAGTATGATCAAGTCTTCTTGGCTTCTATTGTCAAGGATCTTTGCTAAGTCATTGATCAACCCGACAAGTTGTGTGTCACAAGATCTGCCCTGTCGGAACCCATGTTGGTGGTGAGGAAGAATATTGTGTCTGTCTAGATGGTCCATAATGTGACGGTGAATAATTTGTTCAAGAATTTTACAAGGGATGGAAGTGAGTGAAACTGGTCTGTAATTTCCCAGATTTATGCGCTCACCCTTCTTATAAATTGGAACGATATTCGCTTTCAACAAATCGTCTGGTAATGTCTCAGTATCAATAGACTTCTGGAATATCTTTTGCAAAACGGGAGCTAGACTGGAAGCACAACTCTTCAGAATCATGGCTGGTATTTGATCAGGTCCTGGTGCTTTCTTGGGCTGTAATTCACCGAGAGGCTTCTTAACGCCTGTTACAGTTATAATGAGATCTGCCAAGTCTGGGGTATTGCGGGGGAGTAAAGTGGGGTGTTCATTCAAAATTTCCTTTGTAAACACAGAGCAAAACTACTGGTTAAGTGTTTGTGCTTTGTCTGCAGCAAGAGATACAATGCGGCCCCCGGTGAGAGAGAAGAAATTCCACAAACTTCTTGCCTTATAGATTTAATAAAACTCCAGAACGGTTGGTGTTGTCACACTTTAAGCTCTCACCTATTACCTCATTAACATACTGATGGTTTTCTTAACTCAACCCACAAGGATTCAACATCTGACATTTCTAATGTCACATCCTTCTACTGATTTGATGTCATTCTTTACCAGTAGAGCCACACCACCACCTCTGTCTACCTTCCTATCACTCCGATATAACATGTAACCTTGGACATTCAGATCCCAACTACAACCATCCTTCAGCCACAATTCAGTGATGGCCACAACTTCATACTTGACAATCTATAATAGTGCAACAAGATCATCCACCTTATTTCTTATCCTCCATGCATTGAGAGATAACACTGAGTACTGCATTTCTACCCTTTTTGATCTGCATCCCTAATTCACTGATACTCACCCTGCTGGCTGCAATTTTGTCCTGTCATCTGCCTGCCCTTCCTGACAGTCTGACTACAGGCTATCTTTGCTTTTTTTACCATCCTGAGCCCCATCACTCCAGTTCCCAACCCCCTGCCTAATTAGTTTAAACCTTCTCCAACAGCTCTAACAAACCTGCCTGCGAGAATATTGGTCCCCCTCTGGTCCAGGTGTAACTTGTCACTTTTGAACAGGTCATACCTCCCCAGAAGAGATCCCAATGATCCAAGAACCTGAAGCCCCCCTTGCACCAGCTTCTCAGCCATGCATTAATTTGCCAAATCATCCTGTTTCTACCCTCACTGGTCCGTGGCACAGGCAACAATCCAGAAACTACTTCCCGGGAGGTCCTGCTTCTCAGCTTTCTTCCTAGCTCTCTAAATTCTCTTTTCAGGACCTCTTTTCACTGCGCTAACTGCCTATTCACATTTCCATTTCTCCTGACAGACTCCCAGATACTGACCTCCTGCTACTTCGTGGTGACTACTTTCCTGTAACTCTGATTGATTATCTCTTCACTCCCCTCTACAATCCGGTCATCCAGCTGCTGCTCCAGATCCCTAATATAATCTTCAAGCAGCTGCAGCTCGATACACTTCACACAGACGGTGTTCACTGGGAGACTCTGGGTCTCCCAGGACTCCAACATGAAGAACACACAACAGCCATTTACCACACTAGGTACAGTAAGAGGAAAAATGGGAAGTTTAACAGAAGCTTACCCAGAGCCAACGCCTCTTTGGAGCTGAAGCCTCCTTCGAGCTGAAGCTTGACACTCCTACTCTCACCACTGACCGAATCCCAACAATGGCCGCTCCGTTTGTCCCTTCTGTACTTTTAAACAAGTGTCGCCAACCTGCGAGGAACCTCGTTGCTGTGGCCTGCTCGTGCCTCTGATTGTTGTCGGAATTGAAGTTAATTCCAGCACCAACCCCACCTGTTGGGAGGTATCACTGTCACATGGTCAGCTGGAGATGTCAGACCCCTGAACAGACCAACACTGGGGCAAAATATAACCAATTCACGGGACTGTTAGATGAACCACTGCATCCTGATCCCATTCATGCTGGGAAAATATGTCAATGCATGCGCTTGAATCCTGCCACAGTAGCTCTGGAATTAACGTTTCATTAATGTCATTAAAGTGGATAAAATCTGGTATCACTGTGGTGACAGGGATTGTCAGAAAAATACACCAGTCCTTCGAGCCACTCACCCTGTCTGACCTGTCCGTGACCGCAGTCTGATTGACTCAGCTCTGCCCCCTGCTGGACTCGCGAGTCTCACTGTTGTTATCAAACCACCACATTGAAGCATCGTCAGACTGAACCCGGACACACCAATCAGCATTGATCTTGGTGAACGACGGGAGAAGCCCACACAGCATAACTGGTCTGGCAAATCTCCCTCACGCACATGCACAAGGACGATTGATAGAGTGTAGACAGAGCCTCAACATTGCACATTGTTAGTTACACACACACACACACACACACACACACACACACACACACACACACACACACACACACACACACACACACACACACACACACACACACACACACACACACACACACACACACACCACAACAACAACAGTGAACAGAGATAAAGACAGTCAGAGACACAGACACAAATTTACATTTAAGAATTAAATCTGCCACCTTTATCCAATCTGCCTGTTTCTGTGGCACTGAACTGACGTCACACCAACAGTTCACAGACAGACTCCAGGGTGAGATTCCTCAGGAGGATGATCTGGGAAGGGGTTTGGTAGATGTTGAACCCATGGCCCATCTCATCCCTCTGGGCTAAGATGTCTTCTTGAGTAAATCCCATCACCGTGTGTTTGTCCAATATCCCTCTAAACATTTTCTATCCGTGTACTTGTCTAAATTTATTTTAAAACATTTTAATTATACCATAGACCATAAGAGTAAGATATAGGAGCAGGATTAGGCCATTTGGCCCATTGAGTCTGCTCCACCACTTCATCGTAGCTGATCCAATTTTCCTCTTAGCTCGAATCTCCTGCCAGCTCCCCATATCCCTTCATGCCCTGACCAATCAAGAATCTATCAACCTGCCTTAAATGTACATAAAGACTTGGCCTCTACAGCAGTTTGTGGCAAAGAATTCCACAGATTCACCACTCTCTGGCCAAAGAAATTGCTCCACATCTCCTTCCGAAAAGGATGCTTTCCCCATTTTGAGACTGTCCCCTCTGGTCTTAGACTCTCCCACCACAGGAAACATCCTCTCCATATCCACTCTATCAAAGCCTTTCACCATTCAATAGGTTTCAATGAGATCACCCCTCATTCTTCTGAATTCCAGTGAATACGGACCCAGAACCATCAAACGCTCTTCATACGACAAGCCATTCAACCCTGGAATCATTTTCACGAACTTCTTTTGAACTCTGTCCAGTTTCAGCTCATCCTTTCTAAGATAAAGGGTCCAAACCTGCTCACAATACTCCAAATGAGGCCTGACCAATGCTTTATAAAGCTTCAACATTACAACCTTGCTTTTATGTTCTAGTCTTCTTGAAATGAATCCTAAAGTCACATTTACCTTCCCCACCACAGACTCAATCTGCAAATTAACATTTAGGGAATCCTGCACAAGGACTCCCAAGTCCCTTTGCACCTCAGTTTTTCTATATTTTCTCTCCATTTGGAAAATAGTCAGGCCTTACATTTCTTCTACCAAAGTGCATGACCATACACTTCCCGACACTGTATTCCTCTGCCATTTCTTTGTCCATTCTCCAAAACTGTCTAAATCCTTCTGTAGCTTCGCTACTTCCTCAAAAGTACCTGCCCTTCCACCTATCTTCATATCGTCTGCACACTTTTTAACAAAGCCATTAATTCCATCATCCATATCATTGATAGATAATGTAAAAAGAATTGGTCCCAACACAGACCCCTGTGGAACACCAGTAGTCACGGGCAGCCAGCCAGTAAAGGCTCCCTTTGTTCCCACTCTTTGCCTCCTGCCAATCAGCCACAGCTTTGTCTATGCTAGGATCCTTCCAGTAATACCGTGGGCTCGTAGCTTGTCAAGTAGCCTCATGTGTGGCACCTTGTCAAAAGCCTCCTGAAAATCCAAGTACACAACATCAACTGATTCTCCTTTGTTTATCTGGCTTGTTGTTTCTTCAAAGAATTCGAACTGATTTGTCAGGCAAGATTTTCCCTTGAGGAAACCATGGCCTATTTTATCATGTGCCTCCAAGTACCCTGACAACTCCTCCTTAATAATCAACTTCACCATCTTCCCAGTCACTGAGGTCAGACTATCTGGCCTAGAGTTTCCTTTATTCTCTCTCTCTTCTTGAACAGTGGAGTGACATTTTCAACTTTCCAGTCTTCCAGAACCATTGAAGAATCTAGTGATTCTTGAAGGATCGTTACAAATGCCTCCATGATCTCTTCAGCCACCTCTTTCTGAACTCTGGCATGTACACTATCTAGTCCAGGTGACAGCTACCTAAAGATCTTTCCGTTTCCCAAGAACCTGTTCTCTAGTAATGCTAATTTCACGCCCGGCACGTTGCCTGACACTTGGAACTTCCACCATACTGCTAGTGTCTTCCACAGTGAAGACTGATGCAAAATATGTCTTCAGTTCATCCACCCTTTCGTTGTCCCCCATTACTACCTCTCCAGCATTGTTTTCCAGCAGTCCGATATCCACTCCTGCCTCTCTCTAATCCAGAGATTAGGACCACCTGGGTACTAATTTCTGGATTGCTGCCTGTGCCAGGTGCCAGTGAGGGTAGAAACACGATGATCTGGCAGGTAAATGTGTGGCTGAGAAGCTGGTGCAGGGGGCAGGCTTCAGGTTCTTGGATCATTGGGATCCCCCTGGGGGAGGTATGACCTGTTCAGAAGTGATGGGTTGCACCTGAACCCGAGGGGGACCAATATTCTTGCAGGCAGGTTTGTTGGAGCTATTGGGGAGGGTTTAAACTAATTTGGTAGGGGGGTGGGAACTGGAGTGAAGGGACTCAGGATAGGACGGATGGTAAAAATGGTAATGATAGCCTGCAGTCAGACTGTCAGGAAGGACAGGCAGGTGATGGAACTCAGATGCAGCCAACAGGCTGAGTATCAAAACTTTAGGGATGCAGAATCAGAAAGGACAGCAAATACGGTATTCAAGCTGTTGTATCTAAATGCACGTAGTGTAAGAAATAAAGTGGATGATCTTGCTGCACGATTACAGATTGCCAGGTATGATGTTGTGGCCGTCACTGAATTGTGGCTGAAGGATGGTTGTAGTTGGGAGTTGAATGTCCAATGTTACACATTATATCGGAGTGATAGGAAGATAGGCAGAGGGGGTGGTGTGGCTCTACTGGTAAAGAATGGCATCAAATCAGTAGAAGGATGTGACATAGGATCGGAAGATATTGAATCCTTGTGGGTTGAGTTCAGAAACAGCAAGGTTAAAAAGACCTTGATGGCAGTTATACACAGGCCTCCAACAGAGCTGGGCAGTGGACCACAGATTACAACAGGAAATAGAAAAGCTGTGTCAAAAGGGCAATGTTCTGGTAGTCATGGGAGATTTTAACATGCAGGTTGATTGGGAAAATCAGGTTGATAATGGATCTCAAGAGTGAGTCTGTTGAATCCCTAAGAGATGGCATTTAAAGCAGTTTGTCATTGAGCCTACTAGGGGATCAGCTATACTGGATTGGCTGTTACGTAATGAACCAGAGGCGATTAGGGAGCTGAAGGTAAAAAACCCTGAGGAACCAGTGATCACAGTATGATTGAGTTTAACTTGAAATTTGATAGAGAGAAAGTAAAGTAGCAGTCGCCAGCCCGTTGATCACAATCGACTGGTCGATCTTTGAGACTTTCCCAGTAGATCCCGAAAAAAATTCAAAAATAAATACACAAATACCGTTGAAAGATTGTTTTTGGGTTGCGGGGTTTTGTTCCGTTCTTTCTGCCCAGTTACGCGTGTGTGTAGCTCCCCCGCATTACACAGTGTAATTCAACACGTACAAACACACTGGATGAACTCAGCAGGTCGGGCAGCGTCCGTTGAAATGAGCAGTCAACCTGCTGACTGCTGAGTTCATCCAGCTTGTTTGTACGTGTTGATGTGACCACAGTATCTGCAGTGTACTTTGTGTTTACACAGTGTAATTCAGTGGTCCCCAACCACCGGGCCGCGAGGAAACGATATGAGTCAGCTGCACCTTTCCTCACTCCCTGTCTTGCCCACTGTTCAACTTGAACCCATGCGAGGTCATCAGTCGCCTAAACGCAGTGATACCCTTGTGCCAGGAATCACTGGTTCGCCTCACGCGGCCGGCGAGAAGTGCCGTTGGTACTGGCCTGGAGCACGGAGAGGTGGGCGCCGCCTCTAAACCTGTTCACCACACCGAATGTTCGTGGGGAACCCGGTGCTAAAATATTCACAGACGATCTAATTCGAGCTCAGGGTTCCGTAAGTAGCAGAGCAGCTACCTCGCTGTGATCTGTTGATACAAACTTTTGTCGGCCGATAGATCCTACAAGGTGGGTGGGCACCCTGTCACTCTCCCCGCTCTGTCGCTTTCTCCGGACTGGAACCGGCACGGGGACCTCCGGCCCTGACCTTGACCTCTCACCCCACCCACAACCAGCCACATTTGGCCAGGGTGTCTGGCGGAGGGCGGAGGCTGCAGTTTGGGCCTGGAGGCTGTCTAATCTGGAGGGTGTTTAATCCCCCCCCCCCGCCGGCGGCCGGTCGGCAAGAATATTGTCAATATTAAACCGGTCCGCGGTGCAAAAAAGGGTGTGCACCCCTGGAGTTTATACATTATTTCTACTTCCGGGTTGCAGGGTTTTACTTCCGGTCTTTCCTGCCCCAGTGCGCATGTGTTTAACTAATCAATCTGGGGGTCGATGTCTTCTTTGACTGTGGCCGAGGTAGGGGATCTTGGGCTTAAAAAGGTTGGTGACCACTAAAGTAAAGGCTGATGTAGCAGTATTTCAGTGGAGTAAGGCAAATTACAGTGGTATGAGAGAGGAGTTGGCCAAAGTAGATTGGAAAGAGCTGCTGGCAGGGATGTCAGCAGAGCAGCAATGGTGTGTGTTTCTGGGGAAATGAGGAAGCTGCAGGATGTGAGTATGTTTTCATTTCTTCCAAAAACGAAGAACTACACAAATTGTAAAATAGTACAACCATGACTGACAAGGGATGTCAAAACTATTGTAAAAGCAAAAGAAAGGACATACAACAAAGCAAAAATCTGTGGGATGATAGTGGATTGGGAAGTTTTTAAAAACCTAAACAGAGCAACTAAAACAATCATTGGAAAGGAAAAGATGAAATGTGAAAGCAAGCTAGCAAATAATATCAAAGTGGATGGTAAAAGTTTTTTCACGTATGTTAAAAATAAAAGAGAAATGAGAGTGGATATAAGACCGCCAGAAAATGAGGCAGGAAAATTAATAACAGGGGACAAGGAGATGGCGGATGAACTAAATGACTATTTTGCATCAGTCTTCACTGTGGAAGACACTAACAGTATGCCTGATGTAGTGTGTGAAGGAAGAGAAGTGGGTGCAGTTACTGTTACAAGAGGGAAGGTGCTCAAAAAGCTGAAAGACCTAAAGGTACATAAGTCACCTGGACCACAGGAACTGCACCCTAGGGTTCTGAAAGATGTAGCATTAAATATTATGGTGGCATTAGAAATGACCTTTCAAAAATGATTGGAGTCTGGCATGGTGTCAGAGGAGTGGAAAATTCTTTAAGAAAGGAGGAAGGCAGCAGAAAGGAAATTATAGACCAGTTAGCCTGACCTCAGTGGTTGAGAAGAAGTTTGAGTCAGTTGTTAAGGATGAGGTGATGGAGCACATGGTGACACAGGACGTCGTGATACAGGACAAGATGGTATAAAATCAGCATGGTTTCCTTCAGGGAAAATCCTGCCTGACAAACCTGTTGGAATTCTTTGAGCAGATTACAAGTAGGATAGATAAAGGGGATGTAGTGGATGTTGTATATTTGGAGATTCAGAAGGCCTTTGATAAGGTGCCACACATGAGGCTGCTTCCCAAGTTAAGAGCCCGTGGTATTATAGGGAAGTTGCTGACATGGTTAGACATTGGTCCCTCCCAACTAATCAATGCACACCTAAATTATTGGTCACCTTAATTGGATTATTGCGCCCAGCCCCATGCTTTAAAAGGTGAGACTTGCCCTTAGCTTGCCCTCTCTTACAGGCAACCACATTGGAGGTAAGTGCATTGATTTATGCTTGGTAAGGTCTATCGTTTGTCCTGATAAGGGAGCCACAACTATCCAAGGTCAAGGGGGATAGCTGTTGTAGTGCCTTTCCCTTGTTCTTTGTTTGTGTAACCGTACCCTGTCCCCACACCGCTTCCTGTGTATTGTAGTTGCTTGTGTTGACCCGACTTGCCCTTGTAAATAAATTCCTTAGTATTAAAACTGTGTGTGTCCAGGCCTCTACTGTTGAGACTCAAAGAACCAGTTATTTTCCGTCACAACAGCATATAAAACACTTAAGAACCAATGTTTCAGCGCCGGGTTCGATACAGTGACAGACCACTCCCAAGTGTGCTCTTCACCGTGCCGGTTTGATGTGGAGGATCAAAAACCCAAAACCCAATAATTAAACCACTGCGTTGCTTAGTAATCATTGTAGCTTTCATCGGGGCAGAGCCTTTCTCACTTTATCCTTTAAAATTGTTCCGATCGTTGACCGACTGCAGCCTAACGCTTTACAATGACCGATGGCATTTCACCACTTTCTGGGTAAACATGCCCACCTGCAAGGTCATTTCCGAGTAAGAGATCAACATTGTCTATCGGTAGTTCAGATCGCACCCCTATTGTGACTGGTCCAGATACCAAGTCGCATTTCAGAATTATCTTATGCAAAGGCACGGTCTCAGTCCCCTTTCCAATACCTTTGATAATATTCACCACCATATCACCATATAACAATTACAGCACGGAAACAGGCCATCTCGGCCCTTCTAGTCCGTGCTGAACACTTACTCTCAACGCCCCCGACTCTCAAATCTCCATCTCAGCACCGAACTCCAAACCACTCTTTAATATCAGTGACTGAAAAGCTCCAGTATCGCTCCAGATTCTCACTGGAACCGGAGTTGATCCCTCCTTCACAGACACAAACCCATTTGAAATAAATCTCTCAAATCCCTCTTGAACTCGGTCAGACCCCTCCTTCTTCAGCGGTGTTTCAACCGTCTGAACGCAGGCATTTGGGGTTCTCTCTCTCTCTGTCCTGTTTTCCCTTTTCATAGCAAAACAATTGGATGCCGCATGACCAGGCTTCCCACAAAAGTAACACTTGAAACTGGGAAATTTTTCTTTTGACTGCTTCCCTTCCTCCTGACTTTTATCACTAGTCCCCGGTTTACTCTCTGGTTTAGCCGGTGGGTTATCTTTGTTATCCCTGCTACTCCTTTGGTAGCTCTTGCTCGGGAAAAACTTTACCTTGTGGGTTAAAGCAGACTCGTCTGCTAACTTAGCAGACTCTGACAGGGTCTCAGCCTCTCTCTCATTCAGGTACGTCCTTATCTTGTCAGCGACCCGGGTTCATGTCCCGTTACTGCCTGTCAGGAGTTTGTACGTTCTCCCATGACCACGTGGGTTTCTTCCAGGTGCTCTAGTTGCACAGTCCAAACCTGTACTGGTTGGCAGGTTAATTGGTCATTGTAACTTGTCCCATGGTCAGGCTGGGATTAAATCAGGGGTTGCTGGGTGGTGGGGGTCATTGTAACTTGTCCCATGGTCAGGCTCGGATTAAATCAGGGGTTGCTGGGTGGTGGGGGTCATTGTAACTTGTCCCATGGTCAGGCTGGGATTAAATCAGGGGTTGCTGGGTGGTGGGGGTCATTGTAACTTGTCCCATGGTCAGGCTGGGATTAAATCAGCGGTTGCTGGGTGGTGGGGGTCGTTGAAACTTGTCCCATGGTCAGGCTCGGATTAAATCAGGGGTTGCTGGGTGGTGGGGGTCATTGTAACTTGTCCCATGGTCAGGCTCCGATTAAATCAGGGGTTGCTGGGTGGTGGGGGTCATTGTAACTTGTCCCATGGTCAGGCTGGGATTAAATCAGGGGTTGCTGGGTGGTGGGGGTCATTGTAACTTGTCCCATGGTCAGGCTGGGATTAAATCAGCGGTTGCTGGGTGGTGGGGGTCGTTGAAACTTGTCCCATGGTCAGGCTCGGATTAAATCAGGGGTTGCTGGGTGGTGGGGGTCATTGTAACTTGTCCCATGGTCAGGCTCCGATTAAATCAGGGGTTGCTGGGTGGTGGGGGTCATTGTAACTTGTCCCATGGTCAGGCTCGGATTAAATCAGGGGTTGCTGGGTGGTGGGGGTCATTGTAACTTGTCCCATGGTCAGGCTCGGATTAAATCAGGGATTGTTGGGTGGTGATGGATGTCATTGTAACTTGTTCCATGGTCAGGCTCGGATTAAATTGGGTTGCTGGGTGGTGGGGGTCAAAGGGTCGGAAGGGCCTATTACGTACTGTATCTCAATAAATAAATTACAGCTGATGAAAGTGCAGTAGACATCGTCTCCATGGAGTTTAGCGAGGGATTGGACAAGGTAGCAGAGAGTTAGATCACATGGGAGACAGTACGATCTGGAATAGGATACAGAGTTGTCTGGGTGGAGTCCTGTGACTAGTGGTTGTGCTGCAGGGATCGGTGCTGGGTCCACTGTTTTTCATCATTCATATGAATGATTTGGAGAGAATGTAGGTGAAGTGTTTAGTAGGTTTGTGAAGGACTCTAAATTTGGTGGTTTCATGGACAGTGAAGAGGTTATTTATTTATTTAGAGACAGTGTGAAACAGGCCGTCCCAGACCAACGACCCGCTCCACCCAGCACCCCAACTATTTAAAACCAGCCTAATCACGGGGCAATGTACAATGACCATTTAACCTACAAACCGTTATGTCTTTGTACAAGCGTTACAGAGTGATAGAAACTAACAACACAGGCCCTTCAGCCCATCTGGTCTATACTGAAGCATTTAAACTACCTGCTCCCATCGACCTGCACCGAGACCATGGTCCTCCAACTCCGACCATCCATGTACCGTCCAAACTTCACTTAAATGTTTAAATCGAGCTTGCTTGCACCACTTGGGCTGGCAGCTCGTTCCACACTCTCACAACCCTCTGAATGAAGCAGTTTCCCCTCATGTTCCCCTTAAACTTTTCATCTTTCACCTTTAACTCATGACCTCTGGTTGTAATCCCACACACCCTCTGTGGAAAAAGCCTGCTTGCATTTACCCTATCTATACCCCCTCATTATTTTGTATACCTCTATCAAATCTCCCCTCAGTCTTCTATGTTACAGGAATAAAGTCCTAAACTATTAAATCTTTCCTCATGACTCAGGTCCTCCAGTCCCAGCTACATCCCTGGAAATTTTCTCTGTACTCTTGCAAACTTATTTACATCCTTCCTGTAGGTAGGTGACCAAAACTGTACACAATATCCCAAATTAGGCGGCCCCAGGTCTCAGACAACTTCAACGTAACATCCATCTACCTGTAACACCACTTTCGGTGTATTCTGGACCTGTGTTCCCAGATCTGCTGTAGAACAGAGTCCTCAGTGCCCGACCATTCACTGTGAAAGACCGACACTGGGGTCCTACCGAAGAGCAACAGCTCACACTTGTCTGCATTAAATTCCAGCTGACACTTTTCAGCCCATTTTCCCAGCTGCTCCAGATCCCACTGCAAGTAATGATGGTCTTCCTTGCTGTCCACTCCTCCCCAATTTGAGGGATGAATCGGGAGCACCCGGAGGAAATGCACGAGGTCCCGGGGAGAAAGTACAAACTCCTTACAGATGGTGTTGGAATTGAACTCTGAACTCTGGAATGCCCCAAGGTGCAACAGTATTGTGTTATCCACTACATAACCCTCTTGCTCATGGTTTATCCAAGATAACAACGAGATCTTGATTAATTGGGTCTCTGGGCCATTGGATGGAATTTGATTTTAATTCAGAGAGATGAGGGTGTTGCATTTTGGAAGGTAAACCAGGACAGGATTTACACATCAATCGGGGGCCCTGGAGAGTGTTGTGGAACAGAGAGACCAGGAGGTGATTGCCTTCATCAGACAGAATACTGAGTACAGGAACTGGGACGTCACGTTATGAGTGTACAAGACATTGGGAAGGCCACATTTGGAGCAGAGTAACATACAAACTGCTGGAGGAACTCAGCAGGTCAGGCAGCATCTATGGATATGAATAAACAGTTGATGATTTGGGCCAAGGTTTTGTGTGTGTTGCTTTGGATTTCCAGCATCTACAGACTTTCTTGTCTTTATGATTTTGATCACCCTGTACAGTTCTGGTTATCTTTCTACAGGAAGGATGTCATTAAACTGAGAGGGTATAAAACAGATTTACAAGGATGTTACTGGGACTGGAGAGTTTGGGTTATAAGGAGAGGCTGAATATTCTGGGTCTCTCTCATACCCGGTTCCACTGCTATCTCCCGTCTTTCTTTCCAATCGAGGAAAGGTCTCGGCTTGAAACAGCGACTGTACATCTCCCTTATCACACGCTGCTTGACCGGCTGAGATTCTCCAGAATTTTGTGTTTGTTGATCGAGGAAAATCCGCTCTCCATGTCGAGGAAAAACCTCGGGACGATGCCGGTTGTCCATCCGCTGTGTTTGGGTAAAACCCCGGGAAAGGGTCCTGTCGCCCATCCAACTGCGCCTGAGGCCCAGCGGCCTCTCCCCCCGATCCCCGGGGCCGCGCTGCCCGAGTCTCCCACCCCCCCCCCCCCCCCGAGTCTCCCCACGGTCCCGGGGCCGCGCTGCCCGAGTCTCCCCCCCGGTCCCGGGGTCGCGCTGCCCGAGTCTCCCCCCCGGTCCCGGGGCCGCGCTGCCCGAGTCTCCCCCCGATCCCCGGGACCGCGCTGCCCGAGTCTCCCCCCGATCCCCGGGACCGCGCTGCCCGAGTCTCCCCCCGATCCCCGGGACCGCGCTGCCCGAGTCTCCCCCCCCCCCCCCCCACCCCGATCTCCCCCCGATCCCGGGCACTCTCTAATTCTCTGCTTCTCCCCCCAGTCTCTGTCACCCTGGATGTGGAAACGGCGAATCCGTGGCTCGAGGTGTCTGAGGATCGGAAGAGTGTGAGATGGACCGGGACCCGGAGGAATCTCCCTGACACCGGGAAGAGGTTCACATACTCAGCTTGTGTGCTGGGATCGGAGGGATTCACATCGGGGAGACATCACTGGGAGGTGGAGGTGACGGGGAATCGGTGGTGGTATCTGGGAGTCGCCGCAGAGTCTGTGGAGAGGAAGAGAGATGTCACATGGAGTCCGGAGACCGGATTCTGGATCATCGCGCGGGTTGATGACTGGATGTGGGTTCTCACCTCCCCTCGGTCCCGTCTCCCTGCCGGTCCCATCCCCGGGAGGGTGGGAGTTTATCTCAGTTACGAGTCTGGGACAGTTTCATTTTACAACGCGGAGACCAAGTCCCATCTCCACACCTTCACTGGGAATAAATTCACGGAGAAACTTTATCCTTTCTTCGGGTTTGGATATAAAAACGAGTGGCTGAGAATCTGCTCCGGTTCCGCTCCGGGTCTGTAAACGGGTCGGGTCCGGGACCGGCGTCAGGAGTCAGTCAGTGTAAATATAAATGTGCGGAGAGTGAAATAAACACGGTGTGAGAATTATCAATCCATTAATTTTAACTCGTTCACCGCATCCGTCAACGGAACAGAAACACTGCGGATTCAGCAGCAGCCGCGGGCGGCGGGTCCTGAGCTCCCCGGCTCCCCCGGGTGCTAAAGTCTACCGGGACTGACAGGGTAACTGGGGCAAGTGGTGGTGGTGCTGACTGGCAGAGGGAGGTCAGGGTGAATCTTGGTAACACGGGACATGTGGTGGTGGTAACACACAAAGCGCCGGGGTCTCCCACCGTGTCAGGCAACATCTATGGAGGGAAATGGGCAGGTGAGGGGTGGATCCAGGTGAGGGGTAATACCTGAGGGAGGGGTGATAGATGAGGGACGGGTGGAAATGTGTCAGAAATTGGGAGGTGAGAGGTGTCAGTGACAAAGGGCTGAAGATTTTGGAATCTGACAGGAGGGGAAAGTGACCCCGGAGTAAAGGGAGGGAGGTGGGGAGGAGTGTGTGGGAGATGGGCAGATGGAGAGGGTCAGGAGGAGAGTGGGTGATCGGCAGATGGAGAGGGTGGGGAGGAGTGTGGGGGATGGGTAGATGGAGAGGTGGGGAGGAGTGTGAGGGTGATGAGCAGATGGAGAGGGTGGGGAGGAGGGTGTGGGTGATTGGCAGATGGAGAGGGTGGGGAGGAATGTGTGGGTAATGGGCAGATGGAGAGGTGGGGAGGAGTGTGAGGGTGATGAGCAGATGGAGAGGGTGGGGAGGAGTGTGGGGGATGGGTAGATGGAGAGGGTGGGGGAGGAGTGTGTGGGTGATGGGTAGATGGAGAGGTGGGGAGGAGTGTGAGGGTGATGAGCAGATGGAGAGGGTGGGGAGGAGTGTGTGGGTGATGGGCAGATGGAGAGGGTGGGGGGGAGTGTGTGGTTGATGGACAGATGGAGAGGGTGGGGAAGGAGGGGAAAGAGAGAGGGTGATGGGGCTGGTGGAGCAGGAGGAGAGAGACAATTAAACAGGAAAAGTGACAGGGAACGACTTCCAGAAGTTTGAAAGTTCGATGTTGATGCTGCCAGGTTGCCAATCACCCTGACGGAAAATGGGGAGCTGTTCCTCTAATTTACGAGGCAAATAGAGTCCGGATCTCTACTTTGAATCAGATATTCAGTTTTGGACCCAGTTTATATGCAGGAAATGCTGGAAAAACACAGCAGGTTGGTCAGGATCTGTGGAGAGAGGAACAGGTTTCACGTTCCACGTCGGTGACCTCTCCCGGAATTGATTCAAACACTGCCTGCTCTGTTGTGGGTTTCAAGTAATTTCTGTTTTGTTTTAGTTCTTCCAGCATCTGATTGAAGAAAAAATGGGAGTGCAGTGTAATTTCATCTGGAAGGGGGATAAAGAAGGAGGAATGTGATAGGAGAGGGGAGTGGACCATTAGAGACATCGATGCTCAGGTTGGAACTACCCAGAGAGGTACGGTGAAGGGGAGAGAGACGTGGACATGATATTTTGGAGCCGGAAGTGTGGCAACACATGCAGGCTGATCCCAGCACAATCCTCGGGCAGACTGTGTTGGTCATTGACGCAATGGAGAAATGTAAATGGTGAAGCCCCTGTGTGTATTTGTGTATGATGGAGACAGAGAGAGAGTCTGAGATTTACTCCAGGCTCCCCAGGTTGATGCAGGGATGATGTTTCTGGTAACGGGGATGTCAGGATGAGGAGACACAGTGAGGGGACGACCATTCAGAGGTGAATAAATGTATTTACACAGCTCACAATCTAACAGGGCTCTGCACATTTACACATTAACTATGTTGAGGAGAGACGTGGATAGAGTTTTGGATACAACGTGAATCAGTAGAAACAGCATGAGCACAGGGAAGTGGTATTGATCATGTCTAATGGGAGAGCAGGTGTGAGGGGCTGAATGGCCTCCTTGCTTCTGTTTCTGATGTTCTTCAGAGCAGTGTACAGACTGACCAGAGGGAGGATAGAAGGGTCCGGGGAATAAATAGAGGTGTAAAGCAGGAGGGTGGAAAGGTGATTAAATATCGATTATTTAAATTGTCAGGAAAATATCTTTGACACTGAAATGGGGGATCTTGATGCAGCAGAAGATTGTGAGGTGTTGGATACACTGGGATTACTCAAACACGGATGCAGGAAAACTTCCTGACTTCCCCCCTGTACAGCCCTGCTCTGATGTGAGGTCCCACTCTTCCTAATGAGACTAATGGAGGTGACAGCACACACACCGGCCCTTCGACGTAACATGTCCCTGACAACCAAGGTGGCTTCCTCAGCACGTCCCATTTGACAGCATTTGGCCAGCATTCCTCTGAACGTTTTCAATCCAAATGTCCTAAAAATGTTTCAATTCTATCGGCCTCTACCATTTCCTCCGGCAGCTCATCCCATTTACCGACCACTGACTGTGTGGAAAATTTGCCACTCAGGTCCCCTGCTAATCTTTACCCTCTGAGCTTAACTCTATATCCTCTAGTTTTAGACTCCCCTCCCCTGGGGAAAGACTGTGACCATCGACCTCATCACTGCCCTGCAGGATTTCATCAATCACAATAATGTCAACCCTCAGTCTCCTTTGCTTCAGGAAAACAGTCCAGGTTGATCCAGATTCTCCTGAAGCCCTTGAGCCCCGGTAACATTCCTGTGAATCGTGTCTGCACACATTCCAGCTGAATGTCATCCTTTCTACAGCTCGGTGACCAGAACTGCACCCAGTACTCTGAGTGTGGTCTCCCCAATGTCTTGTACAGCTGTAACACGACAAACCATCTCATGTACTTAATCCCCGATCGATGAAGGCCAGTGTACCAGACCCCTTCTTCACTACACCATCTACCTGTGTCTCTACTCTCAGGAACTATGTACTTGTTCCCCTGGGTGTTTCTATTCTACAACACTCCCCAGGGCCCTGACATTCACTGTGTATATTCTGAAAATTTCAGTTTCTGTGCCTGTTCCTGTGCTGTAATGTACTGTTGTCACTTTGCCCATTTCTATTTTGAATTCTTTCTGCCATTCCTTTGCCCATATTCCCAGTTGATTGAGGTCCTGTTGTAACTTTAGACAAACTTCACAGTCCACATCAGAAATTTCAGTTTCTGTGCCTGTTCCGTACTGTTGTATGTTCTCAGAGAACATAACATTCTCCTGTTTAGAAGAATGAGAGGAGATCTCGGGGAAGTGCAAAATCGTTCAGGGCTCAACAGACAGGATGCAGGGAGGATTTTCCCCTGTCTGAGGAGTTGAGGGTCAGGGGTCACTGTCACAGGATGGAGTGAACCCTCAGTGACTTCGCACACTCTGGATCTTTCAATGATTTCACGTTCCCTGGCCCCGAGCATCTTATTTTCACTGTGGATGTCCAGTCCCTGTACACCTTCATCCACCAGCAGGAAGGTCTCAGAGCTCTCTTTCTTTCTGGACACCCGTCCCAACCAGTTCCCTTCCACCACCACTCTCCTCCGTCTAACGGAACTTGTCCTCACTCTTAATAATTTCTGTAATTTCCACCGTCTCCAACAGGATCCCACCACCAAGCACATCTTTCCCTCTCCCCCACTTTCTGCTTTCAGCAGGGATCACTCCCTACACGACTCACATCCATTCGTCCCTTCCCACTGAACTCCCTCCTGGCACTTCCAGGTGGGGCGACACTTCACCTGTGTGTCAGGTGGGGTCATACACTGTGTTTGGTGCCTCTGGTGTGGCCTGTACATCGGTGAGACCCGACATAGATTGGGAACATAGTTTCACCCATCACCTCGTGTTTCTCCCCCCTCCCCCACCACCTTTTGACTGATTCCTCATGTTTTTTTCTCCAGTCCTGCTGAAGAGTCTCGGCCCGAAATGTCGACTGTACTTTTTTTCGTAGATGCTGCCTGCCCTGCTGAGTTTCTCCAGCATTTTGTGTGTGTTGCTCGGATTGAATTGAAATGACTTTATTTCTTACATCCTTCACATACATGTGGAGTAAAAATCTCCGTCTAAATGTGCGATCATAGTAATTTATAATGAACAGAACAGTCAGTGTGATGTTTGATGGCCCGATGGGAGAAGCTGCACTGGAGCCTGTTGGTCCTGGGGTTTATGCTGTGGTACCGCTTCCCGGATGGTGGCAGCTGGATTAGATTGTGGTCAGGGTGACTTGTGTCCCCAGTGATCCTACGGGCCCTTTTTACACACCTGTCCTTGTAAATGTCCTGAATCATGGGAAGTTCACAAGTACGGATGTGCTGGGCTGTCGGCACCACTCTCTGCCGAATCCTGCGATTAAGAGAGGTACAGTTCCCATATACCAGTCAGGATGCTCTCAATTGTGCCCCTGCAGAAAGTTCTTAGGATTTGGGGACCCCTACCGAACTTCCTCAACCGTCTGAGGTAAAAGAGGCGCTGTTGTGTACAGACCACGTGAGTTCCTCGGTGACGTGGATGCTGAGGAACTTGAAGCTGTTTACCCTCTCAACCCCAGATCCAGTGATTCAATAGGGGTTAGCCCGTCTCCATCCCTCCTGTAATCCACAACCAGCTCCTTTGTTTTTGTGACATTAAGGGAGAGGTTGTTTTCTTGACACCACTGTATCAGAGAGATGACTCCTACCCTGTAGGTCACCTCGCTATTGTTTGAGATTAGGCCAATCAATGTCGTGTCGTCAGCAAATTTAATCAGCAGATTGGAGCTGTGGGTGTCGACACAGCCCTGAGGAGCTCGTGTGTTGAGAGTCGGAGGGGTGGAGGTGAGGGAGCTGCTGGCGATCTGACAGGAAGTCCAGGATCCAGATGCACAAGGCAGAGGTTTCTGAGCTGCCTGTCGAGCCTGGAGGGAATTGTGTTGAATGCTGTAGTCCAAGAACAGCATTCTCACATAAGCATCATTCTTCTCCAGATACGTAAGGACGGTATGTCGAGCAGTGGCTATTGCATCATCTGTTGATCGGTTGTGAATTGTAGGGGGTCCGGTGGGTGGTAGCAAGCTGTAGATGTAGTCCTTGAGCAAACTCTCAAAGCATTTGCTTATCATTGAGGTGAGTGCAACAGGACGTTAGTCGTTCGGGCTTGTTACCTTGGTCTTGTTTGGTACAGGGACGATGGAGGATAATTTGAAGCAGGAAGGTGCTCCACACTGGGACAGGGAGAGGTTAACAATTTCCAGCACTGCGGATTTTCCCTTGTTTCTCGTTTCACGGTGCAGGACCCCCACCTGCTGCTGGGAACCGGTACTGCAGGAAGAGCAGAACACAATGCTGTAACTCGGCTGGAATGTGGGCATTGGTAGCTGGGCCAACATTAACTGCCCACCGACTGCCCAGAAGAAAGTCGAAATGAGGTACTTGTGGCCCACTCATACACAGACAGATCGCTAAACCGAGGAAGGAATCAGAATCAAATCAGGTTTATTATCACCGGCATGTGTTGTGAAATTGTTAACTTAGCAGCAGCAGTTCAATGCAATAGATCATACAGAAGAACAAAAGCTAATAAGTAAATAAATAAGTAAATCAATTACAGTATACGTATAACCAAAAAACCGTATAACAATTATAGCACGGGAACAGGTCATCTCGGCCCTTCTAGTCCACGCTGAACGCTTACTTTCACCTAATCCCACCGACCTCACTCATCCCATAACCCTCCATTCCTTTCCTGTCCATATTCCTATCCAATTTTACTTTAAATGACAATACCGAACCTGCCTCTACCATTTCTACTGGAAGCTCAGTACTCCACACAGCTACCACTCTCTGAGTAAAGAAATTCCCTCTCGTGTTACCCTTAAACTTTTGCCCCCTAATTCTCAGATCATGTCCTCTTGTTTCAATCTCCCCTACTCTCAGTGGAAAATGCCTAACCACATCAACTCTATCTAACCCCCTCATAATTTTAAATTCCTCTATCAAGTCCCCCCTCAACCTTCTACACTCCAAAGAATAAAGAACTAACTTGTTCAGCCTTTCCCTGTAACTTAGGTGCTGAAACCCAGGTAACATTCTAGTAAATCTTCTCTGTACTCTCTCTATTGTGTTGATATCTTTCCTATAATTTGGTGACCAGAACTGTACACAACACTCCAAATTCGGCCTTACCACTGCCTTGTACAATTTTAACATTATATCCCAACTCCTATACTCAATGCTCTGATTTATAAAGGCCAGCATACCAAAAGCTTTCGTCACCACCCTATCCACATGAGATTCCACCTTCAGGGAACTATGCACCATTATTCCTAGATCACTCTGTTCTACTGCATTCTTCAATGCCCTACCATTTACAATGTATGTCCTATTTGGATTATTCCTACCAAAATGTAGGACCTCACACTTATCAGCATTAAACTCCATTTGCCATCGTTCAGCCCACTCTTCAAAAGGCCTAAATCTCTCTGCAAGCTTTGAAAACCTGCTTCATTATCCACAACACCACCTACCTTAGTATCATCTGCATACTTACTAATCCAATTTACCACCCCATCATCCAGATCATTAATGTATATGACAAACAACATTGGACCCAGTACAGATCCCTGAGGCACACCACTAGTCACCAGCCTCCAACCTGACAAACAGTTATCCACCACTACTCTGTGGCATCTCCCATCCAGCCACTGTTGAATCCATTTTACTACTTCAATATTAATACCTAACGATTGAATCTTCCTAAATAACCTTGTCAAAGGCTTTACTGAAGTCCATATAGACAACATCCATTACTTTACCCTCGTCAACTTTCTTCGTAACCTCTTCAAAAAATTCAATAAGATTAGTCAAACATGACCTTCCACACACAAATCCATGCTGACTATTCCTAATCAGACCCTGTCTATCCAGATAATATTGACTAGATTAAAAATTGTGCAAAAGCAATTCTATTAAAAAGTTGAGGTAGTGTTCACAGGGTCAGTGTCCATTTAGGAATCGAATGGGAGAGGGGCAGAAACTGTTCCTGAATCACTGAGTGTGTGCCCTCATGCTTCCGTACCTCCCTCCTGATGGTAACGAGGAGAAGAGGACATGTCCTGGGTGATGGGGGTCCATAATGATGGACGCTGCCTTTCTGAGGCACCGCTCCTTGAAAATGTTTTGAATACCATGGAGGCTAGTAGCCAAGATGGAGCTGACTAATTCTACAACTTTATGTTGCTGCTTTTGATCCCGTGCAGTCACACCGTCCCCAAACCAGACAGTGATGCAGCCCGTCAAAATGCTCTCCATGGTACATCGATAGAAGTTTTCAACTGGTTTAGGTGACAAACCAAATCTCCTCAAAATCCCAATGAAAAATAGCTCCTGTTCTGGTTAGACCAGATTAGATCTTCAGAGATCTCGACACCCAGGAGCCAATTGCTCACTCTCTCCACTTCTGATCCCTCTATGAGGATTGGTTCATGTTCCCTCGTCCTACCCTTCCTGAAGTCCACAATCAGTTCTTTGGTCTTACTGACGTTGAGTGCAAGGTTGTTGCTATAACTCCACTCAACTAGCTGGAATATCTCTCTCCTGTACTCCCTCTCGTCACCACCTGAGATCCTACCAACAATGGTTCTATCATCAGCAAATTCACAGATGGCATTTGAGCTTTACCCAGCCACACAGAGAAAGAAGAGCTGTGGGTGAGCACACGTCCCTGTTGTGTGCCAGCGTTGATCGTCAGCGAGGTGGAGATATTATTACCAATCTGCACATATTGTGGTCTTCCAGTTTGGAAGTCAATGATCCAGATGCAGAGGGAGATACAGAGACTCAGGTTCCATAGCTTATTGATCAGGACCGTAGGAATGATAGTGTTAAACGCTGAGCTACAGTGAATGAACAGCATCCTGACGGAGGTATTTGTATTGTCTGGGTGATCCAAGGCCATGTGGAGAGCCATTGAGATTGTGTCTGCTGTAGACCTATTGTGGCGACAGGCAAATTACAGCAGGTCCAGGTCCTTGCTGAGGCAGGAGTTGAATCTAGCCACGACCAACCACTCAGTCACTGTCGATGTGAGTGCTACTGGACGATAGTCATTAAGGCAGCTCACACTACTCTTCTTGGGCACTGGTATAATTGTTGCCCTTTTGAAGCAGGTGGAAACTTCGCACCATAGCAACGAGAGGTTGAAAATGTACCTGCCAGTTGGTTGGCACAAGTTTACAGAGCATGACCAGGTAGTCCAACAGGGCCTGCTGCCTGGCGAGGGTCCTCCCTCCGGAAAGCCAGCCTGACATCGGCCTCCGAGACAGAGATCACAGAGTCACCAGGTGCACCATTCAAAGCGGGCATAGAAGGCGTTGAGCTCATCTGGTAGTGAAGCATCGGTGCCAGTCATACTATGGGGTTTCACTTTGTAGGTAGTAATGTCCTGTGAACCCTGCCAGAGTTGCCATGCATCCGATGTTGCCTACAGCTTTGCTCGGAATTGTTTCGTCACTCTTGAAACAGCCCTCCACAAGTCAGACTGGCTTTCTGGTTCAGACCTGGGTTGCCAAGACTCATACCACAGATCTAGCCCTCAGCAGACGACATACCTCCTGGTTCATCCACGGCTTTTGGTTTGGAAATGTACGGCAAATTTTAATAGGCACACACTCATCCACACAGGTTTTAATGAAGCCGGCATTAAACAACTGCGGCAGACTCATCTGGATTCGAAGATGGATCCCTGAATACAGTCCAGTCCACCGATTCAAAGCAGTCCTGGAGGCGCTCCTGTGCTTCCCTTGTCCAAACCTTCTTGGTCCTCACTGCTGGTGCTGCAGTCTTCAGTCTCTGCCTGTACTCCGGGAGTAGAAGTACAGACAGGTGATCAGACTTCCCAAAGTGAGGTTCTGCTGTTTCGTGTTTAGCACAGAATTCATTTCCTTCACTTCCACCATTCCCCCCACCCCCATTAAACTGTTTACTGCCTGGTCTTCTGTTAACTATCCTCTGTTAAACCGTTCATGATGTGAAACTCCTCCGTTCACTCTCCCCTCGTCCTTTCTAGCTCACTTCCTTCACTGCTTTGTAAACCTGATGCAGAATTTAGGTTTTCTGCCATTGTCTGTGCCTGTATTGCTGCTGAAAGTGTTTCATTGCAACACATGAGCTGCTGGAGATGGTGGGGTGTCTGATTCCTCAGCGGGGTTAGGGGTCAGGCAGCATCTATGAAGGGAGATGGACAGTCATCATTTCCCCTCAAAACCCTTCCTCTGAACAGAACTGGACTGCCTGTTTCCCTCCACAGATACCGCCTGGCCCACTGACACTCCTCCAGCATTTTGTGTGTTGCTCTGGATTCCAGCATCTGCAGCCTGTCGTGTCTCCAGACTGTAACGATGCCTTGTACACACCACAATAAATTCGGCAGGACTTCACCTGATCTCTCTTTGCTTGGAGGACAGCCCTCTTCCCTCCTCCCCAGTCTTTTTGCACAATCAAAATCCCTCACTCCACACATGTCCTGTAGGGAGCATTCATTCCAGTCACATACCGACAGTGTGAGGTACCATTGCACCGGATCGGAAACCATCACAGAGGTTTGAAAACTCAGCCGGCTCCATCGTGGCACTAGCCTCCCCACCATTATGGAGATCTTCAAATGAGGCTGCCTCCAGAGTGTGGAGTCCATCATTAAAATCCTCGCCATCCAGGACAAGTTCTCCGATGCCATCAGGGGAAGGTACAGGAGCCTGAAGACACATTTGATGTTTTCGGGACACTTTGTTCTTTCCACCATCACATTTCTGAATGGACCATCAGCAGTCTCACTACTCTGCACCACGGATTTATTTCTTATTGTAACGTACAGTAAAATTATTTACTGCGCTCTCCTGCTGCCGCAGACCGATAAATTTCACAACATATGTCAGCGATAATAAACCTGATTCTGATTCTAGTTCTTGACCCACACTGGGAAATCCTGTCTTCCTAAAGTGCAGTGAGCAGAATTGGAACCAAGTCTCTATCGCTCAGCTGCGGAGACGTTCCCATTGTTTGTCATTTCCCTGCCAGAGTTTCTGTTCACAGCTTTTGCTCTCAGCTTTCCTGCCTTGCTCACCTGTCATCTCTTTCGGAAGAGATATGACTCACCAGTCTCCCCCACCCCCACGCATAGTGCTGATATATTTTTCTCTTGTCCCCTGTCTCACCCAATAACCTGGCATTCCATTTGTTAATCATTACAGCGCCTTGTGTGGGTTAAGTCTGGTAACACACGACTGTAATTCTATCCCGTTGCCTTCTCATTCTGAAACTTGACTTCCTTCAAAACCTGTTGACCTAAATTTGCTCTTCACTCTTTGACAGCCAGTTTCCAGTCAGCTGCTTTTCAAAGTGTCTTACTGTTGTACTCCAGGGACGATCGGTTCCCTTCCCTGGCCCATTTTGTCCCTCATCCTTCACTCCTGGGTCGGGTGGCTTGACGATCAGCGTAGCGGGGGAAACTCTGGGACGGTGATATTGCCAAGAATCTGAAGTCTCGTCCAGTCCAGAGGGGGTAAGGAAGGCAGCTGTCCTCCCTGAACAGCATTTGTGAATTTAAATTGGCTTTGCCTGTCACACTGAAACATACAGTGAAATGGGTCGTTTGTGTCGGTCACCAACACATTCTGAGACTGTGCTCCGGGCGAGAGTCACCACTCTTCTGGCCCCAACACAGCACGTCCACAACTTACTGACCCCAACCTATACATCGTTGGAATGTGGGAGGAAACCGGAGCATCCGGAGGAAACACACACGGTCACAGGAAGAATCTACAAACTCCTTACAGACAGCAGCGGGAATTGACCCCGGGCACAGGCTCTGAAATAGTGTTACGTTAACTACTGGGCTACTGTGACACCCGAATTGGGTGGATTTTTACAACAATCCTGTAAAAATGTCACTGTCACCAATGCTAGTGTTTACTTAAGGCAAGATTTAGTTGATATTACATCCTTAGTCAATAGTGATAAGGTTTGAATCCTTGAGAGATGGGTAAGAGTTAACAGGAATCTGAGGGACAGTGTTTTCACCTGGAGGGCAATCAGCATAAACCATAGGAAGTATTTCCCAGGTCAGCAATGGCTAATACGAGGGGGCATCATTTTAAGAAGAATGGAGGAAGGTCTGGGGGGTTGTCAGAGGTAGATTTTTACACAGAGATTGGTGGGTGCGTGGAACGCTCTGCAAGGGTGGTGGGGGAGGCAGATACATTCGGGGCATTTAAGATACTCAGACAAGCATGAGGATGAAAGAAAAGTGGAGAGCTATGTGGAAGGAAGGGTTATGTTTATGGTAGAGCAGACTAAAATGTCAGCACTCCATCATTAGCCGAAGCGCCTGTACTGTGTTGTATTTATGGAGAGAAATAAATAGTCGATATTTTGAAAAATAAAGAAAACAATAAAATTTCTGTTGCAGTATTTTGTGTGTGAGTTGTTTTGAATTTCCAGTGTCTCCAGAATCTCTTGTGTCACTGATTGCCCAAGACCTTTTGGAGAAGAGATACAGAACCCCAAGGATCCACACTCAATGATTCAGAAACAGCTTCTTCCCCTCCTCCATCAGATCTTTGAACGGCCCTATATGGACACAATGTCCGTGAGCCCATGAACGATTCAGATTCCGATTCTTTTTATCACACCTACATCAAAACGTACAGAGACATGTGTCCTTTGTTTAAAGACCAACACAGCCGAGGATTTGCTGAGGCAGCTCGAAAGTATCACCACACATTCCGCCATAGGGTGCCCAGAACGGTCAGAACAACAACACAACAAAAACAAGACCACAACAGCAAAACAACCTCTTTCCCACCCTCTCTCTCTCTCACACACTTCCAAACACAGGACAGGGCACCTCTAGGCCTTCAGTCCTTGGCTCTGTCAGGCTGCCTCTAGGCCTTCAGTCCTTGGTGTTGGACAGGCTTCCTCTGGGCCAAACACAGGACAGGCCGCCTCTAGGCCTTCAGTCCTTGGTGTTGGACAGGCTTCCTCTAGGCCTGCCACAGGACAGGCCGCCTCTAGGCCTTCAGTCCTTGGCTCTGTCAAGCTCCCTCTAGGCCTTTGGTCCTTGGTGTTGGACAGGCTTCCTCTGGGCCAAACACAGGACAGGCCGCCTCTAGGCCTTCAGTCCTTGACTGCAACCCCACATCCTGGCTCAGACTCGCAGACAACTGACCTCTGACCCCGGACAATCTAACCCATCGGACCTCTATATTTTCTTCTTTATTCCTTTTTATTACACTGTATTTACTTTTGTAGTTTATAGTGTTTCTATGTCATCACATTTAACCCTTTTCTCGCTGTTGCCATCAGGCAGAAGGTACAAGTGTCACGACTGGCCACTCCACCATATTCAAAACAGCTCCTACCCCTCAACCATCAGTTTCTTTCACAAAAGGGGATAAATACACTCATTCTGCTTCTGGTGTTCCCACAGCCAATTGTCTCACTTTACAAACTCTTTATGTTGTTATTTCATGATCATTATTTATTGCTAGTTATTTATATTTGCATTGGCATGGTTTGTTGTCCGTTGATCCTGTTTACATACTGTTCTATAGATTTGCTCAGTGTGCCCACAGAAGAAGAATCTCGGGGTTGTGTGTGGAGACGTGTCTGTACTCTGATCATAAAGTTTACTTTCACTTTGAACTTTGCTGCTGCAAAACCACACATGCAAGCGGTGATGATGAATCTGTGACCCTGAGGATTGGATTCAGTCCTGGGGAGGAGGGCCAGGCTTCAGGGAAAATGTGCAGGATGTAGAGAGAGTGCAGAAATGTTTGACTGGAATTAGTCCAGGGATGAGAGATGGTCGTTCCATGCATAGTCTGGAAACCCTGGGGTTATTCCACATGGAGTAGAAGAGGATCTGATAGGTAAGACCATGAGGGATTGCGGGAAGGGTTTGGAGAGGATGCGGAAGAGGTTTACCAGGGTACTGCCTGGATTACACAACACGATAACAGGAGGCTGGGTTGTTTTCCCAGGAGCGACGGAGTCTGAAGGGAGATCTGATAGAGATTATGAGAGGAACAGATAGAGTAGACAGACAGTATCTGTTGTCTAGGGTTGAAATCTCTAATACCAGAGGGCATGCAGTTAAGACGAGGGGGGTATTTTCAAAGGAGATGTGAGGGGCAAGTTTTTTCTTACACAGAGAGTGCTGGGTGCCTGGGGTGGTGTGGGTACATATGGAGCTTTTAAGATATGTTCAGATAGGCTAATTTCATTTCAAGATGGCTGGGGTCCTGTCAGTGGTCTACAGTTGAAGTTCAGACTATGGTTCTCCACGGGCAGTGGGTTCTCATCGTGTGGTCCCGCGTTTCAGTATCTCCAGGTGTGGCCTGGAAGACGCGCGCCATTGGACGCGGCCCTGTGGACCACGCGGTTCCTCGCTGATGTCACCGACTGCAGCGTTGCAGGAGTCTGAAATAGTGGGACGGTGGGCAGTGTGCACTGCTGTCAGAATGAAGAAAAATTACTTGTAAAGAGTTGTTGAAGGTGAGTCTAGGGTGTGGGATCGGTTCAGAGTTGTGGTGAGTGAGTTGTCCACGCCGGTTCAAGAGCCTGATGGTTGTAGGGTAACAGCTGTCCACGAACTTGGCAGTGTGGGACCTAAGGGTTCTGAACGTCCTGTTCGATGGGAGGGGAGAGAAGAGAGCATGGTGTGGATGGTTGGAGTCCTTGATGACGGTTGCTGCTTTCTTGTGGCAGGGCTCCGTGTAAATGGTCTCATTGCTGAAGATTAGAACATTTGCAGATGATACCAAGATTGGGCGTGTAGTGGACAGCAAGCAGGACTAACAGAGCTTGCAGTGGGATCTGGTCCAGCTGGAAATCGGACTGGAAAATGGCAGATGGAATTCAGTGTGGACAACTGCAAAATGTTGCACTTTGGTAGGGCCTACCTGAGTGAGGAGTGCAGCAGAACCAAGAGATCTGGGAATACAGGTCAAGTATTTTCAGTTTATTTTGAGTTATTTGAGCATCTGATTCAAATAAACAAACAAGCAAGCAACAACAAATGGATCTGACAGACGAGAGTCTGCAGACGCTTGAAATCCCGAGCAACACAAAATGCTGGAGGAACTCAGCGGGAACGGCTGCATTTATGGAAGGAATAAACAGACGATGTTTCCCTTCATCGGGACTGGGAATGAGGGGGTTAAAGTCGGAATAAGGCGGAGGAGGGTAAGGAGTACAAATGACATGTGATAGATATACCAGGTGAGTCTGGGGTGGGAAGAGGTGAAGAAGGGCTGAAGAGAATCTGACTTTCTTTTTCCCTGCACCCCTTGCAGTACCGGTTCCCAGCAGCAGGTGGGGATGTTCACCGTCAAACTGATCCTTGGACAGCTCACTATCCCCATCTCCTGGCTGAAAGCGGTACCGCCATGAACTGAACGTCCAAACGTTTATCAGCTGGATTGGCGGAATCCTGAGTTCAGAGCATTAACACGATGTCTGAGTGTGGGATTCTTTCTGCCCCTCCTTCACTCACTGTTCCATTGCCCCTTTCGGCCCATCCATCACTCAGCCTCGCTCACATGATCATTTGTCACCCAAGCAAGGATTGTGTCACCCACCCGGTTGAGAAGGTTAAACGGTGGGGGGAGGGAGGGAGAAACACAGGGTGAGAGGTCAAACCGGGAAGGGGGAGGGGTGAAGTGAAGAGCTGGGAAGTTGATTGGTGAAAGAGATACAGGTCTGGAGAAGGGGAAATCCAATAGGAGAGGACAGAGGGCCGTGGGAAAAAGGAAAGGGGGAGGAGCACCAGAGGGAGTCGATGGGCAGGCAAGGAGATAAATTGAGAGAGGGAGAAGGGGACAGGGAATGGTGAAGGAGGGGGTGAGAAATCGATGTTCATGCCATCAGGTCAGACGATTCCCAAGTAGAATATAAGGTGTTGCTCCTCCAAACTGAGCGTGGCCTCATCGCGACAGTAGAGGAGGCCATGGATTGATGTGTCGGAATGGGAATGGGAAGTGGAATTAAAATGGGTGGCCACTAGGCGATCCTGCTTTCTCTGGCAAATGGAGCATAGGTGCTTGGCGAAGCAGTCTGCCAATCTATGTCAGGTCTCACTGATGTACAGGAGGCCACACCGGGAGCACCGGACACAGTATACGACCCCGACAGACTCACAGGTGAAGTGTCGCCTCACCTGTTTGGGGCCCTGAATGGTAGTGAGGGAGGATGTGTACCAGCTGTTCTGTTTGCCAGGAGGTTGGTCAGTGAGGGTGGCGAATAGACAAGGGAGTCGTGTAGGGGGAGAACCCTGCAGAGAGCAGAAAGTGAGGGGGAGGGAAAATGTGCTTGGTGGTGGGATTGTGTTGGAGATAGTAGAAGTTACGGAGAATTATGTGCTGGACACAGAGGCTGGTGGGGTGGCAGGTGAGGACCAGAGGAACCCTATCCCTGGTGGGGTGGCAGGTGAGGAGAAGAGGAACCCTATCCCTGGTGGGGTGGCAGGTGAGGACCAGAGGAACCCTATCCCTGTTGGGGTGGCAGGTGAGGACCAGAGGAACCCTATCCCTGGTGGGGTGGCAGGTGAGGACCAGAGGAACCCTATCCCTGGTGGGGTGGCAGGTGAGGACCAGAGGAACCCTATCCCTGGTGGGGTGGCAGGTGAGAACCAGAGGAACCCTATCCCTGGTGGGGTGGTAGGTGAGGACGAGGAACCCTATCCCTGGTGGGGTGGTGGGTGAGGACAAGAGGAACCCTATCCCTGGTGGGGTGGCAGGTGAGGACAAGAGGAACCCTTTCCCTGGTGGGGTGGCAGGTGAGGACCAGAGGAACCCTATCCCTGGTGGGGTGGCAGGTGAGGACCAGAGGAACCCTATCCCTGGTGTGGTGGCAGGTGTGGACAAGCGGAACCCTATCCCTGGTGTGGTGGCAGGTGAGGACAAGCGGAACCCTATCCCTGGTGGGGTGGTGGGTGAGGACAAGGGGAACCCTATCCCTGGTGGGGTGGCAGGTGAGGACCAGAGGAACCCTATCCCTGGTGGGGTGGCAGGTGAGGACCAGAGGAACCCTATCCCTGGTGTGGTGGCAGGTGTGGACAAGCGGAACCCTATCCCTGGTGGGGTGGCAGGTGAGGACAAGGGGAACCCTATCCCTGGTGGGGTGGTGGGTGAGGACAAGGGGAACCCTATCCCTGGTGGGGTGGCAGGTGAGGACCAGAGGAACCCTATCCCTGGTGGGGTGGCAGGTGAGGACCAGAGGAACCCTATCCCTGGTGTGGTGGCAGGTGTGGACAAGCGGAACCCTATCCCTGGTGGGGTGGCAGGTGAGGACAAGGGGAACCCTATCCCTGGTGGGGTGGTGGGTGAGGACAAGGGGAACCCTATCCCTGGTGGGGTGGCAGGTGAGGACAAGGGGAACCCTATCCCTGGTGGGGTGGCAGGTGAGGACCAGAGGAACCCTATCCCTGGTGGGGTGGCAGGTGAGGACCAGAGGAACCCTATCCCTGGTGTGGTGGCAGGTGAGGACCAGAGGAACCCTATCCCTGGTGGGGTGGCAGGTGAGGACCAGAGGAACCCTATCCCTGGTGGGGTGGCAGGTGAGAACCAGAGGAACCCTGTCCCTGGTGGGGTGGTAGGTGAGGACGAGGAACCCTATCCCTGGTGGGGTGGTGGGTGAGGACAAGAGGAACCCTATCCCTGGTGGGGTGGCAGGTGAGGACAAGAGGAACCCTTTCCCTGGTGGGGTGGCAGGTGAGGACCAGAGGAACCCTATCCCTGGTGGGGTGGCAGGTGAGGACCAGAGGAACCCTATCCCTGGTGTGGTGGCAGGTGTGGACAAGCGGAACCCTATCCCTGGTGGGGTGGCAGGTGAGGACAAGAGGAACCCTTTCCCTGGTGGGGTGGCAGGTGAGGACCAGAGGAACCCTATCCCTGGTGGGGTGGCAGGTGAGGACCAGAGGAACCCTATCCCTGGTGTGGTGGCAGGTGTGGACAAGCGGAACCCTATCCCTGGTGGGGTGGCAGGTGAGGACAAGGGGAACCCTATCCCTGGTGGGGTGGTGGGTGAGGACAAGGGGAACCCTATCCCTGGTGGGGTGGCAGGTGAGGACCAGAGGAACCCTATCCCTGGTGGGGTGGCAGGTGAGGACCAGAGGAACCCTATCCCTGGTGTGGTGGCAGGTGTGGACAAGCGGAACCCTATCCCTGGTGGGGTGGCAGGTGAGGACCAGAGGAACCCTATCCCTGGTGGGGTGGCAGGTGAGGACCAGAGGAACCCTATCCCTGGTGGGGTGGCAGGTGAGGACAAGGGGAACCCTATCCCTGGTGGGTTGGCAGGTGAGGACAAGGGGAACCCTATCCCTGGTGGGGTGGCAGGTGAGGACAAGGGTAACCCTATCCCTGGTGTGGTGGCAGGTGAGGACAAGGGGAACCCTATCCCTGGTGGGGTGGCAGGTGAGGACAAGGGGAACCCTATCCCTGGTTGGGTGGCAGTTGAGGACAAGGGGAACCCTATCCCTGGTGGGGTGGCAGGTGAGGACAAGGGGAACCCTATCCCTGGTGGCGTGGCAGGTGAGGACGAGAAACCCTATCCCTGGTGGGGTGGCAGGTGAGGACAAGGGGAACCCTATCCCTGGTGGGGTGGTGGGTGAGGACCAGAGGAACCCTATCCCTGGTGGGGTGGTGGGTGAGGACCAGAGGAACCCTATCCCTTGTGGGCTGGCTGGAGAATGGGGTGGGAGCAGACATCGGGAACTGGAAGAGATGTGGTTGAGGGCAGCATTGATGGTGGAGGGAGGGAAGCCCCTTTCTTTGAAGAAAGAGGACATCTCCATCTTTCTGGAATGAAAAGTCTCTTCCTGAGAGTAGATGTGGTGGAGACGGAGGAATTGAGAGAAGGGGATCTTGTTTTTACAAGTAACAGGGTGTGGAAGAGGTATAATCCAGGTAGCTGTGAGAGTCTGTGGGTTTATAATAGGCATCCGTAAATATGCTGTCTCCAGAGATAGAGACAGTGAGATTGGGAATGGGGAGGGAGGTGTCGGAAATGGACCAGGTAAATTTGAGGGCGGGGTGAATGTTGGAGGCAAAGTTGATGAAATCGAAGAGTTCAGAATCAGTGCAGGAAACAACACCAATTCAGTCGTCGATGTAGTCTAGGCAATGTAGGGGACGGACACTAGGGTTGGCTTGTAACATAAACTGTTTCACAAAGCTGACAAAAAGGTACCCGTGACAAAGCTGGGACCCTTGTGAGTGCCCATAGCTACACCTTTGGTTTCAAGGAAGTGGGAGGATCCAAAGGAGAAATGAATGAGAGTGAGGACCAGTTCTGCCAGACAGAGGAGAGTGGTGGTGGAGGGGAACTGGTTGGGTCTGCTGTTCAGTAGGAAATGGAGAGCTTTGAGGCCTTCCTGGTTGGGGGTGGAAGTGTATAGGCACAGGACATCCAGAGTGAAAATCAGATGATCGGGGCCAGGGATCATGAAATCATTAAAAAGATCCAGAGTGTCTGAAGTGCCACTGTTGTAGGGAGGAAGGGACTGGACCAGGAGGGATAAAACAGAGTCGAGTTATGTCGATATGAGTTCAGGGGCAGGAACAAGCTGAAACAATGGGTCTGCCTGGAGAGGCAGGTTTGTGGATCTTGGGTAGAAAGGGGAGGTACAGGAACTATGAGGTTGGAGGCAGTGGATAGGAGATCCCCAGAGCTTATAAAGTCGGTGATGGTGAGGGAGACAGTGGCCTGGTTCTCCTCTGTGAGGTCCTGTTCGAGGGGTAAGTAAGTAGGAGGTGTCTGAGAATTGTCGCTGGGCCTCAGCGGTGGAGGTCAGTACGCCAGACTACTACAGCACCCCACTGATCCGCGGGTTTGAGGGTGAGGTGAGGATTAGTGCTGAGGGAGTGGAGAGCAGGGCGTTTGGAAGTAGTGAGGTTGGAATTGGAGGGAGGAGTGGGGAAGTGGAGACGGTCGATGTCTCGTCGGCAGTTTGCAATGAAAAGATCCAGAGCGGGGTGACCAGGGAGAGGAGGAGGGTTGAGGACGGCAGAAAGGGTCATCGGTCCCCGTCCTCCCTCGCCCTTCAGTCTGTCGGTTTGCACGGGAGAGAGGTGAGAGCACCAGAGATCCATCAGCTGCTCCGGTCTCCCAGCAGCAGGAGGCGGGTTTCGGAGGCAGCTGCAGACAACAGACCCCGATCCCCGGCGAGGAAAGGTCGGGCACCCTCAGACAACTGCGGACAACAGGCCCCGATCCCCGGTGGGGAAAGGCCGGTCACCCTCAGACAGCTACGGACAACAGGCCCCGATCCCCGGTGAGGAAAGGCCGGTCACCCTCAGGCAGCTGCGGACAACAGGACCCGATCCCCGGCGAAGAAAGGCCGGTCACCCTCAGACAGCTGCGGACAACAGGCCCCGATCCCCGGCGGGGAAAGGCCGGACACCCTCAGGCAGCTGGGACAACAGGCCCCGATCCCCGGTGAGGAAAGGCCGGTCACCCTGAGGCAGCTGCGGACAACAGGCCCCGATCCCCGGCGAGGAAAGGCCGGTCACCCTCAGGCAGCTGCTGACAACAGGCCCCGATCCCCGGTGAGGAAAGGCCGGTCACACTGAGGCAGCTGCGGACAACAGGCCCCAATCCCCGGCGGGGAAAGGCCAGGCACCCTCAGGCAGCTGCGGACAACAGGCCCCAGTCCCCGGTGAGGAAAGGCCGGTCACCCTGAGGCAGCTGCGGACAACAGGCCCCGATCCCCGGCGGGGAAAGGCCGGTCACCCTCAGGCAGCTGCGGACAACAGGCCCCAATCCCTGGTGAGGAAAGGCCGGTCACCCTGAGGCTGCGGACAACAGGCCCCGATCCCCGGCGGGGAAAGGCCGGGCACCCTCAGGCAGCTGCGGACAACAGGCCCCGATCCCCGGCGGGGAAAGGCCGGTCACCCTCAGGCAGCTGCTGACAACAGGCCCCAATCCCCGGTGAGGAAAGGCCGGTCACACTGAGGCAGCTGCGGACAACAGGCCCCGATCCCCGGCGGGGAAAGGCCAGGCACCCTCAGGCAGCTGCGGACAACAGGCCCCAGTCCCCGGTGAGGAAAGGCCGGTCACCCTGAGGCAGCTGCGGACAACAGGCCCCGATCCCCGGCGGGGAAAGGCCGGTCACCCTCAGGCAGCTGCGGACAACAGGCCCCAATCCCCGGCGGGGAAAGGCCGGTCACCCTCAGGCAGCTGCGGACAACAGGCCCCGATCCCCGGCGGGGAAATGCCGGTCACCCTCAGGCAGCTGCGGACAACAGGCCCCGATCCCCGGCGAGGAAGCTCCTGCCAGTAACTTTGTTTATCGCTTGTGCATGTGAACTTTGCGTTAATGAACTTGGGAACAGTTCCTCCAGACTAACACCACCGACCACAAGTCACCAGGAAGGACTCGATGTACACGGTGAACACACACAAAATGCTGGAGGAACTCAGCGGGCCAGGCAACCTCTATGGAAATAAAGTACAATTTGACACTTCGGACCGAAACGCTTCGGCAGGTCTGGGGGGAAAAAGGCTGAGGAGATTTAAAAGGTGGGGAGGGAGAGAGAAACACTCGGTGAGAGGTGAAACCTGAAGGGGGAGAGGTGAAGTAAAGAGCTGGGAAGTTGGTGAAAGAGGTATAAGGCTGGAGAAGGGGGAGTCTGACAGAAGAGGACAGAAAGCCATGGAAGGAAAAAAGAGGGGAGGAGCACCGTAGGGAGGCGATGGGCGGCAAGGAGTTAAGGTGGGAGAGGGAAAAGGGGGATGGGGAATGGTGAAGGAGAGGGATTGGGGGCATTACCAGAAGTTCGAGGGATCCAAGGAGACCTTGCTTTTTGGCTTGACCACAGAGGGCAAAGAGTGGTTGTAGATGGTTCATATCTGTATGGAAGATGGTGACCAGTGGTTTTCCGCAGGGATCTGTTCTGGGATCCCTCCTCTTTGTGGTTTTAATTATTGACCTGGATGAGGAAGCAGAAGGATGAGTTGGTAAATTTGCTGAGGACACAAAGGTTGGGGTGTTGTGGATAGTCTGAAGGGTTGTCAGAGGTTACAGCAGACATCGATAGGATGCAGAACTGGGCTGAGAAGTGGCAGATGGACTTCAACTGAGGTAAGTGTGAGGTGGTTCATTTTGGTAGGTCAAATTTGAAGACAGAATGTAATATTAATGGTAAGAATATTGGCAGTGTGGAGGATCAGCGAGACCTTGTCCAGGGGACACTCATATCTGCTGCGCAGGTTGACAGTATGGTTAAGAAGGCGTATGTTGTGTTGGCCTTCATCAACTGTGGGATTGAGTTCAAGAGCCGTGGGGTAATGTTACAGGTATATAAGACCTTGGTCAGACCCCACTTGGAGTACTGTGTTCAGTTCTGGTCACCTCACTACAGGAAGATTGTGGATACTATAGAGAGAGTGCAGAGGAGATTTACAAAGATGTTGCCTGGATTGGAGGGCGTACCTTATGAGACAAGTTGAGTAAACTGGCATTGAAGTGACGGAGGATGAGAGGAGACGTGATAGAGATGTATAAGATGATGTGAGGCATTGATTGTGTGGATGGCCAGAGGCTTTTTCCCAGGGCTGAAATGGCTAACATGAGGGGGCATAGTTTTAAGGTGCTTGGAAGGAGGTACAAGGGGAGGTCAGAGGTAAATTTTTCAAAGAGTGGTGGGTGCATTGAATGCAAAGTGAAGGTGGTAGAACCGGGTACAATAAAGGCTTTTTAGAGACTCTTATTTATTTATATTCAGACCTCTTTAATGTGTTTCTCATCCCACCCTGACGTGGAAATTGCCGCGATTCCTGCCCAGAGAACACTTGGAGCAACGTTGTTCATTCCCGAGACTGCAGCGCGCCTAGTGGACATTCCCGGTACTGCCGGGTTCAGCAGCTCTCGAAAGTGAGAGGATTCTGAACCAGGAAGTACCGGGAGTTAACATGGCTTCGAAAGGACAGGTCGAGAGTTTAATCGAGGAGGTAATTTGTCCCATCTGCCTGGATTTCTTCACCGATCCGGTGTCACTGGAGTGTGGTCACTACTTCTGCCGCTCCTGCATCACACGGTGTTGGGAAAGGGAGGAGAGAAACTCCTGCCCGGAATGCAGAGAGGAGTTTGCAGACCGCACCCTCAAGGGCAATCGGGTTTTAGCAAATCTGTCTGAGAAAGCTCGGAAACTAAACCTGAATCCGAAAGGGAAGGAAAGTAAACTTCACTGCGAGGAACATGAGGAAGAACTGAAGCTGTTTTGTGAGACGGACAGGAAACTGATCTGCCTGATCTGTGCGACTGCGCGGGATCACAAGTCTCACAACTTCATGCCGGTTAAAGAAGCCGTTAAAATTTACCAGGTAAAACTAACCCGCTTTCGATCGTCTGTTTATGTTGTCTTTTTGTTTTGTCTAATCCATTAACTCTTTAATTCCCAGGATCGGGTTAAATCTTCCTTGGACTCTCTCACAAAAAGGAAATCAGACTTTCAGGAAATGGAGCAGCAACAGAAAGAGAAGATTTCTGGATTTCGGGTGAGGCTTCCTGAGCAGAATTTACAATCTTGTTGTGTAGTTTTGTTCCCTTTAATGCAGAATAGCAGAGTATCGCAGCTCCAGTGCCCTGGGTTCGATCCTAACCTCTGGTGCTGTCTGCGTGGAGTTTGCACGTTCTCTCTGTAACCAGTACCTTCTTTTAGCCGACAATCAACTCAATGTGGTATTTACAGACACTGTAGTTGTAAACTGATGTAAACCAGACGGATGTTTTGACTGTTCAGGATTGAACAGTAAATTGGCAACTGTAATTAACCCTGTGAAGGGGTATTGTATGTGAATCAGGTGGGAGTTAATGGGTCAGTGAGGAAGACTGGGTTTGAGGGAAATGTGATCGAATATCTGGGAACCACTCACTTGCTGCCTGTTATGCCACTGGAGTTTGGGGAAGGTCCTCCATCTCCGGCAGTGTTCATGTCTTCATTCAACATGTCAGTAGCTACTTCTCGGTTTTCACTACTGTCAGTCATGCAGGTCCTGAGTGGAGACTCGGGAATAACATGGCACTCAGATGTAGAAAGACTCTTCATTGTTTCCGTAACAGTTTTGTTTCACCAGTCAGTATTGTTAGCCCTGAGCTGAACCCATGAACCTGGAGGACCAGTGGACCACTCTTACTCTGGCCTCTACCCTTTGACCTGTTGGCATGGGTGACCCTACCAAGGGTCAAAGCATAAAGCCCACATTCCAGCCAACAGAGTTCTTTGGGTCATTGAGGCACACAAGCCTCCAAACCCAACCGCAAGGTTGTGGTCCTCTTGGATGATAATGGGCTGGACAGACCCTTCCATATCATAAGGAAATACATCAGGGCCACATAATAAACCAGCCTCTCCTTTCATTCAACAGGAACAGTCACAAAGCATTCAGTCCCACATCACATCCCAGTTTGATGAACTGCGCCGGATTATCACCGAGAAAGAGCAGCGTGCACTCCGAGATCTCAGGGAAGAAGAGGAGAGGATTCTAAATCAAATGGAGAAAAATCTTCAGGAGATTCAAGCGAATTTAAATGCCATCTACAAGGAAATATCAAAGTTACAGGAACAGATGGATCAACAAGACAATATCATATTCCTCATGGTGAGAGATTTCAGTTTGGTTCTGTAAAAGTACATAGGCACAAAATGATGTATTTTAACTCAGTGTGGGATTTACAGATACTGGAGTTGTAAACTGATTGAAACCAGACGGATGTTTTGACTGTTCAGGGTTGTTGTCTCCAAACCGGCCTCTCACAACATCTGTACATCGCTGGACAGTCTGCATCCTTCTCGGGAATGTTTACTCTGATCGTAGCACTGAGCCAGTGATCACTTCTGTGATTCCCACGTATAATATCCCCTGAGACTCAGAGTAACATCCCACTGAAGTCACAGACTGTGAGTGTGTCTGGTGCAGTGGGTGTGAGGGTCTCTCTGTTGATCAGTGGGAACTGAGGTTGAATTCCAGAATGTGACCTACACATCGGATTTACCATCTATATCTGGTTTGTATCAGGTTCATTGTTTTGGAGAATTTTGCACTGTCTTTTGTTTTTCAGAAATATTTTTCATCAGATTATATCCCATTTTCATCAGAGACAGGACTTTCAGTCCATTCTCTCCTATCAGTTTCCCTGGTGCACAAGCCTCCTCCCACCTACTCACCACACCCAGTAACAGTGTCCCCAACTCCATGGTCCCTCATGTGTTTATCCAGCTTCCCCATTACATTCAATCTCTGCTGTTCCACTTCAGCCACTCCTGTAGCAGTGAGTTCCACATTCTCTTCACTACATTTCTTGTGGGATTTATTAACAACCAACTGATGTTTTATCTTTGACTTATTGTCTCCACACAAGCAGAAATATTTTCGATCAAATACATTCAGAATCTTAAAACCTGTCCAGTCTCTCCTGTAAGTTCCTTCTCTCTGTTATCGTATAATTCTCATAAATATTCCTTGTACTTTCTCCCATGGTTCAATGTCCCTCTTTCTCTGTTCGTGTTAGTGGGAATGAGTTCAGTGGGAATTTTCAGCAGTTTTTAATAACTTGTCTCAGATTCCTGCTGTTCGGATGCCGATGGTCAGTCTCAGTCAATTGAGATCTGTGTTTGATTTATTTCAGGAGGAAGCTCGTCGGAAGAGGAGGTAGGACATGGTCTTCACTGAAACTCTGTATGGATTTGTAAAATAGTTCAAATATCACTGATGGTCAGTTTATAACCATCTGTATAATATTTACAGGATTAGTGATGATACCCACACATTGTCAGTGACAGATGGTGCCCTATTGGTTGAAAAATTCGATCACCCCTATTTGCTCGACATAGCATCGGAAGAAGTGATTGGCGGCATTAAACACGGTAAGACATAAGATTCATTTGTGCTTGTTTATGAGACACTACTAAGTCATAATTAGATGCCAAATATGGCTTGTCAATGACCTTCTGAAAATCCAAGTACACGACATCAACTGGTTCTCCTTTGTTTACCTGGCTTGTTATTTCTTCAAAGAATTCCAACTGATTTGTCAGGCAAGATTTTCCCTTGAGGAAACCATGGGCTATTTTATCATGTGCCTCCAAGTTCCCTGACAACTCCTCCTTAATAATCAACTTCACCATCTTCCCAGCCACTGAGGTCAGACTAACTGGCCTAGAGTTTCCTTTATTCCCTCTCTCTTCTTGAACAGTGGAGTGACATTTTCAAATTTCCAGTCTTCCAGAACCATTGAAGAATCTAGTGATTTTTGAAGGATCGTTACAAATGCCTCCATGATCTCTTCAGCCACCTCTTTCTGAACTCTGGCATGTACACTGTCTAGTCCAGGTGACAGCTACCTAAAGATCTTTCCGTTTCCCAAGAACCTGTTCTCTAGTAATGCTAACTTCACGCCCAGCACATCGCCTGGCACTTGGAACTTCCACCATACTGCTAGTGCCTTCCACAGTGAAGACTGATGCAAAATACGTCTTCAGTTCATCCACCCTTTCATTGTCCCCCATTACTACCTGTCCAGCATTGTTTTCCAGCAGTCCGATATCCACTCTCGCCTCTCTCTAATCCGGAGATTAGGACCTCCTGGGTACTAATTTCTGGATTGCTGCCTGTGCCACGTGCCAGTGAGGGTAGAAACACGATGATCTGGCAGGTAAATGTGTGGCTGAGAAGCTGGTGCAGGGGGGGCAGGCTTCAGGTTCTTGGATCATTGGGATCCCCCTGGGGGAGGTATGACCTGATCAGAAGTGATGGGTTGCACCTGAACCCAAGGGGGACCAATATTCTTGCGGGCAGGTTTGTTAGAGCTATTGGGGAGGGTTTAAACTAATTTTGTAGGAGGGTGGGAACTGGAGTGAAGGGACTCAGGATAGGACGGATGGTAAAAATGGTAATGATAGCCTGCAGTCAGACTGTCAGGAAGGGCAGGCAGGTGATGGAACTCAGTTGCAGCCAACAGGCTGAGTATCAAAACTTTAGGGATGCAGAATCAGAAAGGACAGCAAATACGGTACTCAAGCTGTTGTATCTAAATGCACGTAGTATAAGAAATAAAGTGGATGATCTTGTTGCACGATTACCGATTGCCAGGTATGATGTTGTGGCCGTCACTGAATTGTGGCTGAAGGATGGTTGTAGTTGGGAGCTGAATGTCCAGGGTTACACATTATATCGGAGTGATAGGAAGATAGGCAGAGGGGGTGGTGTGGCTCTACTGGTAGATAATGGCATCAAATCAGTAGAAGGATGTGACATAGGATCGGAAGATGTTGAATACTTGTGGGTTGAGTTCAGAAACGGCAAGGTTAAAAAGACCTTGATGGCAGTTATACACAGGCCTCCAACAGAGCTGGGCGGTGGACCACAGATTACAACAGGAAATAGAAAAGCTGTGTCAAAAGGGCAATGTTCTGGTAGTCATGGGAGATTTTAACATGCAGGTTGATTGGGAAAATCAGGTTGATAATGGATCTCAAGAGTGAGTCTGTTGAATCCCTAAGAGATGGCATTTAAAGCAGTTTGTCATTGAGCCTACTAGGGGATCAGCTATACTGGATTGGCTGTTACGTAATGAACCACAGGCGATTAGGGAGCTGAAGGTAAAAAACCCTGAGGAACCAGTGATCACAGTATGATTGAGTTTAACTTGAAATTTGATAGAGAGAAAGTAAAGTAGCAGTCGCCAACCCGTCGATCACAATCGACTGGTTGATCTTTGAGACTTTCCCAGTAGATCCCAAAAAAAATTCAAAAATAAATACACAAATACTGTTGAAAGATTGATTCCGGGTTGCGGGGTTTTGTTCCGTTCATTCTGCCCAGTGTGCGTGTGTGTAGCTCCCCCGCATTACACAGTGTAATTCAACACGTACAAACACACTGGATGGACTCAGCAGGTCGGGCAGAGTCCGTTGAAATGAACAGTCAACCTGCTGACTGCTGAGTTCATCCAGCTTGTTTGTACGTGTTGATGTGACCACAGCATCTGCAGTGTACTTTGTGTTTACACAGTGTAATTCAGAGGTCCCCAACCACCGGGCCGCGAGGAAACGATATGAGTCAGCTGCACCTTTCCTCACTCCCTGTCTTGCCCACTGTTGAACTTGAACCCACGCGAGGTCATCAGTCGTCTAAACGCAGTGATACCGTCGCGCCAGGAATCACTGGTTCGCCTCACGCAGCCGGCGAGAAGTGCCGTTGGTACTGGCCTGGAGCGCGGAGAGGTGGGCGCCGCCTCTAAACCTGTTCACCACACCGAATGTTCGTGGGGAACCCGGTGCTAAAATATTCGCAGACGATCTAATTCGGGCTCAGGGTTCCGTAAGTAGCAGAGCAGCTACCGCGCTGCGATCTGTTGATACAAACTTTTGTCGGCCGATAGATCCTACAAGGTGGGTGGGCACCCTGTCACTCTCCCCGCTCTGTCGCTTTCTTCGGACTGGAACCGGCACGGGGACCTCCGGCCCTGACCTTGACCTCTCACCCCACCCACGACCAGCCACATTTGGCCAGGGTGTCTGGCGGAGGGCGTGCGGGCGGAGGCTGCAGTTTGGGCCTGGAGGCTGTCTAATGAGGCAGTGAAATCCTCAAAACTGCTTCGGTACCTTGATTCCAAGCACCCCGCACTTAAAGACAAACCCGCTGAGTTTTTTGAGCGGAGAAAACGTGAGCAAGTGGGACAAAAGTAAATGCCGAGAGCCGCAAAAACTAAATTGTGCAATAGACTGGACATAAGGAACCTGCTTCGAGTATCGCTGTATTCTGGTCGTGTTTAATCCCCCCCCCCCCCCCCCCACCCCCGCCGGCGGCCGGTCGGCAAGAATATTGTCAATATTAAACCGGTCCGCGGTGCAAAAAAGGGTGTGTACCCCTGGTGTTTATACATTATTTCTACTTCCGGGTTGCAGGGTTTTAATTCCGGTCTTTCCTGCCCCAGTGTGCATGTGTGTAACTAATCAATCTGGGGGTCGATGTCTTCTTTGACTGTGGCCGAGGTAGGGTATCTTGGGCTTAAAAAGGTTGGTGACCACTAAAGTAAAGGCTGATGTAGCAGTATTTCAGTGGAGTAAGGGAAATTACAGTGGTATGAGAGAGGAGTTGGCCAAAGTAGATTGGAAAGAGCTGCTGGCAGGGATGTCAGCAGAGCAGCAATGGTGTGTGTTTCTGGGGAAATGAGGAAGCTGCAGGATGTGAGTATGTTTTCATTTCTTCCAAAAACGAAGAACTACACAAATTGTAAAATAGTACAACCATGACTGACAAGGGATGTCAAAACTATTGTAAAAGCAAAAGAAAGGACATACAACAAAGCAAAAATTTGTGGGATGATAGTGGATTGGGAAGTTTTTAAAAACCTAAACAGAGCAACTAAAACAATCATTGGAAAGGAAAAGATGAAATGTGAAAGCAAGCTAGCAAATAATATCAAAGTGGATGGTAAAAGTTTTTTCACGTATGTTAAAAATAAAAGAGAAATGAGAGTGGATATAAGACCGCCAGAAAATGAGGCAGGAAAATTAATAACAGGGGACAAGGAGATGGCGGATGAACTAAATGACTATTTTGAATCAGTCTTCACTGTGGAAGACACTAACAGTATGCCTGATGTAGTGTGTGAAGGAAGAGAAGTGGGTGCAGTTACTATTACAAGAGAGAAGGTGCTCAAAAAGCTGAAAGACCTAAAGGTACATAAGTCACCTGGACCACAGGAACTGCACCCTAGGGTTCTGAAAGATGTAGCATTAGAGATTATGGTGGCATTAGAAATGACCTTTCAAAAATGATTGGAGTCTGGCATGGTGTCAGGGGACTGGAAAATTCTTGAAGAAAGGAGGAAGGCAGCAGAAAGGAAATTATAGACCAGTTAGCCTGACCTCAGTGGTTGAGAAGAAGTTTGAGTCAATTGTTAAGGATGAGGTGATGGAGCACATGGTGACACAGGACGTCGTGATACAAGACAAGATGGTATAAAATTAGCATGGTTTCCTTCAGGGAAAATCCTGCCTGACAAACCTGTTGGAATTCTTTGAGCAGATTACAAGTAGGATAGATAAAGGGGATGTAGTGGATGTTGTATATTTGGAGATTCAGAAGGCCTTTGATAAGGTGCCACACATGAGGCTGCTTCCCAAGTTAAGAGCCCGTGGTATTATAGGGAAGTTGCTGACATGGTTAGACATTGGTCCCTCCCAACTAATCAATGCACACCTAAATTATTGGTCACCTTAATTGGATTATTGCGCCCAGCCCCATGATTTAAAAGGTGAGACTTGCCCTTAGCTCGCCCTCTCTTACAGGCAACCACATTGGAGGTAAGTGCATTGATTTATGCTTGGTAAGGTCTATCGTTTGTCCTGATAAGGGAGCCACAACTATCCAAGGTCAAGGGGGATAGCTGTTGTAGTGCCTTTCCCTTGTTCTTTGTTTGTGTAACCGTACCCTGTCCCCACACCGCTTCCTGTGTATTGTAGTTGCTTGTGTTGACCCGACTTGCCCTTGTAAATAAATTCCTTAGTATTAAAACTGTGTGTGTCCAGGCCTCTACTGTTGAGACTCAAAGAACCAGTTATTTTCCGTCACAACAGCATATAAAACACTTAAGAACCAATATTTCAGCGCCGGGTTCGATACAGTGACAGACCACTCCCAAGTGTGCTCTTCACCGTGCCGGTTTGATGTGGAGGATCAAAAACCCAAAACCCAATAATTAAACCACTGCGTTGCTTAGTAATCATTGTAGCTTTCATCGGGGCAGAGCCTTTCTCACTTTATCCTTTAAAATTGTTCCGATCGTTGACCGACTGCAGCCTAACGCTTTACAATGACCGATGGCATTTCACCACTTTCTGGGTAAACATGCCCACCTGCAAGGTCATTTCCGAGTAAGAGATCAACATTGTCTATCGGTAGTTCAGATCGCACCCCTATTGTGACTGGTCCAGATACCAAGTCGCATTTCAGAATTATCTTATGCAAAGGCACGGTCTCAGTCCCCTTTCCAATACCTTTGATAATATTCACCACCATATCACCATATAACAATTACAGCACGGAAACAGGCCTTCTCGGCCCTTCTAGTCCGTGCTGAACACTTACTCTCAACGCCCCCGACTCTCAAATCTCCATCTCAGCACCGAACTCCAAAACACTCTTTCATATCAGTGACTGAAAAGCTCCAGTATCGCTCCAGATTCTCACTGGAACCGGAGTTGATCCCTCCTTCACAGACACAAACCCATTTGAAATAAATCTCTCAAATCCCTCTTGAACTCGGTCAGACCCGTCCTTCTTCAGCGGTGTTTCAACCGTCTGAACGCAGGCATTTGGGGTTCTCTCTCTCTCTGTCCTGTTTTCCCTTTTCATAGCAAAACAATTGGATGCCGCATGACCAGGCTTCCCACAAAAGTAACACTTGAAACTGGGAAATTTTTCTTTTGACTGCTTCCCTTCCTCCTGACTTTTATCACTTGTCCCCGGTTTACTCTCTGGTTTAGCCGGTGGGTTATCTGTGTTATCCCTGCTACTCCTTTGGTAGCTCTTGCTCGGGAAAAACTTTACCTTGTGGGTTAAAGGATACTCGTCTGCTAACTTAGCAGACCCTGACAGGATCTCAGCCTCTCTCTCATTCAGGTACGTCCTTATCTTGTCAGCGACCCGGGTTCATGTCCCGTTACTGCCTGTCAGGAGTTTGTACGTTCTCCCATGACCACGTGGGTTTCTTCCAGGTGCTCTAGTTGCACAGTCCAAACCTGTACTGGTTGGCAGGTTAATTGGTCATTGTAACTTGTCCCATGGTCAGGCTGGGATTAAATCAGGGGTTGCTGGGTGGTGGGGGTCATTGTAACTTGTCCCATGGTCAGGCTCGGATTAAATCAGGGGTTGCTGGGTGGTGGGGGTCATTGAAACTTGTCCCATGGTCAGGCTCGGATTAAATCAGGGGTTGCTGGGTGGTGGGGGTCATTGTAACTTGTCCCATGGTCAGGCTCCGATTAAATCAGGGGTTGCTGGGTGGTGGGGGTCATTGTAACTTGTCCCATGGTCAGGCTCGGATTAAATCAGGGGTTGCTGGGTGGTGGGGGTCATTGTAACTTGTCCCATGGTCAGGCTCGGATTAAATCAGGGATTGTTGGGTGGTGATGGATGTCATTGTAACTTGTTCCATGGTCAGGCTCGGATTAAATTGGGTTGCTGGGTGGTGGGGGTCAAAGGGTCGGAAGGGCCTATTCCGTACTGTATCTCAATAAATAAATTACAGCTGATGAAAGTGCAGTAGACATCGTCTCCATGGAGTTTAGCGAGGGATTGGACAAGGTAGCAGAGAGTTAGATCACATGGGATACGGTACGATCTGGAATAGGATACAGAGTTGTCTGGGTGGAGTCCTGTGACCAGTGGTTGTTCTGCAGGGATCGGTGCTGGGTCCACTGTTTTTCATCATTCATATGAATGATTTGGAGAGAATGTAGGTGAAGTGTTTAGTAGGTTTGTGAAGGACTCTAAATTTGGTGGTTTCATGGACAGTGAAGAGGTTATTTATTTATTTAGAGACAGTGTGAAACAGGCCGTCCCAGACCAACGACCCGCTCCACCCAGCACCCCAACTATTTAAAACCAGCCTAATCACGGGGGAAAGTACAATGACCATTTAACCTACAAACCGTTATGTCTTTGTACAAGCGTTACAGAGTGATAGAAACTAACAACACAGGCCCTTCAGTCCATCTGGTCTATACTGAAGCATTTAAACTACCTGCTCCCATCGACCTGCACCGAGACCATGGTCCTCCAACTCCGACCATCCATGTACCGTCCAAACTTCACTTAAATGTTTAAATCGAGCTTGCTTGCACCACTTGGGCTGGCAGCTCGTTCCACACTCTCACAACCCTCTGAATGAAGCAGTTTCCCCTCATGTTCCCCTTAAACTTTTCATCTTTCACCTTTAACCCATGACCTCTGGTTGTAATCCCACACACCCTCTGTGGAAAAAGCCTGCTTGCATTTACCCTATCTATACCCCTCATAATTTTGTATACCTCTATCAAATCTCCCCTCAGTCTTCTATGTTACAGGAATAAAGTCCTAAACTATTCAATCTTTCCTCATGACTCAGGTCCTCCAGTCCCAGCTACATCCCTGGAAATTTTCTCTGTACTCTTGCAAACTTATTTACATCCTTCCTGTAGGTAGGTGACCAAAACTGTACACAATATCCCAAATTAGGCGGCCCCAGGTCTCAGACAACTTCAACGTAACATCCATCTACCTGTAACACCACTTTCGGTGTATTCTGGACCTGTGTTCCCAGATCTGCTGTAGAACAGAGTCCTCAGTGCCCGACCATTCACTGTGAAAGACCGACACTGGGGTCCTACCGAAGAGCAACAGCTCACACTTGTCTGCATTAAATTCCAGCTGACACTTTTCAGCCCATTTTCCCAGCTGCTCCAGATCCCACTGCAAGTAATGATGGTCTTCCTCGCTGTCCACTCCTCCCCAATCTGAGGGATGAATCGGGAGCACCCGGAGGAAATGCACGAGGTCCCGGGGAGAAAGTACAAACTCCTTACAGATGGTGTTGGAATTGAACTCTGAACTCTGCAATGCCCCAAGGTGCAACAGTATTGTGTTATCCACTACATAACCCTCTTGCTCATGGTTTATCCAAGATTACAATGAGATCTTGATTAATTGGGTCTCTGGGCCATTGGATGGAATTTGATTTTAATTCAGAGAGATGAGGGTGTTGCATTTTGGAAGGTAAACCAGGACAGGATTTACACATCAATCGGGGGCCCTGGAGAGTGTTGTGGAACACAGAGACCAGTAGGTGATTGCCTTCATCAGACAGAATACTGAGTACAGGAACTAGGACGTCACGTTATGAGTGTACAAGACATTGGGAAGGCCACATTTGGAGCAGAGTAACATACAAACTGCTGGAGGAACTCAGCAGGTCAGGCAGCATCTATGGATATGAATAAACAGTTGATGATTTGGGCCAAGGTTTTGTGTGTGTTGCTTTGGATTTCCAGCATCTACAGACTTTCTTGTCTTTATGATTTTGATCACCCTGTACAGTTCTGGTTATCTTTCTACAGGAAGGATGTCATTAAACTGAGAGGGTATAAAACAGATTTACAAGGATGTTACTGGGACTGGAGAGTTTGGGTTATAAGGAGAGGCTGAATATTCTGGGTCTCTCTAATACCCGGTTCCACTGCTATCTCCCGTCTTTCTTTCCAATCGAGGAAAGGTCTCGGCTTGAAACAGCGACTGTACATCTCCCTTATCACACGCTGCTAGACCCACTGAGATCCTCCAGAATTTTGTGTTTGTTGATCGAGGAAAATCCGCTCTCCATGTCGAGGAAAAACCTCGGGACGATGCCGGTTGTCCATCCGCTGTGTTTGGGTAAAACCCCGGGAAAGGGTCCTGTCGCCCACCCGATCCCGGGGCTGCGCTGCCCGAGTCTCCCCCCGATCCCGGGGCCACGCTGCCCGAGTCTCCCCCCGATCCCGGGGCCACGCTGCCCGAGTGTCCCCCCGATCCCCGGGGCCGCGCTGCCCGAGTCTCCCCCCGATCCCCGGGGCCGCGCTGCCCGAGTCTCCCCCCCGATCCCGGGGCCGCGCTGCCCGAGTCTCCCCCGATCCCGGGGACTCTCTAATTCTCTGCTTCTCCCCCCAGTCTCTGTCACCCTGGATGTGGAAACGGCGAATCCGGAGCTCGAGGTGTCTGAGGATCGGAAGAGTGTGAGATGGACCGGGACCCGGAGGAATCTCCCTGACACCGGGAAGAGGTTCACAGACCGGGCTTGTGTGCTGGGATCGGAGGGATTCACATCGGGGAGACATTACTGGGAGGTGGAGGTGACGGGGAATCGGGGCTGGGGTCTGGGAGTCGCCGCAGAGTCTGTGGAGAGGAAGGGAGATGTCGAACTGAGTCCGGAGACCGGATTCTGGAGAATCGCGCGGGGTGATGACACGATGTGGGTTCTCACCTCCCCTGAGTCCCGTCTCCCTGCCCGTCCCATCCCCGGGAGGGTGGGAGTTTATCTCAGTTACGAGTCCGGGACAGTTTCATTTTACAACGCGGAGACCAAGTCCCATCTCCACACCTTCACTGGGAATAAATTCACGGAGAAACTTTATCCTTTCTTCGGGCCTTGGGATAAAAACCAGTGGCTGAGAATCTGCTCCGGTTCCGCTCCGGGTCTGTAAACGGGTTGGGTCCCGGGACCGGCGTCAGGAGTCAGTCAGTGTAAATATAAATGTGCGGAGAGTGAAATAAACACGATGTGAAAATTATCGATCCATTAATTTTAACTCGTTCACCGCATCCGTCAACGGAACAGAAACACTGCGGATTCAGCAGCAGCCGCGGGCGGCGGGTCCTGAGCTCCCCGGCTCCCCCGGGTGCTAAACTCCACCGGGACTGACAGGGTAACTGGGACAAGTGGTGGTGGTGCTGACTGGGAGAGGGAGGTCAGGGTGAATCTTGGTAACACGGGACATATAGTGGTGGTAACACACAAAGCGCCGGGGTCTCCCACCGTGTCAGGCAACATCTATGGAGGGAAATGGGCAGGTGAGGGGTGGATCCAGGTGAGGGGTAATACCTGAGGGAGGGGTGATAGATGAGGGACGGGTGGAAATGTGTCAGAAATTGGGAGGTGAGAGCTGTCAGTGACAAAGGGCTGAAGATTTTGGAATCTGACAGGAGGGGAAAGTGACCCCGGAGTAAAGGGAGGGAGGTGGGGAGGAGTGTGTGGGAGATGGGCAGATGGAGAGGGTCAGGAGGAGAGTGGGTGATCGGCAGATGGAGAGGGTGGGGATGAGTGTGAGGGTGATGGGCAGATGGAGAGGGTCAGGAGGAGAGTGGGTGATCGGCAGATGGAGAGGGTGGGGAGGAGTGTGGGGGATGGGTAGATGGAGAGGTGGGGAGGAGTGTGAGGGTGATGAGCAGATGGAGAGGGTGGGGAGGAGGGTGTGGGTGATTGGCAGATGGAGAGGGTGGGGAGGAATGTGTGGGTGATGGGCAGATGGAGAGGTGGGGAGGAGTGTGAGGGTGATGAGCAGATGGAGAGGGTGGGGAGGAGTGTGGGGGATGGGTAGATGGAGAGGGTGGGGAAGGAGTGTGTGGGTGATGGGTAGATGGAGAGGTGGGGAGGAGTGTGAGGGTGATGAGCAGATGGAGAGGGTGGGGAGGAGTGTGTGGGTGATGGGCAGATGGAGAGGGTGGGGAGGAGTGTGTGGGTGATGGGCAGATGGAGAGGGTGGGGGGGAGTGTGTGGGTGATGGACAGATGGAGAGGGTGGGGAAGGAGGGGAAAGAGAGAGGGTGATGGGGCTGGTGGAGCAGGAGGAGAGAGACAATTAAACAGGAAAAGTGACAGGGAACAACTTCCAGAAGTTTGAAAGTTCGATGTTGATGCTGCCAGGTTGCCAATCACCCTGACGGAAAATGGGGAGCTGTTCCTCTAATTTACGAGGCAAATAGAGTCCGGATCTCTACTTTGAATCAGATATTCAGTTTTGGACCCAGTTTATATGCAGGAAATGCTGGAAATACACAGTAGGTTGGTCAGGATCTGTGGAGAGAGGAACAGGTTTCACGTTCCACGTCGGTGACCTCTCCCGGAATTGATTCAAACACTGCCTGCTCTGTTGTGGGTTTCAAGTAATTTCTGTTTTGTTTTAGTTCTTCCAGCACCTGATTGAAGAAAAAATGGGAGTGCAGTGTAATTTCATCTGGAAGGGGGATAAAGAAGGAGGAATGTGATAGGAGAGGGGAGTGGACCATTAGAGAAACCGATGCTCAGGTTGGAACTACCCGGAGAGGTACGGTGAAGGGGAGAGAGACGTGGACATGATATTTTGGAGCCGGAAGTGTGGCAACACATTCAGGCTGATCCCAGCACAATCCTCGGGCAGACTGTGTTGGTCATTGACGCAATGGAGAAATGTAAATGGTGAAGCCCCCTGTGTGTATTTGTGTATGATGGAGACAGAGAGAGAGTCTGAGATTTACTCCAGGCTCCCCAGGTTGATGCAGGGATGATGTTTCTGGTAACGGGGGTGTCAGGATGAGGAGACACAGTGAGGGGACGACCATTCAGAGGTGAATAAATGTATTTACACAGCTCACAATCTAACAGGGCTCTGCACATTTACACATTAACTATGTTGAGGAGAGACGTGGATAGAGTTTTGGATACAACGTGAATCAGTAGAAACAGCATGAGCACAGGGAAGTGGTATTGATCATGTCTAATGGGAGAGCAGGTGTGAGGGGCTGAATGGCCTCCTTGCTTCTGTTTCTGATGTTCTTCAGAGCAGTGTACAGACTGACCAGAGGGAGGATAGAAGGGTCCGGGGAATAAATAGAGGTGTAAAGCAGGAGGGTGGAAAGGTGATTAAATATCAATTATTTAAATTGTCAGGAAAATATCTTTGACACTGAAATGGGGGATCTTGATGCAGCAGAAGATTGTGAGGTGTTGGATACACTGGGATTACTCAAACACGGATGCAGGAAAACTTCCTGACTTCCCCCCTGTACAGCCCTGCTCTGATGTGAGGTCCCACTCTTCCTAATGAGACTAATGGAGGTGACAGCACACACACCGGCCCTTCGACGTAACATGTCCCTGACAACCAAGGTGGCTTCCTCAGCACGTCCCACTTGACAGCATTTGGCCAGCATTCCTCTAAACGTTTTCAATCCAAATGTCCTAAAAATGTTTCAATTCTATCGGCCTCTACCATTTCCTCCGGCAGCTCATCCCATTTACCAACCACCGACTGTGTGGAAAATTTGCCACTTAGGTCCCCTGCTAATCTTTACCCTCTGAGCTTAACTCTATATCCTCTAGTTTTAGACTCCCCTCCCCTGGGGAAAGACTGTGACCATCGACCTCATCACTGCCCTGCAGGATTTCATCAATCGCAATAATGTCCACCCTCAGTCTCCTTTGCTTCAGGAAAACAGTCCAGGTCGATCCAGATTCTCCTGAAGCCCTTGAGCCCCGGTAACATTCCTGTGAATCTTGTCTGCACACATTCCAGCTGAATGTCATCCTTTGTACAGCTCGGTGACCAGAACTGCACCCAGTACTCTGAGTGTGGACTCCCCAATGTCTTGTACAGCTGTAACACGACAAACCATCTCATGTACTTAATCCCCGATCGATGAAGGCCAGTGTACCAGACCCCTTCTTCACTACACTGTCTACCTGTGTCTCTACTCTCAGGAACTATGTACTTGTTCCCTTGGGTGTTTCTATTCTACAACACTCCCCAGGGCCCTGACATTCACTGTGTATATTCTGAAAATTTCAGTTTCTGTGCCTGTTCCTGTGCTGTAATGTACTGTTCTCACTTAGCCCATTTCTATTTTGAATTCTTTCTGCCATTCCTTTGCCCATATTCCCAGTTGATTGAGGTCCTGTTGTAACTTTAGACAAACTTCACAGTCCACATCAGAAATTTCAGTTTCTGTGCCTGTTCCGTACTGTTGTATGTTCTAAGAGAACATAACATTCTCCTGTTTAGAAGAATGAGAGGAGATCTCGGGGAAGCGCAAAATCATTCAGGGCTCAACAGACAGGATGCAGGGAGGATGTTTCCCCTGTCGGAGGAGTTGAGGGTCAGGGGTCACTGTCACAGGATGGAGTGAACCCTCAGTGACTTCGCAGACTCTGGATCTTTCAATGATTTCACGTTCCCTGGCCCCGAGCATCTTATTTTCACTGTGGATGTCCAGTCCCTGTACACCTTCATCCACCAGCAGGAAGGTCTCAGAGCTCTCTCTTTCTTTCTGGACACCCGTCCCAACCAGTTCCCTTCCACCACCACTCTCCTCCGTCTAACGGAACTTGTCCTCACTCTTAATAATTTCTGTAATTTCCACCGTCTCCAACAGGATCCCACCACCAAACACATCTTTCCCTCTCCCCCACTTTCTGCTTTCAGCAGGGATCACTCCCTACACGACTCACGTCCATTCGTCCCTTCCCACTGAACTCCCTCCTGGCACTTCCAGGTGAGGAGACACTTCACCTGTGTGTCAGGTGGGGTCATACACTGTGTTTGGTGCCTCTGGTGTGGCCTGTACATCGGTGAGACCCGACATAGATTGGGAACATAGTTTCACCCATCACCTCGTGTTTCTCCCCCCTCCCCCCCCCCCCCCCCACCACCTTTTGACTGATTCCTCATGTTTTTTTCTCCAGTCCTGCTGAAGAGTCTCGGCCCGAAATGTCGTCTGTACTTTTTTTCGTAGATGCTGCCTGCCCTGCTGAGTTTCTCCAGCATTTTGTGTGTGTTGCTCGGATTGAATTGAAATGACTTTATTTCTTACATCCTTCACATACATGTGGAGTAAAAATCTCCGTCTCAATGTGCAATCATAGTAATTTATAATGAACAGAACAGTCAGTGTGATGTTTGATGGCCCGATGGGAGAAGCTGCACTGGAGCCTGTTGGTCCTGGGGTTTATGCTGTGGTACCGCTTCCCGGATGGTGGCAGCTGGATTAGATTGTGGTCAGGGTGACTTGTGTCCCCAGTGATCCTACGGGCCCTTTTTACACACCTGTCCTTGTAAATGTCCTGAATCATGGGAAGTTCACACGTACGGATGTGCTGGGCTGTCGGCACCACTCTCTGCCGAAACCTGCGATTAAGAGAGGTACAGTTCCCATATACCAGTCAGGATGCTCTCAATTGTGCCCCTGCAGACAGTTCTTAGGATTTGGGGACCCCTACCGAACTCCCTCAACCGTCTGAGGTGAAAGAGGCGCTGTTGTGTACAGATCACGTGAGTTCCTTGGTGACGTGGATGCTGAAGAACTTGAAGCTGTTTACCCTCTCAACCCCAGATCCAGTGATTCAATAGGGGTTAGCCCGTCTCCATCCCTCCTGTAATCCACGACCAGCTCCTTTGTTTTTGTGACATTGAGGGAGATGTTGTTTTCTTGACACCACTGTGTCAGAGAGATGACTCCTACCCTGTAGGCTACCTCGTTATTGTTTGAGATTAGGCCAATCAATGTAGTGTCGTCAGCAAATTTAATCAGCAGATTGGAGCTGTGGGTGTCGACACAGCCCTGAGGATCTCGTGTGTTGAGAGTCAGAGGGGTGGAGGTGAGGGAGCTGCTGGCGATCTGACAGGAAGTCCAGGATCCAGATGCACAAGGCAGAGGTTTCTGAGCTGCCTGTCGAGCCTGGAGGGAATTGTGTTGAATGCTGTAGTTCAAGAACAGCATTCTCACATAAGCATCATTCTTCTCCAGATATGTAAGGACGGTATGTCGAGCAGTGGCTATTGCATCATCTGTTGATCGGTTGTGAATTGTAGGGGGTCCGGTGGGTGGTAGCAAGCTGTAGATGTAGTCCTTGACCAACCTCTCAAAGCATTTGCTTATCATTGAGGTGAGTGCAACAGGACGTTAGTCGTTCGGGCATGTTACCTTGGTCTTGTTTGGTACAGGGACGATGGAGGATAATTTGAAGCAGGAAGGTGCTCCACACTGGGACAGGGAGAGGTTAACAATTTCCAGCACTGCGGATTTTCCCTTGTTTCTCGTTTCACGGTGCAGGATCCCCACCTGCTGCTGGGAACCGGTACTGCAGGAAGAGCAGAACACAATGCTGTAACTCGGCTGGAATGTGGGCATTGGTAGCTGGGCCAACATTAACTGCCCACCGACTGCCCAGAAGAAAGTCGAAATGAGGTACTTGTGGCCCACTCATACACAGACAGATCGCTAAACCGAGGAAGGAATCAGAATCAAATCAGGTTTATTATCACCGGCATGTGTTGTGAAATTGTTAACTTAGCAGCAGCAGTTCAATGCAATAGATCATACAGAAGAACAAAAACTAATAAGTAAATAAATAAGTAAATCAATTACAGTATACGTATAACCAAAAAACCATATAACAATTATAGCACGGGAACAGGTCATCTCGGCCCTTCTAGTCCACGCTGAACGCTTACTTTCATCTAATCCCACCGACCTGCACTCATGCCATAACCCTCCATTCCTTTCCTGTCCATATTCCTATCCAATTTTACTTTAAATGACAATACCGAACCTGCCTCTACCATTTCTACTGGAAGCTCGTTCCACACAGCTACCACTCTCTGAGTAAAGAAATTCCCCCTCGTGTTACCCTTAAACTTTTGCCCCCTAATTCTCAAATCATGTCCTCTTGTTTGAATCTCCCCTACTCTCAGTGGAAAATGCCTAACCACATCAACTCTATCTAACCCCCTCATAATTTTAAATTCCTCTATCAAGTCCCCCCTCAACCTTCTACACTCCAAAGAATAAAGAACTAACTTGTTCAGCCTTTCCCTGTAACTTAGGTGCTGAAGCCCAGGTAACATTCTAGTAAATCTTCTATGTACTCTCTCTATTTTGTTGACATCTTTCCTATAATTCGGTGACCAGAACTGTACACAACACTCCAAATTTGGCCTTACCACTGCCTTGTACAATTTTAACATTATATCCCAACTCCTATACTCAATGCTCTGATTTATAAAGGCCAGCATACCAAAAGCTTTCGTCACCACCCTATCCACATGAGATTCCACCTTCAGGGAACTATGCACCATTATTCCTAGATCACTCTGTTCTACTGCATTCTTCAATGCCCTACCATTTACAATGTATGTCCTATTTGGATTATTCCTACCAAAATGTAGGACCTCACACTTATCAGCATAAAACTCCATCTGCCATTGTTCAGCCCACTCTTCTAACTGGCCTAAATCTCTCTGCAAGCTTTGAAAACCTACTTCATTATCCACAACACCACCTACCTTAGTATCATCTGCATACTTACTAATCCAATTTACCACCCCATCATCCAGATCATTAATGTATATGACAAACAACATTGGACCTAGTACAGATCCCTGAGGCACACCACTAGTCTCCAGCCTCCAACCTGACAAACAGTTATCCACCACTACTCTCTGGCATCTCCCATCCAGCCACTGTTGAATCCATTTTACTACTTCAATATCAATACCTAACGATTGAATCTTCCTAAATAACCTTCTGTGCGGAACCTTGTCAACGGCTTTACTGAAGTCCATATAGACAACATCTACTGCTTTATCCTCGTCAACTTTCTTCGTAACCTCTTCAAAAAATTCAATAAGATTAGTCAAACATGACCTTCCGCACACAAATCCATGCTGACTATTCCTAATCAGACCCTGTCTATCCAGATAATATTGACTAGATTAAAAATTGTGCAAAAGCAATTATATTAAAAAGTTGAGGTGGTGTTCACAGGGTCAGTGTCCATTTAGGAATTGAATGGGAGAGGGGCAGAAACTGTTCCTGAATCACTGAGTGTGTGCCCTCATGCTTCCGTACCTCCTTCCAGATTGTAACAAGGAGAAGAGGACATGTCCTGGGTGATGGGGGTCCATAATGATAGACTCTGCCTTTCTGAGACACCGCTCCTTGAAAATGTTTTGAATACCATGGAGGCTAGTAGCCAAGATGGAGCTGACTAATTCTACAACTTTATGTAGCTGCTTTTGATCCCATGCAGTCACACCGTCCCCAAATCAGACAGTGATGCAGCCCGTCAAAATGCTCTCCATGGTACATCTATAGAAGTTTTCAACTGGTTTAGGTGACAAACCAAATCTCCTCAAAATCCCAATGAAAAATAGCTCCTGTTCTGGTTAGACCAGATTAGATCTTCAGAGAGCTGACACCCAGGAGCCAATTGCTCACTCTCTCCGCTTCTGATCCCTCTATGAGGATTGGTTCATGTTCCCTCGTCCTACCCTTTCTGAAGTCCACAATCAGTTCTTTGGTCTTACTGACGTTGAGTGCAAGGTTGTTGCTATAACTCCACTCAACTAGCTGGAATATCTCTCTCCTGTACTCCCTCTCGTCACCACCTGAGATCCTACCAACAATGGTTCTATCATCAGCAAATTCACAGATGGCATTTGAGCTTTACCCAGCCACACAGAGAAAGTAGAGCTGTGGGTGAGCACACGTCCCTGTTGTGTGCCAGCGCTGATCATCAGCGAGGTGGAGATATTATTACCAATCCGCACATATTGTGGTCTTCCAGTTTGGAAGTCAATGATCCAGATGCAGAGGGAGATACAGAGACTCAGGTTCCGTAGCTTATTGATCAGGACTGTAGGAATGATGGTGTTAAACGCTGAGCTACAGTGAATGAACAGCATCCTGATGGAGGTACTACGAGAGGTTGAAAATGTACCTGCCAGTTGGTTGGCACAAGTTTTCAGAGCATGACCAGGTAGTCCAACAGGGCCTGCTGCCTGGCGAGGGTTCTCCCTCCAGAAAGCCAGCCTGACATCGGCCTCCGAGACAGAGATCACAGAGTCACCAGGTGCACCTTTCAAAGCGGGCATAGAAGGCGTTGAGCTCATCTGGTAGTGAAGCATCGGTGCCAGTCATACTATGGGGTTTCGCTTTGTAGGAAGTAATGTCCTGCGAACCCTGCCAGAGTTGCCATGCATCCGATGTTGCCTACAGCTTTGCTCGGAATTGTTTCGTCACTCTTGAAATAGCCCTCCACAAGTCTGACTGGCTTTCTGGTTCAGACCTGGGCTGCCAAGACTCATACCACAGATCTAGCCCTCAGCAGACGACATACCTCCTGGTTCATCCACGGCTTTTGGTTTGGAAATGTACGGCAAATTTTAATAGGCACACACTCATCCACACAGGTTTTAATGAAGCCGGCATTAAACAACTGCGGCAGACTCATCTGGATTCGAAGATGGATCCCTGAATACAGTCCAGTCCACCGATTCAAAGCAGTCCTGTAGGTGCTCCTGTGCTTCCCTTGTCCAAACCTTCTTGGTCCTCACTGCTATACTCCGGGAGTAGAAGTACAGACAGGTGATCAGACTTCCCGAAGTGAGGTTCTGCTGTTTCGTGTTTAGCACAGAATTCATTTCCTTCACTTCCACCATTCCCCCCAACCCCCATTAAACTGTTTACTGCCTGGTCTTCTGTTAACTATCCTCTGTTAAACCGTTCATGGTGTGAAACTCCTCCGTTCACTCTCCCCTCGTCCTTTCTAGCTCACTTCCTTCACTGCTTTGTAAACCTGATGCAGAATTTAGGTTTTCTGCCATTGTCTGTGCCTGTATTGCTGCTGAAAGTGTTTCATTGCAACACATGAGCTGCTGGAGATGGTGGGGTGTCTGATTCCTCAGCGGGGTTAGGGGTCAGGCAGCATCTATGAAGGGAGATGGACAGTCATCATTTCCCCTCAAAACCCTTCCTCTGAACAGAACTGGACTGCCTGTTTCCCTCCGCAGATACCGCCTGGCCCACTGACACTCCTCCAGCATTTTGTGTGTTGCTCTGGATTCCAGCATCTGCAGCCTGTCGTGTCTCCAGACTGTAACGATGCCTTGTACACACCACAATAAATTCGGCAGGACTTCACCTGATCTCTCTTTGCTTGGAGAACAGCCCTCTTCCCTCCTCCCCAGTCTTTTTGCACAATCAAAATCCCTCACTCCACACATGTCCTGTAGGGAGCATTCATTCCAGTCACATACCGACAGTGTGAGGTACCATTGCACGGGATCGGAAACCATCACAGAGGTTTGAAAACTCAGCCAGCTCCATCGTGGCACTAGCCTCCCCACCATTATGGAGATCTTCAAATGAGGCTGCCTCCAGAGTGTGGAGTCCATCATTAAAATCCTCGCCATCCAGGACAAGTTCTCCGATGCCATCAGGGGAAGGTACAGGAGCCTGAAGACACATTTGATGTTTTCGGGACACTTTGTTCTTTCCGCCATCACATTTCTGAATGGACCATCAGCAGTCTCACTACTCTGCACCACGGATTTATTTCTTATTGTAACGTACAGTAAAATTATTTACTGCGCTCTCCTTCTGCCGCAGACCAATAAATTTCACAACATATGTCAGCGATAATAAACCTGATTCTGATTCTAGTTCTTGACCCACACTGGGAAATCCTGTCTTCCTAAAGTGCGGTGAGCAGAATTGGAACCAAGTCTCTATCGCTCAGCTGCGGAGACGTTCCCATTGTTTGTCATTTCCCTGCCAGAGTTTCTGTTCACAGCTTTTGCTCTCAGCTTTCCTGCCTTGCTCACCTGTCATCTCTTTCGGAAGAGATATGACTCACCAGTCTCCCCCACCCCCACGCATAGTGCTGATATATTTTTCTCTTGTCCCCTGTCTCACCCAATAACCTGGCATTCCATTTGTTAATCATTACAGTGCCTTGTGTGGGTTAAGTCTGGTAACACACGACTGTAATTCTATCCCGTTGCCTTCTCATTCTGAAACTTGACTTCCTTCAAAACCTGTTGACCTAAGTTTGCTCTTCACTCTTTGACAGCCAGTTTCCAGTCAGCTGCTTTTCAAAGTGTCATACTGTTGTACTCCAGGGACGATCGGTTCCCTTCCCTGGCCCATTTTGTCCCTCATCCTTCACTCCTGGGTCGGCTGGCTTGACGATCAGCGTAGCGGGGGAAACTCTGGGACGGTGATATTGCCAAGAATCTGAAGTCTCGTCCAGTCCAGAGGGGATAAGGAAGGCAGCTGTCCTCCCTGAACAGCATTTGTGAATTTAAATTGGCTTTGCCTGTCACACTGAAACATACAGTGAAATGGGTCGTTTGTTTCGGTCACCAACACATTCTGAGGCTGTGCTCCGGGCGAGAGTCACCACTCTTCTGGCCCCAACACAGCACGTCCACAACTTACTGACCCCAACCTATACATCGTTGGAATGAGGGAGGAAACCGGAGCATCTGGAGGAAACACACACGGTCACAGGAAGAATCTACAAATGCCTGACAGACAGCAGCGGGAATTGACCCCGGGCACAGGCTCTGAAATAGTGTTACGTTAACGACTGGGCTACTGTGACACCCGAATTGGGTGGATTTTTACAACAATCCTGTAAAAATGTCACTGTCACCGATGCTAGTGTTTACTTAAGGCAAGATTTAGTTGATATTACATCCTTAGTCAATAGTGATAAGGTTCGAACTCTTGTGAGATGGGTAAGAGTTAACAGGAATCTGAGGGACAGTGTTTTCACCTGGAGGGCAGTCAGCATAAACCATAGGAAGTATTTCCCAGGTCAGCAATGGCTAATACGAGGGGGCATCATTTTAAGAAGAATGGAGGAAGGTCTGGGGGGGTTGTCAGAGGTAGATTTTTACACAGAGAGTGGTGGGTGCGTGGAACGCTCTGCAAGGGTGGTGGGGGAGGCAGATACATTCGGGGCATTTAAGATGCTCAGACAAGCACGAGGATGAAGGAAAAGTGGAGAGCTATGTGGAAGGAAGGGTTATGTTTATGGTAGAGCAGGCTAAAATGTCAGCACTCCATCATTAGCTGAAGCGCCTGTACTGTGCTGTATTTATGGAGAGAAATAAATAGTCGATATTTTGAAAAATAAAGAAAACAATAAAATTCCTGTTGCAGTATTTTGTGTGTGAGTTGTTCTGAATTTCCAGCGTCTCCAGAATCTCTTGTGTCACTGATTGCCCAAGACCTCTTGGAGAAGAGGTACAGAACCCCGAGGATCCACACTCAGTGATTCAGAAACAGCTACCTCCCCTCCTCCATCAGATCTTTGAACGGTCCTATATGGACACAATGTCCGTGAGCCCATGAATGATTCAGATTCTTTTTATCACACCTACATCAAAACCTACAGACATGTGTCCTTTGTTTAAAGACCAACACAGGCAAGGATTTGCTGAGACAGCTCGAAAGTATCACCACACATTCTGCCATAGGGTGCCCAGAACGGTCAGAACAACAACACAACAAAAACAAGACCACAACAGCAGAACAAACCTCTCTCACACACACTTCCAACCACAGGACAGGGCACCTCTAGGCCTTCAGTCCTTGGCTCTGTCAGGCTCCCTCTAGGCCTTCGGTCCTTGTTGTTTGACAGGCTGCCTCTTGGCCTTCGGTCCTTGGCGTTGGACAGGCTGCCTCTTGGCCTTCGGTCCTTGGCGTTGGACAGGCTGCCTCTTGGCCAAACACAGGACAGGCCGCCTCTAGGCCTTCGGTCCTTGGCGTTGCACAGGCTGCCTCTTGGCCAAACACAGGACAGGCCGCCTCTAGGCCTTCGGTCCTTGGCGTTGGACAGGCTGCCTCTTGGCCAAACACAGGACAGGCCGCCTCTAGGCCTTCGGTCCTTGGCATTGGACAGGCTGCCTCTAGGCCAAACACAGGACAGGCCGCCTCTAGGCCTTCGGTCCTTGGCGTTGGACAGTGTGCCTCTAGGCCAAACAGAGGACAGGCCGCCTCTAGGCCTTCAGTCCTTGACTACAACCTCACATCCTGGCTCAGACTCGCAGACAACAGACCTCTGACTCCGGACAATCTAACCCATCGGACCTCTGTATTTTCTTCTTTATTCCTTTTTATTACACGGTATTTACTTTTGTAGTTTATAGTGTTTCTATGTCATCACATTTTACCCTTTTCTCGCTGTTGCCATCAGGCAGAAGGTACAAGTGTCACGACTGGCCACTCCACCACATTCAAAACAGCTCCTACCCCTCAACCATCAGTTTCTTTCACAAAAGGGGATAAATACACTCATTCTGCTTCTGGTGTTCCCACAGCCAATTGTCTCACTTTATAAACTCTTTATGTTGTTATTTCATCATCATTATTTATTGCTAGTTATTTATATTTGCGTTGGCAAGGTTTGTTGTCCGTTGATCCTGTTTACATACTGTTCTATAGATTTGCTCAGTGTGCCCACAGAAGAAGAATCTCGGGGTTGTGTGTGGAGACGTGTCTGTACTCTGATCATAAAGTTTACTTTCACTTTGAACTTTGCTGCTGCAAAACCACACATGCAAGCGGTGATGATGAATCTGTGACCCTGAGGATTGGATTCAGTCCTGGGGAGGAGGGCCAGGCTTCAGGGAAAATGTGCAGGATGTAGAGAGAGTGCAGAAATGTTTGACTGGAATTAGTCCGGGGATGAGAGATGGTCGTTCCATGCATAGTCTGGAGACCCTGGGGTTATTCCACATGGAGCAGAAGAGGATCTGATAGGTAAGACCATGAGGGATCGTGGGAAGGGTTCGGAGAGGATGCGGAAGAGGTTTACCAGGGTACTGCCTGGATTACACAACACGATAATAGGAGGCTGGGTTGTGTTCCCAGGAGCGACGGAGTCTGAGGGGAGATCTGATAGAGATTATGAGAGGAACAGATAGAGTAGACAGACAGTATCTGTTGTCTAGGGTTGAAACCTCTAATACCAGAGGGCATGCAGTTAAGACGAGGGGGGTGTTTTCAAAGGAGATGTGAGGGGCAAGTTTTTTCTTACACAGAGAGTGCTGGGTGCCTGGGGTGGTGTGGGTACATATGGAGCTTTTAAGATATGTTCAGATAGGCTAATTTCATTTCAAGATGGCTGGGGTCCTGTCAGTGGTCTACAGTTGCAGTTCAGACTATGGTTCTCCACGGGCAGTGGGTTCTCATCATGTGGTCCCGCATTTCAGTATCTCCAGGTGTGGCCTGGAAGACGCGCGCCATTGGACGCGGCCCTGTGGACCACGCGGTTCCTCGCTGATGTCACCGACTGCAGCGTTGCAGGAGACTGAAATAGTGGGACGGTGGGCAGTGTGCACTGCTGTCGGAATGAAGAAAAATTACTTGTAAAGAGTTGTTGAAGGTGAGTCTAGGGTGTGGGATCGGTTCAGAGTTGTGGTGAGTGAGTTGGCCAAGCCGGTTCAAGAGCCTGATGGTTGTAGGGTAACAGCTGTCCACGAACTTGGCAGTGTGGGACCTAAGGGTTCTGAACGTCCCGTTCGATGGGAGCGGAGAGAAGAGAGCATGGTGTGGATGGTTGGAGTCCTTGATGACGGTTGCTGCTTTCTTGTGGCAGGGCTCCGTGTAAATGGGCTCATTGCTGAAGATTAGAAAATTTGCAGATAATACCAAGAGTGGGGGTGTAGTGGACAGCAAGGAGGACTAACAGAGCTTGCAGTGGGATCTGGTCCAGCTGGAAATCGGACTGGAAAATGGCAGATGGAATTTAGTGTGGACAACTGCAAAATGTTGCACTTTGGTAGGGCCTACCTGAGTGAGGAGTGCAGCAGAACCAAGAGATCTGGGAATACAGGTCAAGTATTTTCAGTTTATTTTGAGTTATTTGAGCATCTGATTCAAATAAACAAACAAGCAAACAACAACAAATGGATCTGACAGACGAGAGTCTGCAGATGCTGGAAATCCCGAGCAACACAAAATGCTGGAGGAACTCAGCGGGAACAGCTGCATTTATGGAAGGAATAAACAGACGATGTTTCCCTTCATCGGGACTGGGAAGGAGGGGGTTAAAGTCGGAATAAGGCGGAGGAGGGTAAGGAGTACAAATGACATCTGATAGATACACCAGGTGAGTCTGGGGTGGGAAGAGGTGAAGGGCTGAAGAGAATCCGACTTTCTTTTTCCCTGCACCCCTTGCAGTACCGGTTCCCAGCAGCAGGTGGGGATGTTCACCGTCAAACTGATCCTTGGACAGCTCACTATCCCCATCTCCTGGTTGAAAGCGGTACCGCCATGAACTGAACGTCCAAACGTTTATCAGGTGGATTGGCGGAATCCTGAGTTCAGAGCATTAACACGATGTCTGAGTGTGGGTTTCTTTCTGCCCCTCCTTCACTCACTGTTCCATTGCCCCATCACTCAGCCTCGCTCACATGATCATTTGTCACCCAAGCAAGGATTGTGTCACCCACCCGGTTGGGAAGGTTAAACGGTGGGGGGAGGGAGGGAGAAACACAGGGTGAGAGGTCAAACCGGGAAGGGGGAGGGGTGAAGTGAAGAGCTGGGAAGTTGATTGGTGAAAGAGGTACAGGGCTGGAGAAGGGGAAATCCAATAGGAGAGGACAGAGGGCCGTGGGAAAAAGGAAAGGGGGAGGAGCACCAGAGGGAGTCGATGGGCAGGCAAGGAGATAAATTGAGAGAGGGAGAAGGGGACAGGGAATGGTGAAGGAGGGGGTGAGAAATCGATGTTCATGCCATCAGGTCAGACGATTCCCAAGTAGAATATAAGTTGTTGCTCCTCCAAACTGAGCGTGGCCTCATCGCGACAGTAGAGGAGGTCATGGATTGACGTGTCGGAATGGGAATGGGAAGTGGAATTAAAATGGGTGGCCACTAGGCGATCCTGCTTTGTCTGGCAAATGGAGCATAGGTGCTTGGCGAAGCAGTCTGCCGATCTATGTCAGGTCTCACTGATGTACAGGAGGCCACACCGGGAGCACCGGACACAGTATACGACCCCGACAGACTCACAGGTGAAGTGTCGCCTTGCCTGTTTGGGGCCCTGAATGGTAGTGAGGGAGGATGTGTACCAGCTGTTCTGTTTGCCAGGAGGTTGGTCAGTGAGGGTGGCGAATAGACAAGGGAGTCGTGTAAGGGGAGAACCCTGCAGAGAGCAGAAAGTGAGGGGGAGGGAAAATGTGCTTGGTGGTGGGATTGTGTTGGAGATAGTGGAAGTTAGTAGAAGTTACAGAGAATTATGTGCTGGACACAGGCTGGTGGGGTGGCAGGTGAGGACCAGAGGAACCCTATCCCTGGTGGGGTGGCAGGTGAGGACCAGAGGAACCCTATCCCTGGTGGGGTGGTAGGTGAGTCCAGAGGAACCCTATCCCTGGTGGGGTGGTGGGTGAGGACAAGAGGAACCCTATCCCTGGTGGGGTGGCAGGTGAGGACCAGAGGAACCCTATCCCTGGTGGGGTGGTAGGTGAGGACAAGAGGAACCCTATCCCTGGTGAGGTGGCAGGTGAGGACAAGGGGAACCCTATCCCTGGTGGGGTGGTGGGTGAGGACAAGAGGAACCCTTTCCCTGCTGGGGTGGCAGGTGAGGACCAGAGGAACCCTATCCCTGGTGGGGTGGCAGGTGAGGACCAGAGGAACCCTATCCCTGGTGGGGTGGCAGGTGAGGATAAGGGGAACCCTATCCCTGGTGGGGTGGCAGGTGAGGACAAGGGGAACCCTATCCCTGGTGGGGTGGCGGGAGAGGACCAGAGGAACCCTATCCCTGGTGGGGTGGCGGGTGAGGACCAGAGGAACCCTATCCCTGGTGGGGTGGCAGGTGAGGACCAGAGGAACCCTATCCCTGGTGGGCTGGCGGGAGAATGGGGTGCGAGCAGACATCGGGAACTGGAAGAGATGTGGTTGAGGGCAGCATTGATGGTGGAGGAAGGGAAGCTCCTTTCTTTGAAGAGTTTCCATCTTTCTGGAATGAAAAGCCTCTTCCTGAGAGTAGATGTGGCAGAGACAGAGGAATTGAGAGAAGGGGATGTTGTTTTTACAAGTAACAGGGTGGGAAGAGGTATAATCCAGGTAGCTGTGAGAGTCTGTGGGTTTATAATAGGCATCAGTAAATAAGCTGTCTCCAGAGATAGAGACAGTGAGATCGAGAATGGGGAGGGAGGTGTCAGAAATGGACCAGGTAAATTTGAGGGCGGGGTGAATGTTGGAGGCAAAGTTGATGAAATCGAAGAGCTCAGAATCAGTGCAGGAAACAACACCAATTCAGTCGTCGATGTAGTGTAGGCAAAGTGGGGGACGGACACTAGGGTTGGCTTGTAACATAAACTGTTTCACAAAGCTGACAAAAAGGTACCCGTGACAAAGCTGGGACCCTTGTGAGTGCCCATAGCTACACCTTTGGTTTGAAGGAAGTGGGAGGATCCAAAGGAGAAATGAGTGAGAGTGAGGACCAGTTCTGCCAGACAGAGGAGAGTGGTGGTGGAGGGGAACTGGTTGGGCCTGCTGTTCAGTAGGAAATGGAGAGCTTTGAGGCCTTCCTGGTTGGGGGTGGAGGTGTATAGGCACAGGACATCCAGAGTGAAAATCAGATGATTGGGGCCAGGGATTGTGAAATCATTGAAAAGATCCAGAGAGTGTGAAGTGCCACTGTTGTAGGCAGAAAGGGACTGGACCAGGAGGGATAAAACAGAGTCAAGTTATGTCGATATGAGTTCAGGGGCAGGAACAAGCTGAAACAATGGGTCTGCCTGGAGAGGCAGGTTTGTGGATCTTGGGTAGAAAGGGGAGGTACAGGAACTATGAGGTTGGAGGCAGTGGATAGGAGATCCCCAGAGCTTACAAAGTCGGTGATGGTGTGGGAGGCAGTGGCCTGGTTCTCCTCTGTGAGGTCCTGTTCGTGGGGTAAGTAAGTAGGAGGTGTCTGAGAATTGTCGCTGGGCCTCAGCGGTAGAGGTCAGTACGCCAGACTACTACAGCACCCCACTGATCCGCGGGTTTGACGGTGAGGTGAGGATTAGTGCTGAGGGAGTGGAGAGCAGGGCGTTTGGAAGTAGTGAGGTTGGAATTGGAGGGAGGAGTGGGGAAGTGGAGACGGTTGATGTCTCATCGGCAGTTTGCAATGAAAAGATCCAGAGCGGGGTGACCAGGGAGAGGAGGAGGGTTGAGGACGGCAGAAAGGGTCATCGGTCCTTGTCCTCCCTCGCCCTTCAGTCTGTCGTATTGCACGGGAGAGAGGTGAGAGCACCAGAGATCCATCAGCAGCTCCGGTCTCCCAGCAGCAGGAGGCGGGTTTCGGAGGCAGCTACGGACAACAGGCCCCGATCCTCGGCGAGGAAAGGCCGGTCACCCTCAGGCAGCTGCGGACAACTGGCCCCGATCCCCGGCGGGGAAAGGCCGGTCACCCTCAGGCAGCTGCGGACAACAGGCCCCGATCCCGGGGAGGAAAGGCCGGTCACCCTCAGGCAGCTGCGGACAACAGGCCCCGATCCCCGGCGGGGAAAGGCCGGTCACCCTCAGGCAGCTGCAGACAACGGGCCCCGATCCCCGGCGGGGAAAGGCCGGTCACCCTCAGGCAGCTGCAGACAACAGGCCGCGATCCCCGGCGGGGAAAGGCCGGTCACCCTCAGACAGCTGCAGACAACGGGCCCCGATCCCCGGCGGGGAAAGGCCGGTCACCCTCAGACAGCTGCAGACAACGGGCCCCGATCCCCGGCGAGGAAAGGCCGGTCACCCTCAGGCAGCTGCGGACAACAGGCCCCGATCCCCGGCGAGGAAAGGCCTGGCACCCTCAGGCAGCTGCGGACAACAGGCCCCGATCCCCGGCGGGGAAAGGCCGGCCACCCTCAGGTAGCTGCGGACAACAGGCCCCGATCCCCGGCGGGGAAAGGCCGGGCACCCTCAGGCAGCTGCGGACAACAGGCCCCGATCCCCGGCGAGGAAAGGCCGGGCACCCTCAGGCAGCTGCGGACAACAGGCCCCGATCCCTGGCGGGGAAAGGCCGGGCACCCTCAGGCAGCTGCGGACAACAGGCCCCGATCCCCGGAGAGGAAAGGCCGGTCACCCTCAGGCAGCTGCGGACAACAGGCCCCGATCCCCAGCGGGGAAAGGCCGGTCACCCTCAGGCAGCTGCGCACAACAGGCCCCAATCCCCTGCGAGGAAAGGCCGGTCACCCTCAGAAAGCTGCGGACAACAGGCCCCGATCCCCGGCGGGGAAACGCCGCTCACCCTCAGGCAGCTGCGGACAACAGGCCCCGATCCCCGGCGGGGAAAGGCCGGTCACCCTCAGGCAGCTGCGGACAACAGGCCCCGATCCCCGGCGGGGAAAGGCCGGTCACCCTCAGGCAGCTGCGGACAACAGGCCCCGATCCCCGGCGGGGAAAGGCCGGTCACCCTCAGGCAGCTGTGGACAACAGGCCCCGATCCCCTGCGAGGAAAGGCCGGTCACCCTCAGGCAGCTGCGGACAACAGACGCCGATCCCCGGCGGGGAAAGGCCGGTCACCCTCAGGCAGCTGCGGACAACAGGCCCCGATCCCCTGCGAGGAAAGGCCGGTCACCCTCAGGCAGCTGCGGACAACAGGCCCCGATCCCCGGCGGGGAAAGGCCGGTCACCCTCAGGCAGCTGCGGACAACAGGCCCCGATCCCCGGCGGGGAAAGGCCGGTCACCCTCAGGCAGCTGCGGACAACAGGCCCCGATCCCCGGCGGGGAAAGGCCGGTCACCCTCAGGCAGCTGCGGACAACAGGCCCCGATCCCCGGCGGGGAAAGGCCGGGCACCCTCAGGACAGAAAGCCATGGAAGATTTCAGTCTGATGGAAGTGCTGAGTTTGTTCTCAGATTCACAGGAAGCTCCTGCCAGTAACTTTGTTTATCGCCTGTGCATGTGAACTTTGCGTTAATGAACTTGGGCACAATTCCTCCAGACTAACACCACTGACCACAAGTGGAAGGACTCGATGTACACGGTGAACACACACAAAATGCTGGAGGAACTCAGCGGGCCAGGCAGCCTCTGTGGAAAAAAGTACAATTGACACTTCGGACCGAAACGCTTCGGCAGGTCTGGCGGGGAAAAAGGCTGAGGAGATTTAAAAGGTGGGGAGGGGAGAGAGAAACACTCGGTGAGAGGTGAAACCTGAAGGGGGAGAGGTGAAGTAAAGAGCTGGGAAGTTGATTGGTGAAAGAGGTATAAGGCTGGAGAAGGGGGAGTCTGACAGAAGAGGACAGAAAGCCATGGAAGGAAAAAAGAGGGGAGGAGCACCGTAGGGAGGCGATGGGCGGCAAGGAGATAAGGTGGGAGAGGGAAAAGGGGGATGGGGAATGGTGAAGGAGAGGGATTGGGGGCGTTACCAGAAGTTCGAGGGATCCAAGGAGACCTTGCTTTTTGGCTTGAGCACAGAGGGCAAAGAGTGGTTGTAGATGGTTCCTATCTGTATGGAAGATGGTGACCAGTGGCTTTCCGCAGGGATCTGTTCTGGGATCCCTCCTCTTTGTGGTTTTAATTATTGACCTGGATGAGGAAGCAGAAGGATGGGTTGGTAAATTTGCTGAGGACACAAAGGTTGGGGTGTTGTGGATAGTCTGAAGGGCTGTCAGAGGTTACAGCAGACATCGATAGGATGCAGAACTGGGCTGAGAAGTGGCAGATGGACTTCAACTGAGGTAAGTGTGAGGTGGTTCATTTTGGTGGGTCAAATTTGAAGACAGAATGTAATATTAATGGTAAGAATATTGGCAGTGTGGAGGATCAGCGAGACCTTGTCCAGGGGACACTCATATCTGCTGCACAGGTTGACAGTATGGTTAAGAAGGCGTATGTTGTGTTGGCCTTCATCAACTGTGGGATTGAGTTCAAGAGCCGTGGGGGTAATGTTACAGGTATATAAGACCTTGGTCAGACCCCACTTGGAGTTCTGTGTTCAGTTCTGGTCACCTCACTACAGGAAGATTGTGGATACTCTATAGAGAGTGCAGAGGAGATTTACAAAGATGTTGCCTGGATTGGAGGGCGTACCTTATGAGACAAGTTGAGTCAACTTGGCCTTGAAGTGACGGAGGACGAGAGGAGACGTGATAGAGGTGTATAAGATGATGTGAGGCATTGATCGTGTGGATGGCCAGGGGCTTTTTCCCAGGGCTGAAATGGCTAACATGAGGGGGCATAGTTTTAAGGTGTGTAACACTTACCCAACAGGCTGGTATATGTCTAGGGGAAAAAGAAATCCAGCCACTCACCACCCCACCTCCCGTTCACGCAGGTGCTGTGAGAATCGAGTTTATGCCTCGCGCCCCCGCCGGCAGTATCAAACTCACAACAAATACCGGTATGACATACACTTTAAAGAGTTTACTAAAATTAAAAGAGTATTAGGCAGTACAATATATATATATATACAAGAAAAAAACAAAAGGCGCCAACTTATCAAAGTTCAGTCAGTTTAGTGCACATCGGTGGAGCTCATCCAGCGAACCACTCGACTCCTAGATGGTCGTCCTCCCGAAACTCCCACTTCGGACTCCCCGGTGGTCTCCCGAGCGCACGTCCTGCTTCCTCGGCGTCTCCCTCCGGACTCCTCAAGCCCGCGCAACCCCTCCCCCCAAGGTCCCAGCCTCACAAAACACAATAACATTCCCCATTGATTAACAAGTGAATACAATTACCATATCAGCCATTCTAAAGTGAAACAATGGCGAGAGAAACTTTTAACAGACAAAGAAGCATTCCTACTCGTAACAAACCAAAGAAGCCCTTTTAGTAACATACACCAGACATTGTACAGGTGCTTGGAAGGAGGTACAAGGGGAGGTCAAGGGTAAATTTTTCAAAGAGTGGTGGGTGCATTGAATGCAAAGTGAAGGTGGTAAAGCCGGGTACAATAAAGGCTTTTTAGAGACTCTTAGATATGTACATGGAGCTTAGGGAAATAGAGGGCTGTGTGGTTGGGAAATTCTCGGCAGCTTCTGGAGCAGGATTCATGGCTGGCTCATCATCGTGGGCGGAAGGGCCTATAATGTGCTGTGGATTTTCTGTGTTCTATGCTGGGGGAACCGGTCAGACAGCATCTATGGAAATGGGATTTCGGGCCGAGATCCTTCTTCACAACGGGAAAGGAAGTGGGAAGTCCCCAGAATAGAAAGGTGGGGGACGGGAGGGAGGATAGCTGGAAAGGGATAGGTGAAGCCAGGTAGGTTGGAAAGGTAAAGGGTTGGAGAAGAAGGAATCTGATACGAGAGCAGAATGGCCCATAGGGGAAATGGAAGGAGGAGGGGACGCACGGGGAGATGATAGTCAGGAAGGTGAAGGTAAGGGGCCAGAGTGGGGGATAGAAGGAGAAGGGAGAGGGAGGGAATTTTTTTTTCGGGAAGGAGAAATCAATATTCATGCCATCTGTTTGGAGGCGACCCAAACATACTACACGGTGTTTTTCCTTCGGCCTGAGGGTAGCTCCGTCGCGGCACAAGAGAAGGCCGTGGACTGTCAGGTCGGAATGGGAATGAGAATTGGAAGTAAAATGTTCCATCTTTGGCAGATGGAGCAGAGGTGCTTGATGAAGCAGAACCCCAGTTTACAACAGGTCTCACCAATGTAGAGGAGGCTGCATTGGGAGCGGCAGACCAAATAAATGACCCAGCAGATGACGTGTTGCCTCACCTGAGGACATTTTGGGTCCTCGAATGGAGGTGAGGGAGGAGGTGAATAGGTACTTTGGCCACTTGCAGGGTTAAGTATCAGGAGTGAGACTAGTGGGGAGAGTGAATGGACAAGGGAGTCATGGAGGGAGTGATCCCTGCGGAAAGTAGAGAAGGGAGGAGTTAAAGATGTGTTTGGTGATCGGATACCATGACTGTGTGGCTAGGCACAGCTCAAATACCATCCATATACCTGCTGATGATACAACTATTGTTGGCAGAATCTCAGGTGGTGACGAGAGGGCGTACAGGAGTGAGATATACCAACTAGTGGAGTGGTGTCGTAGCAACAACCTGGCACTCAACGTCAGTAAGACTAAAGAGCTGATTGAGGACTTCAGGAAGGGTAAGACGAAGGAACACGTAGAGTGAGTAGTTTGAAGTTCCTGAGTGTGAAGATCTCTGATGACCTAACCTGGTCTCAACATATTGATGCATTTATAAAGAAGGCAAGACAGCGATTATGCTTCATGTCAACAAAAACACTCAAAAACATCTATAGATGTACCGTGGAGAGCATTCTGACAGGCTGCATCACTGTCTGGTATGGGGGGTGGGGGGGTGCTACTGCACAGGACCGAAAAAAGCTGCAGAGGGTCATAAATTTAGTCGGCTCCATCTTGGGTACCAGCCTTCAAAGTATCCAAGACGTCTTCAAGGAGCGGTGTCTCTGAGTCAGCGTCCTTTATTGAGGACCCCCAGCACCTAGGACATTCCCTTTTCTCACTGTTACCATCAGGGAGGAGGTACAGAAGCCTGAAGGCACACACTCTGCAATTCAGGAACAGCTTCTTCCCCTCTGCATCCGATTCCTAAATGGACATATTGAACCCATTAACACTACCACATGTAGTTAATATATATTTCTGTTTTTGCACAGTTTAAAATCTATTCAATATACATATACTGTAATTGATTTACATATATATAGATAGATATTGTACTTCTATATTATGTATTGCACTGAACTGTTGCTGCTAAGTTAACAAAATACAGTACATGACACATGACACATACCGGTGAGAATAAACCTGATTCTGATTCTGAGATGGTGGAGGTTTATGGAGGATGATGTGATGGATGCAGACACTTACGTGCTGGTAGGTTAGGACAAGAGGAACTCTATCACTGTTGAGGCAGAGGGAAGATGAGGTGAGCACAGACGTTCGTGAAATGGAGGAGATGCAGGTAGGGGCAACATCAATAGCGGAGGAAAGGAAACCCTGTTCTTTACAGAGGAGGACATACCTGATGTTCTGGAAGGGGAAACTGCATTCTGGGAACAGATTCAGTGGAAATGAAGGAATTTAGAAAAGTTACAGGAGACTGGGTGGGAAGAGGTATAGTCAAGATACCTGTGGGAATCAGTAGGTTTATAAAATATGTCAGTTGACAGTTTGTTTCCAGAGATGGAGGCAGAGAGAAGGGCAAAGGGGAGGGAGGTGTTTGAAATGGACCAAGTGAGTTCAAGTGCAGGGTGGAAGTTAGTGGCAAAGTTGATGAAATTGATAAACTCAGCATGGGTGCATGAAGCAGCACCAATGCAGTCATTAATGTTTCTGAGGAAGATTTGGGGAGCGTTACTGGGGAAGGCCTGGAACATGGGCTGTTCTTCGACAGGCATTACTGGGGCTCATGCGGATACCCGTGGATAGCCCTCGAGTCTGGAGAAGGTGGGAGGAATGGAAGGAAAATTGGTGAGGGTGAGCACCAGTCCTTCCAGATGGAGAGGAACTGGTTTGTTCTTTTATTGAGAAAGAAACAGAGAGCTGTAAGGCCATCTTGATGGGGGATAGAAGTTATAACTGGACATCCATGGTGAAGATGAGGCGGTCAGTGCCTGGGAATCGAAAATTGCTGAGGAGATTGAGGGCATGAGAAGTGTCGCGGATGTGGATTGGGAGGGATTGACCTGAAGGGTTTAGAATGGAGTCAATGTATGAGGACAAGTTCAGTGGGGCTGGAGCAGGCAGGGACATAGGCCAACTGTCTATCTCGCTTTTCAGGAATTGTCCCTTTCAGTTGTACTTTACACTGATCCAGGCTCCGCGCTCCGGGTTCATTTATATTCAGACCTCTCTAATGTGTTTCTGATCCCACCCTGACGTGGAAATTGCCGCGATTCCTGCCCAGTGAACACGGAGCAACGTTGTTCATTCCCGAGACTGCAGCGCGCCTAGTGGACATTCCCGGTACTGCAGGGTTCAGCAGCTCCGGAAAGTGAAAGGATCCTGAACCCGGAAGTACCGGGAGTTAACATGGCTTCGAAAGGACAGGTCGAGAGTTTAACCGAGGAGGCAATTTGTCCCATCTGCCTGGATTTCTTCACCGATCCGGTGTCACTGGTGTGTGGTCACTACTTCTGCCGCTCCTGTATCACACGGTGTTGGGAAAGGGAGGAGAGAAACTCCTGCCCGGAATGTAGAGAGGAGTTTGCAGACCGCACCCTCAGGGTCAGTCGGGCCTTGGCAAATCTGTCTGAGAAAGCTCGAAAACTAAACCTGAATCCGAAAGAGAAGGAAAAGAAACTTCACTGCGAGGAACATGAGGAAGAACTGAAGCTGTTTTGTGAGACGGACAGGAAACTGATCTGTCTGGTCTGTAGAGATGCACTGGAACACAAGTCTCACAACTTCATGCCGATTAAAGAAGCCATTAAAATTTACCAGGTAAAAATAACCCGCTTTCGATCGTCTGTTTATGTTGTCTTTTTGTTTTGTCTAATCCATTAACTCTTTAATTCCCAGGATCGGGTTAAATCTTCCTTGGACTCTCTCACAAAAAGGAAATCAGACTTTCAGGAAATGGAGCAGCAACAGAAAGAGAAGATTTCTGGATTTCGGGTGAGGCTTCCTGAGCAGAATTTACAATCTTGTTGTGTAGTTTTGTTCCCTTTAATGCAGAATAGCAGAGTATCGCAGCTCCAGTGCCCTGGGTTCGATCCTAACCTCTGGTGCTGTCTGCGTGGAGTTTGCACGTTCTCTCTGTAACCAGTACCTTCTTTTAGCCGACAATCAACTCAATGTGGTATTTACAGACACTGTAGTTGTAAACTGATGTAAACCAGACGGATGTTTTGACTGTTCAGGATTGAACAGTAAATTGGCAACTGTAATTAACCCCGTGAAGGGGTATTGTATGTGAATCAGGTGGGAGTTAATGGGTCAGTGAGGAAGACTGGGTTTCAGGGAAATGTGATAGAATATCTGGGAACCACTCACTTGCTGCCTGTTATGCCACTGGAGTTTGGGACAGCAATGAAGGTCCTACATCTCCGGCAGTGTTCATGTCTTCATTCAACATGTCAGTAGCTACTTCTCGGTTTTCACTACTGTCAGTCATGCAGGTCCTGAGTGGAGACTCGGGAATAACATGGCACTCAGATGTAGAAAGACTCTTCATTGTTTCCGTAACAGTTTTGTTTCACCAGTCAGTATTGTTAGCCCTGAGCTGAACCCATGAACCTGGAGGACCAGTGGACCACTCTTACTCTGGCCTCTATCCTTTGACCTGTTGGCATGGGTGACCCTACCAAGGGTCAAAGCATAAAGCCCACATTCCAGCCAACAGAGTTCTTTGGGTCATTGAGGCACACAAGCCCCAAACCCAATGGCAAGGTTGTGGTCCTCTTGGATGATAATGGGCTGGACAGACACTTCCATATCATAAGGAAATACATCAGGGCCAAATAATAAACCAGCCTCTCCTTTCATTCGACAGGAACAGTCACACAGTGTTCAGTCCCACATCACATCCCAGTTTGATGAACTGCGCCGGATTATCACCGAGAAAGAGCAACGTGCACTCCGAGATCTCAGGGAAGAAGAGGAGAGGATTCTAAATCCAATGGAGAAAAATCTTCGCGAGATTCAAGAGAATTTAAATGCCATCTACAAGAAAATCTCAAAGTTACAGGAACAGATGGATCAACAAGACAATATCATATTCCTCATGGTGAGAGATTTCAGTTTGGTCCTGTAAAAGTACATAGGCACAAAATGATGTATTTTAACTCAGTGTGGGATTTACAGATACTGGAGTTGTAAACTGATTGAAACCAGACGGATGTTTTGACTGTTCAGGGTTGTTGTCTCCAAACCGGCCTCTCACAACATCTGTACATCGCTGGACAGTCTGCATCCTTCTCGGGAATGTTTACTCTGATCGTAGCACTGAGCCAGTGATCACTTCTGTGATTCCCACGTATAATATCCCCTGAGACTCAGAGTAACATCCCATTACAGTCACAGACTGTGAGTGTGTCTGGTGCAGTGGGTGTGAGGGTCTCTCTGTTGATCAGTGGGAACTGAGGTTGAATTCCAGAATGTGACCTACACATCGGATTTACCATCTATATCTGGTTTGTATCAGGTTCATTGTTTTGGAGAATTTTGCACTGTCTTTTGTTTCTCAGAAATATTTTTCATCAGATTATATCCCATTTTCATCAGAGACAGGACTTTCAGTCCATTCTCTCCTATCAGTTTCCCTGGTGCACAAGCCTCCTCCCACCTACTCGCCACACCCAGTAACAGTGTCCCCAACTCCATGGTCCCTCATGTGTTTATCCAGCTTCCCCATTACATTCAATCTCTGCTGTTCCACTTCAGCCACTCCTGTAGCAGTGAGTTCCACATTCTCTTCACTACATTTCTTGTGGGAGTTATTAACGACCAACTGATGTTTTATCTTTGACTTATTGTCTCCACACAAGCAGAAATATTTTCGATCAAATACATTCAGAATCTTAAAACCTGTCCAGTCTCTCCTGTAAGTTCCTTCTCTCTGTTATCGTATAATTCTCATAAATATTCCTTGTACTTTCTCCCATGGTTCAATGTCCCTCTTTCTCAGTTCGTTTCAGTGGGAATGAGTTCAGTGGGAATTTTCAGCAGTTTTTACTAACCTGTCTAAGATTCCTGCTGTTCGGATGCCGACAATCATCTCAGTCAATTGAGATCTGTGTTTTATTTATTTCAGGAGGAAGCTCGTCGGAAGAGGAGGTAGGACATGGTCTTCACTGAAACTCTGTATGGATTTGTAAAATAGTTCAAATATCACTGATGGTCAGTTTATAACCATCTGTATAATATTTACAGGATTAGTGATGATACCCACACATTGTCAGTGACAGATGGTGCCCTATTGGTTGAAAAATTCGATAACCCCTATTTGCTCGACATAGCATCGGAAGAAGTGATTGGCGGCATTAAACACGGTAAAACATAAGATTCATTTGTGCTTGTTTATGAGACACTACTAAGTCATAATTAGATGCCAAATATGGCTTGTCAATGACCTTCTGAAAATCCAAGTACACAACATCAACTGGTTCTCCTTTGTTTATCTGGCTTGTTATTTCTTCAAAGAATTCGAACTGATTTGTCAGGCAAGATTTTCCCTTGAGGAAACCATGGCCTATTTTATCATGTGCCTCCAAGTTCCCTGACAACTCCTCCTTAATAATCAACTTCACCATCTTCCCAGCCACTGAGGTCAGACTAACTGGCCTAGAGTTTCCTTTATTCCCTCTCTCTTCTTGAACAGTGGAGTGACATTTTCAAATTTCCAGTCTTCCAGAACCATTGAAGAATCTAGTGATTTTTGAAGGATCGTTACAAATGCCTCCATGATCTCTTCAGCCACCTCTTTCTGAACTCTGGCATGTACACTGTCTCGTACAGGTGACAGCTACCTAAAGATCTTTCCGTTTCCCAAGAACCTGTTCTCTAGTAATGCTAACTTCACGCCCAGCACATCGCCTGGCACTTGGAACTTCCACCATACTGCTAGTGTCTTCCACAGTGAAGACTGATGCAAAATATGTCTTCAGTTCATCCACCCTTTCATTGTCCCCCATTACTACCTGTCCAGCATTGTTTTCCAGCAGTCCGATATCCACTCTCGCCTCTCTCTAATCCAGAGATTAGGACCTCTTGGGTACTAATTTCTGGATTGCTGCCTGTGCCACGTGCCAGTGAGGGTAGAAACACGATGATCTGGCAGGTAAATGTGTGGCTGAGAAGCTGGTGCAGGGGGGGCAGGCTTCAGGTTCTTGGATCATTGGGATCCCCCTGGGGGAGGTATGACCTGATCAGAAGTGATGGGTTGCACCTGAACCCAAGGGGGACCAATATTCTTGCGGGCAGGTTTGTTAGAGCTATTGGGGAGGGTTTAAACTAATTTTGTAGGAGGGTGGGAACTGGAGTGAAGGGACTCAGGATAGGACGGATGGTAAAAATGGTAATGATAGCCTGCAGTCAGACTGTCAGGAAGGGCAGGCAGGTGATGGAACTCAGTTGCAGCCAACAGGCTGAGTATCAAAACTTTAGGGATGCAGAATCAGAAAGGACAGCAAATACGGTACTCAAGCTGTTGTATCTAAATGCACGTAGCACAAGAAATAAAGTGGATGATCTTGTTGCACGATTACCGATTGCCAGGTATGATGTTGTGGCCGTCACTGAATTGTGGCTGAAGGATGGTTGTAGTTGGGAGCTGAATGTCCAGGGTTACACATTATATCGGAGTGATAGGAAGATAGGCAGAGGGGGTGGTGTGGCTCTACTGGTAAAGAATGGCATCAAATCAGTAGAAGGATGTGACATAGGATCGGAAGATGTTGAATACTTGTGGGTTGAGTTCAGAAACAGCAAGGGTAAAAAGACCTTGTTGGCAGTTATACACAGGCCTCCAACAGAGCTGGGCGGTGGACCACAGATTACAACAGGAAATAGAAAAGCTGTGTCAAAAGGGCAATGTTCTGGTAGTCATGGGAGATTTTAACATGCAGGTTGATTGGGAAAATCAGGTTGATAATGGATCTCAAGAGTGAGTCTGTTGAATCCCTAAGAGATGGCATTTAAAGCAGTTTGTCATTGAGCCTACTAGGGGATCAGCTATACTGGATTGGCTGTTACGTAATGAACCAGAGGCGATTAGGGAGCTGAAGGTAAAAAACCCTGAGGAACCAGTGATCACAGTATGATTGAGTTTAACTTGAAATTTGATAGGGAGAAAGTAAAGTAGCAGTCGCCAACCCGTCGATCACAATCGACTGTTCGATCTTTGAGACTTTCCCAGTAGATCCCGAAAAAAATTCAAAAATAAATACACAAATACTGTTGAAAGATTGATTCCGGGTTGCGGGGTTTTGTTCCGTTCTTTCTGCCCAGTGTCCGTGTGTGTAGCTCCCCCGCATTACACAGTGTAATTCAACACGTACAAACACACTGGATGAACTCAGCAGGTCGGGCAGCGTCCGTTGAAATGAGCAGTCAACCTGCTGACTGCTGAGTTCATCCAGCTTGTTTGTACGTGTTGATGTGACCACAGTATCTGCAGTGTACTTTGTGTTTACACAGTGTAATTCAGTGGTCCCCAACCACCGGGCCACGAGGAAACGATATCAGTCAGCTGCACCTTTCCTCACTCCCTGTCTTGCCCACTGTTCAACTTGAACCCACGCGAGGTCATCAGTCGCCTAAATGCAGTGATACCCTCGCGCCAGGAATCACTGGTTCGCCTCACGCGGCCGGCGAGAAGTGCCGTTGGTACTGGCCTGGAGCGCGGAGAGATGGGCGCTGCCTCTAAACCTGTTCACCACACCGAATGTTCGTGGGGAACCCGGTGCTAAAATATTCGCAGACGATCTAATTCGGGCTCAGGGTTCCGTAAGTAGCAGAGCAGCTACCTCGCTGTGATCTGTTGATACAAACTTTTGTCGGCCGATAGATCCTACAAGGTGGGTGGGCACCCTGTCACTCTCCCCGCTCTGTCGCTTTCTCCGGACTGGAACCGGCACGGGGACCTCCGGCCCTGACCTTGACCTCTCACCCCACCCACAACCAGCCACATTTGGCCAGGGTGTCTGGCGGAGGGCGGGCGGGCGGAGGCTGCAGTTTGGGCCTGGAGGCTGTCTAATGAGGCAGTGAAATCCTCAAAACTGCTTCGGTACCTTGATTCCAAGCACCCCGCACTTAAAGACAAACCCACTGAGTTTTTTGAGCGGAGAAAACGTGAGCAAGTGGGACAAAAGCTAAGTGCCGAGAGCCGCAAAAACTAAATTGTGCAATAGACTGGACATAAGGAACCTGCTTCGAGTATCGCTGTATTCTGGTCGTGTTTAATCCCCCCCCCCACCCCCGCCGGCGGCCGGTCGGCAAGAATATTGTCAATATTAAACCGGTCCGCGGTGCAAAAAAGGGTGTGTACCCCTGGTGTTTATACATTATTTCTACTTCCGGGTTGCAGGGTTTTACTTCCGGTCTTTCCTGCCCCAGTGCGCATGTGTTTAACTAATCAATCTGGGGGTCGATGTCTTCTTTGACTGTGGCCGAGGTAGGGTATCTTGGGCTTAAAAAGGTTGGTGACCACTAAAGTAAAGGCTGATGTAGCAGTATTTCAGTGGAGTAAGGCAAATTACAGTGGTATGAGAGAGGAGTTGGCCAAAGTAGATTGGAAAGAGCTGCTGGCAGGGATGTCAGCAGAGCAGCAATGGTGTGTGTTTCTGGGGAAATGAGGAAGCTGCAGGACATGAGTATGTTTTCATTTCTTCCAAAAACGAAGAACTACACAAATTGTAAAATAGTACAACCATGACTGACAAGGGATGTCAAAACTATTGTAAAAGCAAAAGAAAGGACATACAACAAAGCAAAAATTTGTGGGATGATAGTGGATTGGGAAGTTTTTAAAAACCTAAACAGAGCAACTAAAACAATCATTGGAAAGGAAAAGATGAAATGTGAAAGCAAGCTAGCAAATAATATCAAAGTGGATGGTAAAAGTTTTTTCACGTATGTTAAAAATAAAAGAGAAATGAGAGTGGATATGGGACCGCCAGAAAATGAGGCAGGAAAATTAATAACAGGGGACAAGGAGATGGCGGATGAACTAAATGACTATTTTGCATCAGTCTTCACTGTGGAAGACACTAACAGTATGTCTGATGTAGTGTGTGAAGGAAGAGAAGTGGGTGCAGTTACTATTACAAGAGAGAAGGTGCTCAAAAAGCTGAAAGACCTAAAGGTACATAAGTCACCTGGACCACAGGAACTGCACCCTAGGGTTCTGAAAGATGTAGCATTAGAGATTATGGTGGCATTAGAAATGACCTTTCAAAAATGATTGGAGTCTGGCATGGTGTCAGAGGAGTGGAAAATTCTTTAAGAAAGGAGGAAGGCAGAAGAAAGGAAATTATAGACCAGTTAGCCTGACCTCAGTGGTTGAGAAGAAGTTTGAGTCAGTTGTTAAGGATGAGGTGATGGAGCACATGGTGACACAGGACGTCGTGATACAAGACAAGATGGTATAAAATTAGCATGGTTTCCTTCAGGGAAAATCCTGCCTGACAAACCTGTTGGAATTCTTTGAGGAGATTACAAGTAGGATAGATAAAGGGGATGTAGTGGATGTTGTATATTTGGAGATTCAGAAGGCCTTTGATAAGGTGCCACACATGAGGCTGCTTCCCAAGTTAAGAGCCCGTGGTATTATAGGGAAGTTGCTGACATGGTTAGACATTGGTCCCTCCCAACTAATCAATGCACACCTAAATTATTGGTCACCTTAATTGGATTATCTCGCCCAGCCCCATGCTTTAAAAGGTGAGACTTGCCCTTAGCTCGCCCTCTCTTACAGGCAACCACATTGGAGGTAAGTGCATTGATTTATGCTTGGTAAGGTCTATCATTTGTCCTGATAAGGGAGCCACAACTATCCAAGGTCAAGGGGGATAGCTGTTGTAGTGCCTTTCCCTTGTTCTTTGTTTGTGTAACCGTACCCTGTCCCCACACCGCTTCCTGTGTATTGTAGTTGCTTGTGTTGACCCGACTTGCCCTTGTAAATAAATTCCTTAGTATTAAAACTGTGTGTGTCCAGGCCTCTACTGTTGAGACTCAAAGAACCAGTTATTTTCCGTCACAACAGCATATAAAACACTTAAGAACCAATGTTTCAGCGCCGGGTTCGATACAGTGACAGATCACTCCCAAGTGTGCTCTTCACCGTGCCGGTTTGATGTGGAGGATCAAAAACCCAAAACCCAATAATTAAACCACTGCGTTGCTTAGTAATCATTGTAGCTTTCATCGGGGCAGAGCCTTTCTCACTTTATCCTTTAAAATTGTTCCGATCGTTGACCGACTGCAGCCTAACGCTTTTCCAATGACCGATGGCATTTCACCACTTTCTGGGTAAACATGCCCACCTGCAAGGTCATTTCCGAGTAAGAGATCAACATTGTCTATCGGTAGTTCAGACCGCACCCCTATTGTGACTGGTCCAGATATCAAGTCGCATTTCAGAATTATCTTATGCAAAGGCACGGTCTCAGTCCCCTTTCCAATACCTTTGATAATATTCACCACCATATAACCATATAACAATTACAGCACGGAAACAGGCCATCTCAGTCCTTCTCGTCCGTGCTGAACACGTACTCTCAACGCCCCCGACTCTCAAATCTCCATCTCAGCACCGAACTCCAAAACACTCTTTAATATCAGTGACTGAAAAACTCCAGTATCGCTCCAGATTCTCACTGGAACTGGAGTTGATCCCTCCTTCACAGACACAAACCCATTTGAAATAAATCTCTCAAATCCCTTTTGAACTCGGTCAGACCCCTCCTTCTTCAGTGGTGTTTTAACCGTCTGAACGCAGGCATTTGGGGTTTTCTCTCTCTCTGTCCCTTTTTCCCTTTTCATAGCAAAACAATTGGATGCCGCATGACCAGGCTTCCCACAGAAGTAACACTTGAAACTGGGAAATTTTTCTTTTGACTGCTTCCCTTCCTCCTGACTTTTATCACTAGTCCCTGGTTTACTCTCTGGTTTAGCCGGTGGGTTATCTCTGTTATCCCTGCTACTCCTTTGGTAGCTCTTGCTCGGGAAAAACTTTACCTTGTGGGTTAAAGCAGACTCGTCTGCTAACTTAGCAGACTCTGACAGGATCTCAGCCTCTCTCTCATTCAGGTACGTCCTTATGTTGTCAGCGACCCGGGTTCATGTCCCGTTACTGCCTGTCAGGAGTTTGTACGTTCTCCCATGACCACGTGGGTTTCTTCCAGGTGCTCTAGTTGCACAGTCCAAACCTGTACTGGTTGGCAGGTTAATTGGTCATTGTAACTTGTCCCATGGTCAGGCTCGGATTAAATCGGGGATGCTGGGTGGTGGGGGTCATTGTAACTTGTCCCATGGTCAGGCTCAGATTAAATCAGGGGTTGCTGGGTGGTGGGGGTCATTGTAACTTGTCCCATGGTCAGGCTCGGATTAAATCAGGGGTTGCTGGGTGGTGGGTGTCATTGTAACTTGTCCCATGATCAGGCTCGGTTAAATCAGGGGTTGCTGGGTGGTGGGGGGTCATTGTAACTTGTCCCATGGTCAGGCTCGGATTAAATCAGGGGTTGCTGGATGGTGGGGGTCATTGTAACTTGTCCCATGGTCAGGCTCGGATTAAATCAGGGGTTGCTGGGTGGTGGGTGTCATTGTAACTTGTCCCATGGTCAGGCTCGGATTAAATCAGGGGTTGCTGGATGGTGGGGGTCATTGTAACTTGTCCCATGGTCAGGCTCGGATTAAATCAGGGGTTGCTGGGTGGTGGGGGTCATTGTAACTTGTCCCATGATCAGGCTCCGATTAAATCAGGGGTTGCTGGGTGGTGGGGGTCATTGTAACTTGTTCCATGGTCAGGCTCGGATTAAATCGGGTTGCTAGGTGGTGGGGGTCATTGTAACTTGTCCCATGATCAGGCTCGGATTAAATCAGGGGTTGCTGGGTGGTGGGGGTCATTGTAACTTGTCCCATGATCAGGCTCGGATTAAATCAGGGGTTGCTGGGTGGTGGGGGTCATTGTAACTTGTTCCATGGTCAGGCTCGGATTAAATTGGGTTGCTGGGTGGTGGGGGTCAAAGGGTCGGAAGGGCCTATTCCGTACTGTATCTCAATAAATAAATTACAGCTGATGAAAGTGCAGTAGACATCGTCTCCATGGAGTTTAGCGAGGGATTTGACAAGGTAGCAGAGAGTTAGATCACATGGGATACAGTACGATCTGGAATAGGATACAGAGTTGTCTGGGTGGAGTCGTGACCAGTGGTTGTTCTGCAGGGATCGGTGCTGGGTCCACTGTTTTTCATCATTCATATGAATGATTTGGAGAGAATGTAGGTGAAGTGTTTAGTAGGTTTGTGAAGGACTCTAAATTTGGTGGTTTAATGGACAGTGAAGAGGTTATTTATTTATTTAGAGACAGTGTGAAACAGGCCGTCCCAGACCAACGACCCGCTCCACCCAGCACCCCAACTATTTAAAACCAGCCTAATCACGGGGCAATGTACAATGACCATTTAACCTACAAACCGTTATGTCTTTGTACAAGCGTTACAGAGTGATAGAAACTAACAGCACAGGCCCTTCAGCCCATCTGGTCTGTACTGAAGCATTTAAACTACCTGCTCCCATCGACCTGCACCGGGACCATGGTCCTCCAACTCCGACCATCTATGTACCGTCCAAACTTCTCTTAAATATTTAAATCGAGCTTGCATGTTAAATCGAGTTTAACATCGGTAGCTGAGCGAAGGGCGCTGAGTAGGCTACGGTCAATTATGGATAACTCTGAACATCCTCTACATAGCACCATCCAGAGACAGAGAAGCAGTTTCAGCGACAGGTTACTATCGATGCAATGCTCCGCAGACAGGATGAAGAGGTCAATACTCCCCAATGCCATTAGGCTTTACAATTCTACCGCCAGGACTTAAGAACTTTTTAAAAGCTATTATTAATGCTTTTTGAGATAGTGATTTAGATGCATATCATATTTTTTTTACTGAGTTAAGTATTGTATGTAAGTAGTTTTGCTACAACAAGTGTATGGGACATTGGAAAAAAAAGTTGAATTTCCCCATGGGGATGAATAAAGTATCTATCTATCTATCTATGCACCACTTGGGCTGGCAGCTCGTTCCACACTCTCACAACCCTCTGAATGAAGCAGTTTCCCCTCATCTTCCCCTTAAACTTTTCATCTTTCACCTTTAACCCATGACCTCTGGTTGTAATCCCACACACCCTCTGTGGAAAAAGCCTGCTTGCATTTACCCTATCTATACCCCTCATTATTTTGTATACCTCTATCAAATCTCCCCTCAGTCTTCTATGTTACAGGAATAAAGTCCTAATCTATTCAATCTTTCCTTATGACTCAGGTCCTCCAATCCCAGTTACATCCCTGGAAATTTTCTCTGTACTCTTTCAAACTTGTTTACATCCTTCCTGTAGGTAGGTGACCAAAACTGTACACAATATCCCAAATTAGGCGGCCCCAGGTCTCATACAACTTCAACATAACATCCATCTACCTGTAACACCACTTTCGGTCTATTCTGGACCTGTGTTCCCAGATCTGCTGTAGAACAGAGTCCTCAGTGCCCGACCATTCACTGTGAAAGACTGACACTGGGGTCCTACTGAAGAGCAACAGCTCACACTTGTCTGCATTAAATTCCAGCTGACACTTTTCAGCCCATTTTCCCAGCTGCTCCAGATCCCACTGCAAGTAATGATGGTCTTCCTCACTGTCCACTCCTCCCCAATCTGAGGGATGAATCGGGAGCACCCGGAGGAAATGCACGAGGTCCCGGGGAGAAAGTACAAACTCCTTACAGATGGTGTCGGAATTGAACTCTGAACTCTGGAATGCCCCAAGGTGCAACAGTATTGTGTTATCCACTACATAACCCTCTTGCTCATGGTTTATCCAAGATTACAATGAGATCTTGATTAATTGGGTCTCTGGGCCATTGGATGGAATTTGATTTTAATTCAGAGAGATGAGGGTGTTGCATTTTGGAAGGTAAACCAGGACAGGATTTACACATCAATCGGGGACCCTGGAGAGTGTTGTGGAACAGAGAGACCAGGAGGTGATTGCCTTCATCAGTCAGAATACTGAGTACAGGAGCTGGGACGTCACGTTATGAGTGTACAAGACATTGGGAAGGCCACATTTGGAGCAGAGTAACACACACAAACTGCTGGAGGAACTCAGCAGGTCAGGCAGCATCTATGGATATGAATAAACACTCAATGATTTGGGCCAAGGTTTTGTGTGTGTTGCTTTGGATTTCCAGCATCTGCAGACTTTCTTGTCTTTATGATTTTGATCACCCTGTACAGTTCTGGTTATCTTTCTACAGGAAGGATGTCATTAAACTGAGAGGGTATAAAACAGATTTACAAGGATGTTACTGGGACTGGAGAGTTTGGGTTATAAGGAGAGGCTGAATATTCTGGGTCTCTCTCATACCCGGTTCCACTGCTATCTCCCGTCTTTCTTTCCAATCGAGGAAAGGTCTCGGCTTGAAACATCGACTGTACATCTCCCTTATCACTTGACCCGCTGAGATCCTCCGGAATTTTGTGTTTGTTGATCGAGGAAAATCCGCTCTCCATGTCCAGGAAAAACCTCTGGAAGATGCCGGTTGTCCATCCGCTGTGTTTGGGTAAAACCCCGGGAAAGGGTCCTGTCGCCCATCCAACTGCGCCTGAGGCCCAGCGGCCTCTCCCCACGGTCCCGGGGCCGCGCTGCCCGAGTCTCCCCCCCGGTCCCAGGGGCCGCGCTGCCCGAGTCTCCCCCGGTCCCCGGGGACTCTCTAATTCTCTGCTTCTCCCCCCAGTCTCTGTCACCCTGGATGTGGAAACGGCGAATCCGCGGCTCGAGGTGTCTGAGGATCGGAAGAGTGTGAGATGCACCGAGACCCGGAGGGATCTCCCTGACACCGGGAAGAGGTTCACAGTCTGGGATCGCTTGTGTGCTGGGATCGGAGGGATTCACATCGGGGAGACATTACTGGGAGGTGGAGGTGACGGGGAATCGGCGCTGGGGTCTGGGAGTCGCCGCAGAGTCTGTGGAGAGGAAGGGAGGGGTCACAGTGAGTCCGGAGACCGGATTCTGGAGAATCGGGCGGGTTGATGACGTGATGCGGGTTTACACCTCCCCTGAATCCCGTCTCCCTGCCGATCCCATCCCCGGGAGGGTGGGAGTTTATCTCAGTTACGAGTCTGGGACAGTTTCATTTTACAACGCGGAGACCAAGTCCCATCTCCACACCTTCACTGGGAATAAATTCACGGAGAAACTTTATCCTTTCTTCTGGACTGGATATGAAAACGAGTGGCTGAGAATCTGCTCCGGTTCCGCTCCGGGTCTGTAAACGGGTCGGGTCCCGGGACCGGCGTCAGGAGTAAGTCAGTGTAAATATAAATGTGCGGAGAGTGAAATAAACACGATGTGAGAATTATCGATCCATTAATTTTAACTCGTTCACTGCTTCCGTCAACGGAACAGAAACACTGCGGATTCAGCAGCAGCCGCGGGCGGCGGGTCCTGATCTCCCCGGCTCCCCCGGGTGCTAAAGTCCACCGGGACTGACAGGGTAACTGGGGCAAGTGGTGGTGGTGCTGACTGGGAGAGGGAGGTCAGGGTGAATCTTGGTAACACGGGACATGTTGTGGTGGTAACACACAAAGCGCCGGGGTCTCCCACCGTGTCAGGCAACATCTATGGAGGGAAATGGGCAGGTGAGGGGTGGATCCAGGTGAGGGGTAATACCTGAGGGAGGGGTGATAGATGAGGGACGGGTGGAAATGTGTCAGAAATTGGGAGGTGAGAGCTGTCAGTGACAAAGGGCTGAAGATTTTGGAATCTGACAGGAGGGGAAAGTGACCCCGGAGTAAAGGGAGGGAGGTGGGGAGGAGTGTGTGGGAGATGGGCAGATGGAGAGGGTGGGGAGGAGTGTGTGGGTGATGAGCAGATGGAGAGGGTGGGGAGGAGTGTGTGGGTGATGAGCAGATGGAGAGGGTGGGGAGGAGGGTGTGGGTGATGGGCAGATGGAGAGGGTGGGGAGGAGTGTGTGGGTGATGGGCAGATGGAGAGGGTGGGGAGGAGTGTGTGGGTGATGAGCAGATGGAGAGGGTGGGGAGGAGTGTGGGGGATGGGCAGATGGAGAGGGTCGGTAGGAGTGTGTGGGTGATGGACAGATGGAGAGGTGGGGAGGAGTGTGTGGGTGATGAGCAGATGGAGAGGTGGGGAGGAGTGTGTGGGTGATGAGCAGATGGAGAGGTGGGGAAGAGTGTGTGGGTGATGGGCAGATGGAGAGGGTGGGGAGGAGTGTGTGGGTGATGAGCAGATGGAGAGGGTGGGGAGGTGTGTGTGGGTGATGGGCAGATGGAGAGGGTGGGGAGGAGTGTGTGGGTGATGGAAAGATGGAGAGGTGGGTAGGAGTGTGTGGGTGATGAGCAGATGGAGAGGTGGGGAAGAGTGTGTGGGTGATGGGCAGATGGAGAGGGTGGGGAGGAGTGTGTGGGTGATGAGCAGATGGAGAGGGTGGGGAGGTGTGTGTGGGTGATGGGCAGATGGAGAGGTGGGTAGGAGTGTGTGGGTGATGGACAGATGGAGAGGTGGGTAGGAGTGTGTGGGTGATGAGCAGATGGAGAGGTGGGGAAGAGTGTGTGGGTGATGGGCAGATGGAGAGGGTGGGTAGGAGTGTGTGGGTGATGGGCAGATGGAGAGGGTGGGGAGGTGTGTGTGGGTGATGGGCAGATGGAGAGGTGGGGAGGAGTGTGTGGGGGATGGGCAGATGGAGAGGGTGGGGAGGAGTGTGTGGGTGATGGGCAGATGGAGAGGGTGGATAGGAGTGTGAGGGTGATGAGCAGATGGAGAGGGTGGGGAGGAGTGTGGGGGATGGGTAGATGGAGAGGGAGGGGGAGGAGTGTGTGGGTGATGGGCAGATGGAGAGGTGGGGAGGAGTGTGAGGGATGGGTAGATGGAGAGGGTGGGGGAGGAGTGTGTGGGTGATGGGCAGATGGAGAGGTGGGGAGGAGTGTGAGGGTGATGAGCAGATGGAGAGGGTGGGGAGGAGTGTGTGGGTGATGGGCAGATGGAGAGGGTGGGGAGGAGTGTGTGGGTGATGCGCAGATGGAGAGGTGGGGAGGAGTGTGAGAGTGATGAGCAGATGGAGAGGGTGGGGAGGAGTGTGTGGGTGATGGGCAGATGGAGAGGTGGGGAGGAGTGTGAGGGATGGGTAGATGGAGAGCGTGGGGGAGGAGTGTGTGGGTGATGGGCAGATGGAGAGGTGGGGAGGAGTGTGAGGGTGATGAGCAGATGGAGAGGGTGGGGAGGAGTGTGTGGGTGATGGGCAGATGGAGAGGGTGGGGAGGAGTGTGTGGGTGATGGGTAGATGGAGAGGGTAGGGAGGAGTGTGTGGGTGATGGGCAGATGGAGAGGGTGGGGAGGAGTGTGTGGGTGATGGGCAGATGGAGAGGGTGGGGAGGTGTGTGGGTGATGGGCAGATGGAGAGGTGGGGAGGAGTGTGTGGGGGATGGGCAGATGGAGAGGGTGGGGAGGAGTGTGTGGGTGATGGGCAGATGGAGAGGGTGGGGAGGAGTGTGAGGGTGATGAGCAGATGGAGAGGGTGGGGAGGAGTGTGGGGGATGGGTAGTTGGAGAGGGTGGGGAGGAGTGTGGGTGATGAGCAGATGGAGAGGGTGGGGAGGAGTGTGTGGGTGATAGGCAGATGGAGAGGGTGGGTAGGAGTGTGTGGGTGATGGACAGATGGAGAGGTGGGGAGGAGTGTGTGGGGGTTGGGCAGATGGAGATGGTGGGGGGAGTGTGTGGTTGATGGGCAGATGGAGAGGGTGGGGAGGAGTGTGTAGGTGATGGACAGATGGAGAGGGTGGGGGTGAGTGTGTGGGTGATGGACAGATGGAGAGGGTGGGGAAGGAGGGGAAAGAGAGAGGTTGATGGGGCTGGTGGATCAGGAGGAGAGAGACAATTAAACAGGAAAAGTGACAGGGAACAACTTCCAGAAGTTTGAAAGTTCGATGTTGATGCTGCCAGGTTGCCAATCACCCTGACGGAAAATGGGGAGCTGTTCCTCTAATTTACGAGACAAATAGAGTCGGGATCTCTACTTTGAATCAGATATTCAGTTTTGGAGCCAGTTTATATGCAGGAAATGTGGGGAAAAAAGCAGGTTGGTCAGGATCTGTGGAGAGAGGAACAGGTTTCACGTTCCACGTCGGTGACCTCTCCCGGAATTGATTCAAACACTGCCTGCTCTGTTGTGGGTTTCAAGTAATTTCTGTTTTGTTTTAGTTCTTCCAGCATCTGATTGAAGAAAAAATGGGAGTGCAGTGTAATTTCCTCCAGAAGGGGGATAAAGAAGGAGGAATGTGATAGGAGAGGGGAGTGGACCATTAGAGAAACCGATGCTCAGGTTGGATCTACCCGGAGAGGTACAGTGAAGGTGAGAGAGACGTGGACATGATATTTTGGAGCCGGAAGTGTGGCAACACATGCAGGCTGATCCCAGCACAATCCTCGGGCAGACTGTGTTGGTCATTGACGCAATGGAGAAATGTAAATGGTGAAGCCCCCTGTGTGTATTTGTGTATGGCGGAGACAGAGAGAGAGTCTGAGATTTACTCCAGGCTCCCCAGGTAGATGCAGGGATGATGTTTCTGGTGACGGGGATGTCAGGATGAGGAGACACAGTGAGGGGACGACCATTCAGAGGTGAATAAATGTATTTACCAGCTCATAATCTAACAGGACTCTGCACATTTACACATTAACATGTTGAGGAGAGACGTGGATAGAGTTTTGGATACAAAGTGAATCAGTAAAAACAGCATGAGCACAGGGAAGCGGTATTGATCATGTCTAATGGGAAAGCAGGTGTGAGGGGCTGAATGGCCTCCTTGCTTCTGTTTCTGATGTTCTTCAGAGCAGTGTACAGACTGACCTGAGGGAGGATAGAAGGGTCTGGGGAATAAATAGAGATGTAAAGCAGGAGGGTGAAAAGGTGATTAAATATCAATTATTTAAATTGTCAGGCAAATATCTTTAACACTGAAATGGGGGTTCTTGATGCAGCAGAAGATTGTGAGGTGTCGGATACACTGGGATTACTCAAACACGGATGCAGGAAAACTTCCTGACTTCCCCCCTGTACAGCCCTGCTCTGATGTGAGGTTCCACTCTACCTAATGAGACTAATGGAGGTGACAGCACGCACACCGGCCCTTCGACGTAACATGTCCCTGACAACCAAGGTGGCTTCCTCAGCACGTCCCATTTGACAGCATTTGGCCAGCATTCCTCTAAACGTTTTCAATCAAGAATTTGTCCAAACGTCCTAAAAATGTTTCAATTCTATCAGCCTCTACCATTTCCTCCGGCAGCTCATCCCATTTACCGACCACCGACTGTGTGGAAAATTTGCCACTCAGGTCCCCTGCTAATCTTTACCCTCTGAGCTTAACTCTTGATCCTCTAGTTTTAGACTCCCCTCCCCTGGGGAAAGACTGTGACCATCAACCTCATCACTGCCCTGCAGGATTTCATCAATCACAATAATGTCCACCCTCAGTCTCCTTTGCTTCAGGAAAACAGTCCAGGTCGATCCAGATTCTCCTGAAGCCCTTGAGCCCCGGTAACATTCCTGTGAATCTTGTCTGCACACATTCCAGCTGAACATCATCCTTTCTACAGCTCGGTGACCAGAACTGCACCCAGTACTCTGAGTGTGGTCTCCCCAATGTCTTGTACAGCTGTAACACGACAAACCATCTCATGTACTTAACCCCGATCGATGAAGGCCAGTGTACCAGACCCCTTCTTCACTACACTGTCTACCTGTGTCTCTACTCTCAGGAACTATGTACTTGTTCCCCTGGGTGTTTCTATTCTACAACACTCCCCAGGGCCCTGACATTCACTGTGTACATTCTCTCCTGGTTTTAACTTTCCAAAATGCGTCACTTTGCCCATTTCTATTTTGAATTCTTTCTGCCATTCCTTTGCCCATATTCCCAGTTGATTGAGGTCCTGTTGTAACTTTAGACAAACTTCACAGTCCACATCAGAAATTTCAGTTTCTGTGCCTGTTCCTGTGCTGTACTGTTGTATGTTCTCAGAGAACATAACATTCTCCTGTTTAGAAGAATGAGAGGAGATCTCGGGGAAGTGCAAAATCGTTCAGGGCTCCACAGACAGGATGCAGGGAGGATGTTTCCCCTGTCGGAGGAGTTGAGGGTCAGGGGTCACTGTCACAGGATGGAGTGAACCCTCAGTGACTTCACACACTCTGGATCTTTCAATGATTTCACGTTCCCTGGCCCCGAGCATCTTATTTTCACTGTGGATGTCCAGTCCCTGTACACCTTCATCCACCAGCAGGAAGGCCTCAGAGCTCTCTCTTTCTTTCTGGACACCCGTCCCAACCAGTTCCCTTCCACCACCACTCTCCTCCGTCTAGCGGAACTTGTCCTCACTCTTAATAATTTCTGTAATTTCCACCGTCTCCAACAGGATCCCACCACCAAGCACATCTTTCCCTCTCCCCCACTTTCTGCTTTCAGCAGGGATCACTCCCTACACGACTCACGTCCATTCGTCCCTTCCCACTGAACTCCCTCCTGGCACTTCCAGGTGGGGCGACACTTCACCTGTGTGTCAGGTGGGGTCATACACTGTGTTTGGTGCCTCTGGTGTGGCCTGTACATCGGTGAGACCCGACATAGATTGGGAGTCTGCTTCACCAGAAAAAGCAGGATCTCCCAGTAGCCGCCCATTTTAATTCCACTGCCTATTCCCATATGTCCATCGAGGGCCTCCTCTACTGTCGCGATGAGGCCACACTCAGTTGGAGGAGCAATATCGTATATTCCGTCTGGGTAGCCTCCAACCTGATGGTATGAACATCGATTTATCGAACTTCCAGTAATGGCCACCCCTCCTTCACCATTCCCTGTGCCCATTTTCCCTCCCTCACTTCATCTCCTCACCTGCCCATCATCTCCCTCTGGTGCTCCTCCCACTTTTCTTCCATGGCCTCCCGTTCTCTCCTATAGAACTCACCCTTCTCCAGTCCTGTATCTCTTTCACCCAATCAACTTCCCAGCTTCCGGTTTCACCCATCACCTCGTGTTTCTCCCCCCGACCCCCCACCACCTTTTGACTGATTCCTCATGTTTTTTTCTCCAGTCCTGCTGAAGAGTCTCGGCCCGAAATGTCGACTGTACTTTTTTTCGTAGATGCTGCCTGCCCTGCTGAGTTTCTCCAGCATTTTGTGTGTGTTGCTCGGATTGAATTGAAATGACTTTATTTCTGACATCCTTCACATACATGTGGAGTAAAAATCTCCGTCTCAATGTGCAATCATAGTAATTTATAATGAACAGAACAGTCAGTGTGATGTTTGATGGCCCGATGGGAGAAGCTGCACTGGAGCCTGTTGGTCATGGGGTTTATGCTGTGGTACCGTTTCCCGGATGGTGGCAGCTGGATTAGATTGTGGTCAGGGTGACTTGTGTGCCCAGTGATCCTACGGGCCCTTTTTACACACCTGTCCTTGTAAATGTCCTGAATCATGGGAAGTTCACAAGTATGGATGTGCTGGGCAGTCGGCACCACTCTCTGCCGAATCCTGCGATTAAGAGAGGTACAGTTCCCATATACCAGTCAGGATGCTCTCAATTGTGCCCCTATAGAAAGTTCTTAGGATTTGGGGACCCCTACCGAACTCCCTCAACCGTCTGAGGTGAAAGAGGCGCTGTTGTGTACAGACCACGTGAGTTCCGCGGTGACGTGGATGCTGAGGAACTTGAAGCTGTTTACCCTCTCAACCCCAGATCCAGTGATTCAATAGGGGTTAGCCCGTCTCAATCCCTCCTGTAATCCACGACCAGCTCCTTTGTGTTTGTGACATTGAGGGAGAGGTTGTTTTCTTGACACCACTGTGTCAGAGAGATGACTCCTACCCTGTAGGCCACCTCGCTATTGTTTGAGATTAGGCCAATCAATGTCGTGTCGTCAGCAAATTTAATCAGCAGATTGGAGCTGTGGGTGTCGACACAGCCCTGAGGAGCTCGTGTGTTGAGAGTCGGAGGGGTGGAGGTGAGGGAGCTGCTGGCGATCTGACAGGAAGTCCAGGATCCAGATGCACAAGGCAGAGGTTTCTGAGCTGCCTGTCGAGCCTGGAGGGAATTGTGTTGAATGCTGTAGTCCAAGAACAGCATTCTCACATAAGCATCATTCTTCTCCAGATATGTAAGGACGGTATGTCGAGCAGTGGCTATTGCATCATCTGTTGATCGGTTGTGAATTGTAGGGGGTCCGGTGGGTGGTAGCAAGCTGCAGATGTAGTCCTTGACCAACCTCTCAAAGCATTTGCTTATCATTGAGGTGAGTGCAACAGGACGTTAGTCGTTCGGGCTTGTTACCTTGGTCTTGTTTGGTACAGGGACGATGGAGGATAATTTGAAGCAGGAAGGTGCTCCACACTGGGACAGGGAGAGGATAACAACTTCCAGCACTGCGGATTTTCCCTTGTTTCTCGTTTCACGGTGCAGGATCCCCACCTGCTGCTGGGAACCGGTACTGCAGGAAGAGCAGAACACAATGCTGTAACTCGGCTGGAATGTGGGCATTGGTAGCTGGGCCAACATTAACTGCCCACCGACTGCCCAGAAGAAAGTCGAAATGAGGTACTTGTGGCCCACTCATACACAGACAGATCGCTAAACCGAGGAAGGAATCAGAATCAAATCAGGTTTATTATCACCGGCATGTGTTGTGAAATTGTTAACTTGGCAGCAGCAGTTCAATACAATAGATAACATAGAAGAACAAAAACTAATAAGTTAATAAATTTGTAAATCAATTACAGTATATGTATAACCAAATAACAAAATAACCATATAACAATTACGGTACGGAAACAGACCATCTCGGCCCTTCTAGTCCGTGCCAAAACTTACATTCACCTAGTCCCACTGGCCCGCACTCAGCCCATAAACCTCCATTCCTTTCCTGTCCATATTCCTATCCAATTTTACTTTAGATGACAATACCGAACCTGCCTCTACCATTTCTACTGGAAGCTCGTTCCACACAGCTACCACTCTCTAAGTAAAGAAATTCCCTCTCGTGTTACCCTTAAACTTTTGCCCCCTAATTCTCAAATCATGTCCTCTTGTTTCAATCTTCCCTACTCTCAATGGAAAATGCCTAACCACATCAACTCTATCTATCCCCCTCATAATTTTAAATTCCTCCAGCAAGTCCCCCCTCAACCTTAGTATCATCTGCATACTTACTAATCCAATTTACCACCCCATCATCCAGATCATTAATGTATATGACAAACAACATTGGACCCAATACTGATCCCTGAGGCACACCACTAGTCACTGGTGTCCAACCTGACAAACAGTTATCCACCACTACTCTCTGGCATCTCCCATCTAGCCACTGTTGAATCCATTTTGCTACTTCAATATTAATATCTAACGATTGAATCTTCCTAAATAACCTTCCGTGCGGAACCTTGTCAAAGGCCTTACTGAAGTCCATATAGACAACATCCACTGCTTTACCCTCGTCAACTTTCTTCGTAACCTCTTCAAAAATTTCAATAAGATTAGTCAAACATGACCTTCCACACACAAATCCATGCTGACTATTCCTAATCAGACCCTGTCTATCCAGATAATATTGACTAGATTAAAAATTGTGCAAAAGCAATTATATTAAAAAGTTGAGGTAGTGTTCACAGGGTCAGTGTCCATTTAGGAATCGAATGGGAGAGGGGCAGAAACTGTTCCTGAATCACTGAGTGTGTGCCCTCATGCTTCCGTACCTCCTTCCTGATGGTAACAAGGAGAAGAATAACCCAATGTCCTGGGTGATGGGGGTCCATAATGATGGACGCTGCCTTTCTGAGGCACCGCTCCTTGAAAATGTTTTGAATACCATGGAGGCTAGTAGCCAAGATGGAGCTGACTAATTCTATAACTTTATGTTGCTGCTTTTGATCCCGTGCAGTCACACCGTCCCCAATCCAGACAGTGATGCAGCCCGTCAGAATGCTCTCCATGGTACATCTATAGAAGTTTTCAACTGGTTTAGGTGACAAACCAAATCTCCTCAAAATCCCAATGAAAAATAGCTCCTGTTCTGGTTAGACCAGATTAGATCTTCTGAGATCTCGACACCCAGGAACCAATTGCTCACTCTCTCCACTTCTGATCCCTCTATGAGGATTGGTTCATGTTCCCTCGTCCTACCCTTCCTGAAGTCCACAATCAGTTCTTTGGTCTTACTGACGTTGAGTGCAAGGTTGTTGCTATAACTCCACTCAACTAGCTGGAATATCTCTCTCCTGTACTCCCTCTCGTCACCACCTGAGATCCTACCAACAATGGTTCTATCATCAGCAAATTCACAGATGGCATTTGAGCTTTACCCAGCCACACAGAGAAAGTAGAGCTGTGGGTGAGCACACGTCCCTGTTGTGTGCCAGCGTTGATCGTCAGTGAGGTGGAGATATTATTACCAATCCGCACATATTGTGGTCTTCCAGTTTGGAAGTCAATGATCCAGATGCAGAGGGAGATACAGAGACTCAGGTTCCGCAGCTTATTGATCAGGACTGTAGGAATGATGGTGTTAAACGCTGAGCTACAGTGAATGAACAGCATCCTGACGGAGGTATTTGTATTGTCCGGGTGATCCAAGGCCATGTGGAGAGCCATTGAGATTGTGTCTGCTGTAGACCTATTGTGGCGACAGGCAAATTACAAATTAAAGCCTACAGCTTTGCTCGGAATTGTTTCGTCACTCTTGAAACAGCCCTCCACAAGTCTGACTGGCTTTCTGGTTCAGACCTGGGTTGCCAAGACTCATACCACAGATCTAGCCCTCAGCAGATGACATACATCCTGGTTCATCCACGGCTTTTGGTTTGGAAATGTACGGCAAATTTTAATAGGCACACACTCATCCACACAGGTTTTAATGAAGCCAGCATTAAACAACTGCGGCAGACTCATCTGGATTCGAAGATGGATCCCTGAATACAGTCCAGTCCACCGATTCAAAGCAGTCCTGTAGGCGCTCCTGTGCTTCCCTTGTCCAAACCTTCTTGGTCCTCACTGCTGGTGCTGCAGTCTTCAGTCTCTGCCTGTACTCGGGGAGTAGAAGTACAGACAGGTGATCAGACTTCCCGAAGTGAGGTTCTGCTGTTTCGTGTTTAGCACAGAATTCATTTCCTTCACTTCCACCATTCCCCCCACCCCCCATTAAACTGTTTACTGCCTGGTCTTCTGTTAACTATCCTCTGTTAAACCGTTCATGGTGTGAAACTCCTCCGTTCACTCTTCCCTCGTCCTTTCTAGCTCACTTCCTTCACTGCTTTGTAAACCTGATGCAGAATTTAAGTTTTCTGCCATTGTTTGTGCCTGTATTGCTGCTGAAAGTGTTTCATTGCAACACATGAGCTGCTGGAGATGGTGGGGTGTCTGATTCCTCAGCGGGGTTAGGGGTCAGGCAGCATCTATGAAGGGAGATGGACAGTCATCATTTCCCCTCAAAACCCTTCCTCTGAACAGAACTGGACTGCCTGTTTCCCTGCACAGATACCGCCTGGCCCACTGACACTCCTCCAGCATTTTGTGTGTTGCTCTGGATTCCAGCATCTGCAGCCTGTCGTGCCTCCAGACTGTAACGATGCCTTGTACACACCACAATAAATTCGGCAGGACTTCACCTGATCTCTCTTTGCTTGGAGGACAGCCCTCTTCCCTCCTCCCCAGTCTTTTTGCACAATCAAAATCCCTCACTCCACACATGTCCTGTAGGGAGCATTTATTCCAGTCACATACCGACAGTGTGAGGTACCATTGCACGGGATCGGAAACCATCACAGAGGTTTGAAAACTCAGCCGGCTCCATCGTGGCACTAGCCTCCCCACCATTATGGATATCTTCAAATGAGGCTGCCTCCAGAGTGTGGAGTCCATCATTAAAATCCTCGCCATCCAGGACAAGTTCTCCGATGCCATCAGGGGAAGGTACAGGAGCCTGAAGACACATTTGATGTTTTCGGGACACTTTGTTCTTTCCACCATCACATTTCTGGATGGACCATTTTCCCTTCCCTGGCCCATTTTGTCCCTCATCCTTCACTCCTGGGTTGGGTGGCTTGACGATCAGCGTAGCGGGGGAAACTCTGGGACGGTGATATTGCCAAGAATCTGAAGTCTCGTCCAGTCCAGAGGGGGTAAGGAAGGCAACTGTCCTCCCTGAACAGCATTTGTGAATTTAAATTGGCTTTGCCTGTCACACTGAAACATACAGTGAAATGGGTCGTTTGTGTCGGTCACCAACACATTCTGAGGCTGTGCTCCCGGCGAGAGTCACCACTCTTCTGGCCCCAACACAGCACGTCCACAACTTACTGACCCCAACCTATACATCGTTGGAATGTGGGAGGAAACCGGAGCATCCGGAGGAAACACACACGGTCACAGGAAGAATCTACAAACTCCTTACAGACAGCAGCGGGAATTGACCCCGGGCACAGGCTCTGAAATAGTGTTACGTTAACTACTGGGCTTTCGTTAACTACTGGGCTTTCGTGACACCTGAATTGGGTAGATTTTTACAACAATCCTGTAAAAATGTCACTGTCACCAATGCTAGTGTTTACTTAAGGCAAGATTTAGTTGATATTACATCCTTAGTCAATAGTGATAAGGTTCGAACTCTTGTGAGATGGGTAAGAGTTAACAGGAATCTGAGGGACAGTGTTTTCACCTGGAGGGCAGTCAGCATAAACCATAGGAAGTATTTCCCAGGTCAGCAATGGCTAATACGAGGGGGCATCATTTTAAGAAGAATGGAGGAAGGTCTGGGGGGTTGTCAGCGGTAGATTTTTACACAGAGATTGGTGGGTGCGTGGAACGCTCTGCAAGGGTGGTGGGGGAGGCAGATACATTCGGGGCATTTAAGATACTCAGACAAGCACGAGGATGAAAGAAAAGTGGAGAGCTATGTGGAAGGAAGGGTTATGTTTATGGTAGAGCAGGCTAAAATGTCAGCACTCCATCATTAGCTGAAGCGCCTGTACTGTGTTGTATTTATGGAGAGAAATAAATAGTCGATATTTTGAAAAATAAAGAAAACAATAAAATTTCTGTTGCAGTATTTTGTGTGTGAGTTGTTCTGAATTTCCAGTGTCTCCAGAATCTCTTGTGTCACTGATTGCCCAAGACCTTTTGGAGAAGAGGTACAGAACCCTGAGGATCCACACTCAATGATTCAGAAACAGCTTCTTCCCCTCCTCCATCAGATCTTTGAACGGTCCTATATGGACACAATATCCGTGACCCCATGAACGATTCAGATTCCGATTCTTTTTATCACACCTACATCAAAACGTACAGAGATGTGTGTCCTTTGTTTAAAGACCAACACAGCCGAGGATTTGCTGAGACAGCTCGAAACTATCACCACACATTCTGCCATAGGGTGCCCAGAATGGTCAGAACAACAACACAACAAAAACAAGACCACAACAGCAAAACAAACCTCTTTTCCACCCTCTCTCTCTCACACACACACTTCCAACCACAGGACAGGCCGCCTCTAGGCCTTCAGTCCTTGGCGTTGGACAGGCTGCCTCTGGGCCAAACACAGGACAGGCCGCCTCTAGGCCTTCGGTCCTTGGCGTTGGACAGGCTGCCTCTGGGCCAAACACAGGACAAGCCGCCTCTAGGCCTTCAGTCCTTGGCGTTGGACAGGCTGCCTCTGGGCCAAACACAGGACAGGCCGCCTCTAGGCCTTCAATCCTTGGCGTTGGACAGGCTGCCTCTGGGCCAAACACAGGACAGGCCGCCTCTAGGCCTTCGGTCCTTGGCGTTGGACAGGCTGCCTCTAGGCCTTCGGTCCTTGGCGTTGGACAGGCTGCCTCTGGGCCCACCACAGGACAGGCCGCCTCTAGGCCTTCAGTCCTTGGCGTTGGACAGGCTGCCTCTGGGCCAAACACAGGACAGGCCGCCTCTAGGCCTTCAATCCTTGACTACAACCTCACATCCTGGCTCAGACTTGCAGACAACTGACCTCTGACCCCGGACAATCTAACCCATCGGACCTCTGTATTTTCTTCTTTATTCCTTTTTATTACACTGTATTTACTTTTGTAGTTTATAGTGTTTCTATGTCATCACATTTAACCCTTTTCTCACTGTTGCCATCAGGCAGAAGGTACAAGTGTCACGACTGGCCACTCCACCACATTCAAAACAGCTCCTACTCCTCAACCATCAGTTTCTTTCACAAAAGGGGATAAATACACTCATTCTGCTTCTGGTGTTCCCACAGCCAATTGTCTCACTTTACAAACTCTTTATGTTGTTATTTCATGATCATTATTTATTGCTAGTTATTTATATTTGCGTTGGCACGGTTTGTTGTCCGTTGATCCTGTTTACATACTGTTCTATAGATTTGCTCAGTGTGCCCACAGAAGAAGAATCTCGGGGTTGTGTGTGGAGACGTGTCTGTACTCTGATCATAAAGTTTACTTTCACTTTGAACTTTGCTGCTGCAAAACCACACATGCAAGCGGTGATGATGAATCTGTGACCCTGAGGATTGGATTCAGTCCTGGGGAGGAGGGCCAGGCTTCAGGGAAAATGTGCAGGATGTAGAGAGAGTGCAGAAATGTTTGACTGGAATTAGTCCAGGGATGAGAGATGGTCGTTCCATGCATAGTCTGGAGACCCTGGGGTTATTCCACATGGAGCAGAAGAGGATCTGATAGGTAAGACCACGAGGGATCGCGGGAAGGGTTTGGAGAGGATGCGGAAGAGGTTTACCAGGGTACTGCCTGGATTACACAACACGATAACAGGAGGCTGGGTTGTTTTCCCAGGAGCGACGGAGTCTGAGGGGAGATCTGATAGAGATTATGAGAGGAACAGATAGAGTAGACAGACAGTATCTGTTGTCTAGGGTTGAAATCTCTAATACCAGAGGGCATGCAGTTAAGATGAGGGGGGTGTTTTCAAAGGAGATGTGAGGGGCAAGTTTTTTCTTACACAGAGAGTGCTGGGTGCCTGGGGTGGTGTGGGTACATATGGAGCTTTTAAGATATGTTCAGATAGGCTAATTTCATTTCAAGATGGCTGGGGTCCTGTCAGTGGTCTACAGTTGCAGTTCAGACTATGGTTCTCCACGGGCAGTGGGTTCTCATCGTGTGGTCCCGCGTTTCAGTATCTCCAGGTGTGGCCTGGAAGACGCGCGCCATTGGACGCGGCCCTGTGGACCACGCGGTTCCTCGCTGATGTCACCGACTGCAGCGTTGCAGGAGACTGAAACAGTGGGACGGTGGGCAGTGTGCACTGCTGTCGGAATGAAGAAAAATTACTTGTAAAGAGTTGTTGAAGGTGAGTCTAGGGTGTGGGATCGGTTCAGAGTTGTGGTGAGTGAGTTGTCCACGCCGGTTCAAGAGCCTGATGGTTGTAGGGTAACAGCTGTCCACGAACTTGGCAGTGTGGGACCTAAGGGTTCTGAACGTCCCGTTCGATGGGAGCGGAGAGAAGAGAGCATGGTGTGGATGGTTGGAGTCCTTGATGACGGTTGCTGCTTTCTTGTGGCAGGGCTCCGTGTAAATGGGCTCATTGCTGAAGATTAGAACATTTGCAGATGATACCAAGATTGGGCGTGTAGTGGACAGCAAGGAGGACTAACAGAGCTTGCAGTGGGATCTGGTCCAGCTGGAAATCGGACTGGAAAATGGCAGATGGAATTTAGTGTGGACAACTGCAAAATGTTGCACTTTGGTAGGGCCTACCTGAGTGAGGAGTGCAGCAGAACCAAGAGATCTGGGAATACAGGTCAAGTATTTTCAGTTTATTTTGAGTTATTTGAGCGTCTGATTCAAATAAACAAACAAGCAAACAACAACAAATGGATCTGACAGACGGGAGTCTACAGACGCTGGAAATCCCGAGCAACACAAAATGCTGGAGGAACTCAGCGGGAATGGCTGCATTTATGGAAGGAATAAACAAGACGATGTTTCCCTTCATCGGGACTGGGAAGGAGGGGGTTAAAGTCGGAATAAGGCGGAGGAGGGTAAGGAGTACAAATGACATGTGATAGTTACACCAGGTGAGTCGGGGGTGGGAGAGGGGGCATGAAGGAAGAAGCTGCGAGGTGACAGGTGGAAAAGGTGAAGAATGGCTGAAGAGAATCTGACTTTCTTTTTCTCGGCTTTCCCTGCAGTACCGGATTCCAGCAGCAGGTGGGGATGTTCACCGTCAAACTGATCCTTGGGCAGCACACTATCCCCATCTCCTGGTTGAAAGCGGTACCGCCATGAACTGAACGTCCAAACGTTTATCAGCTGGATTGGCGGAATCCTGAGTTCAGAGCATTAACACGATGTCTGAGTGTGGGTTTCTTTCTGCCCCTCCTTCACTCACTGTTCCATTGCCCCTCTCGGCCCATCCATCACTCAGCCTCGCTCACATGTTCATTTGTCACCCAAGCAAGGACTGTGTCACCCACCCGGGTGGGAAGGAGAGCCCAACGCAGAGGTCACAGGAAGGTAGCACAGGGTGCAGCAAAGGGAGGGGTGGGGAAGTGTTGGAGGCATGAGGTCTGAGAAAGGGTGCACAGAAGGTAAGGGGCAGGAGAAATCCTGAGGGAGAGGACAAGAGGGATCAAAGTTGAGGGAGGTTCAGATGAAACTGGGTGTAAGTGTGAATGAAGACGAGCCTGTGGGTAAAGGTAAATGTCTGAGCTCGCGCGTGTGTGTGTGTGTGTGTGTCTCACTCTCTCTCTCTCTCTGTCAGAGGCAGAGAAAGCGAGAGAGAGAGCCTGAGACATCTTCTCTGCTTTCCAGGTAGATGCAGGCTCAGCACTGGTCCAATTTTCCCATAAATATTTCAAAACAAACAGAAAGATGCTCACTGGGGCAAAGTGACACATTAACCACTTGGTCCCAGCCTGACTTACTGGGAGGCGGTCATCTGTAATCCCTTCTCTGTTCGAACTATCTACACATATCTTGTCAAAACATTATTCCCTCTGGGTAGCCTCCAACCTGATGGCATGAACATCAATTACTCGAACTTCCGGTAATGGCCACACCCTCACCATTCCCCATTCCCATTTTGCTCTCTCACCTTGTCTCCTTTCCTGCCCATCACCTCCCTCTGGTGCACCTCCACCTTCCCTTTCTTCCAAGGCCTTCTGTCCTCTATCAGACTCCCCCTTCTCCAGACCTTTATCGATTTCACCAATCTCTTTCCCAGCTCTTTACTTCACCACTCCCCCTCTCTCGGTTTCACCGGTCACCTACAAACTTATATTTCTTCTTTCCCTCCCCTCACCTTCTCACTCTGACCTCTCATCAGCTCGGGAGAGGAGTGGTCTGAAATCAATATTTCCCATCTCTGTTTCCCAGGGAAAACATCATGGAATCCACGGAATGAAGGAAAATGAACATTAACATCTTGGAAAATCTCACATTACAACAGAGTAGGTGCTGACGATCTTAAAGCCAATTAAGGTGGATAAATCCCTTATTCCCTCTACCAACGTGCTCGACCATGGACTTCCCTACACTATATTCCAGCTGCCAATTCTTTGCCATTCTGGAATCTAAGGCCCACTGCAGACTCCCTGCTTCCTCAACACTCCCTACCCCTCCAGCTATCTTTGTATTATCCACAAAACCAGCAATTCTGCCACCCGTATCACTGACTGATCAAATGAAAAGAAGTGGTCCCAACACCAGCCCCTGCGGACACCACTCGTCACCAACACCAGTAAGGGACCTCTTTATTCCCCGTCTTTGCCTCCTGAGAATCAGTCTATCTTCTATCCGTGCTAGTATCTTTCCTGTAATTCCATGGACTCTCATCTTGTTTCGCAGCCTCATGTGTGGCTCCTTGTCAAATGTCTTTTGAACATCCCAGTAAACAACATCTACTAACTCTCCTTTGTCTATCCTTCCTGTTATTTCCTCAAAGAATGCAACAGATTGGTCAGGCAAGGTTTCTCCACAGGGAAACCTTGCTGATTTCACCCATCATGTCCTTCAATTACTCTGAAACCCCATCCTTGATAACAGACTCTTGCCAACAAGTGAACTCAGAAGAAATCACCTATAATTTCCTGTCATTTGCCTTCCTTTCTTTTTAAAGAGTGGAGTGACATTTACAATTTTCCAGTTCCCCCCAAACCCCCAGTGAAAACTGAAAGATCAGCACTAATGTCTCCACAATCACTTCAGCTGCTTCTTGAAGAACCTCTGGGTCTCACTCATCTGCTCCGGGTGACTTGTCTACTTTCAGATCTTTCTGTTTTCCACGGTCCTTCTCCATAGTGATAGTGACAACACTCACTTCTGTGCCCTGACACTCTCAAAATTCTGCCACACCGCTGGTGTCTTCCACAATGAAGACAGACACAATGTACTTCATGACTTTGTCCACCATTTCCAATGTAACTTTCTAGTGGTCCGATATTCACTCTCACCCCTCCTTTACTCTTATTTATCTGATAAAACTTTTGATATCCTCCTTTATATTACTGACCAGCTCATCTTCATATTTCATCTTTGCTAACCTGTCTTTTAGTTTCCTTCTATTAGTTTTGAAAATCTTCCCAATCCCCTCGCTACAAACAGAGGGCTTGTTCCCTTCCTGTTTCTCACTTCCACCCACACTGACTCAGCAGACAATCCCTCCACCACGTTCTCCATTGAGTCATTCAGCACGGGAACTGCTGCTGGAAGACCATCAGCTCAGTGAGAGACGCTCTTTGTTCTGCCCGAAACCTGTTGGTCTCCCAGCACAGCCAGATGTCCGTCAGGGAATGCTGTCGACAGGCACAGTCCAGGCTGCAGGAGGACGTGCTGAGGGACACAGAGGATCTCGGGGCAGACAGTGCAAAGTCTCTGGGGGGAGGAGCACTGTCGAGGCTCCTTCTGCTACCTCACATGGAGGGCCTGGGTCAGGTGGGGAAGCCCCACAAACACTGAAGTGTTGTAACATCCCTGAGACGATCTGAATGGCAATGGTTTAAACAGTGTTAACACTACCGATTGTATTGACCATATGACATTAAGAATGTCAAAAATCATTGGAACTGTTTAAATCTCTTGCAGATATTTTATTATAAATGAAGTTTAATTTCTTAAAACGTACGTTTACCTTTGCAGCACACACAAAATGCTGGAGGAATTCAGCAGGCCCAGGCAGCATCTAAGGAAAAGAGTACAGTCGACGTTTCGGGCCGAGACCCTTCATCAAGACCAGAGAGAAACAGAAGAGGATTCAGGGTTAAACGGTGGGGGGAGGGAGGGAGAAACATAGGGTGAGAGGTCAAACTGGGAAGGGGGAGGGGTGAAGTGAAGAGCTGGGAAGTTGATTGGTGAAAGAGATACAGGGCTGGAGAAGGGGAAATCCAATAGGGGAGGACAGAGGGCCGTGGGAAAAAGGAAAGGGGGAGGAGCACCAGAGGGAGGCGATGGGCAGGCAAGGAGATAAATTGAGAGAGGGAGAAGGGGACAGGGAATGGTGAAGGAGGGGGTGAGAAATTGATGTTCATGCCATCAGGTCAGACGATTCCCAAGTAGAATATAAGGTGTTGCTCCTCCAAACTGAGCGTGGCCTCATCGTGACAGTAGAGGAGGCCATGGATTGATGTGTCGGAATGGGAATGGGAAGTGGAATTAAAATGGGTGGCCACTAGGCGATCCTGCTTTCTCTGGCAAATGGAGCATAGGTGCTTGGCGAAGCTGTCTGCCGATCTATGTCAGGTCTCACTGATGTACAGGAGGCCACACCGGGAGCACCGGACACAGTATACGACCCCAACCTGGTCTGCTGTTCAGTAGGAAATGGAGAGCTTTGAGGCCTTCCTGGTTGGGGGTGGAGGTGTATAGGCACAGGACATCCAGAGTGAAAATCAGATGATCGGGGCCAGGGATCGTGAAATCATTGAAAAGATCCAGAGAGTGTGAAGTGCCACTGTTGTAGGGAGGAAGGGACTGGACCAGGAGGAATAAAACAGAGTCGATATGAGTTCAGGGGCAGGAACAAGCTGAAACAATCGGTCTGCCTGGAGAGGCAGGTTTGTGGATCTTGGGTAGAAAGGGGAGGTACAGGAACTATGAGGTTGGAGGCAGTGGATGGGAGATCCCCAGAGCTTATAAAGTCGGTGATGGTGTGGGAGACAGTGGCCTGGTTCTCCTCTGTGAGGTCCTGTTCGAGGGGTAAGTAAGTAGGAGGTGTCTGAGAATTGTCGCTGGGCCTCAGCGGTGGAGGTCAGTACGCCAGACTACTACAGCACCCCACTGATCCGCGGGTTTGAGGGTGAGGTGAGGATTAGTGCTGAGGGAGTGGAGAGCAGGGCGTTTGGAAGTAGTGAGGTTGGAATTGGAGGGAGGAGTGGGGAAGTGGAGACGGTCGATGTCTCGTCGGCAGTTTGCAATGAAAAGATCCAGAGCGGGGTGACCAGGGAGAGGAGGAGGGTTGAGGACGGCAGAAAGGGTCATCGGTCCTTGTCCTCCCTCGCCCTTCAGTCTGTCGGTTTGCACGGGAGAGAGGTGAGAGCACCAGAGATCCATCAGCAGCTCCGGTCTCCCAGCAGCAGGAGGCGGGTTTCGGAGGCAGCTGCGGACAACAGGCCCCGATCCCCGGCGGGGAATGGCCAGTCACCCTCAGGCAGCTGCGGACAACAGGCCCCGATCCCCGGCGAGGAAAGGCCGGGCACCCTCAGGCAGCTGCGGACAACAGGCCCCGATCCCCGGCGAGGAAAGGCCGGTCACCCTCAGGCAGCTGCGGACAACAGGCCCCGATCCCCGGCGGGGAAATGCCGGTCACCCTCAGGCAGCTGCGGACAACAGGCCCCGATCCCCGGCGAGGAAGCTCCTGCCAGTAACTTTGTTTATCGCCTGTGCATGTGAACTTTGCGTTAATGAACTTGGGCACAGTTCCTCCAGACTAACACCACCGACCACAAGTCACCAGGAAGGACTCGATGTACACGGTGAACACACACAAAATGCTGGAGGAACTCAGCGGGCCAGGCAGCCTCTATGGAAAAAAGTACAATTGACACTTCGGATCGAAACGCTTCGGCAGGTCTGGGGGGAAAAAGGCTGAGGAGATTTAAAAGGTGGGGAGGGGAGAGAGAAACACTCGGTGAGAGGTGAAACCTGAAGGGGGAGAGGTGAAGTAAGGAGCTGGGAAGTTGATTGGTGAAAGAGGTATAAGGCTAGAGAAGGGGGAGTCTGACAGAAGAGGACAGAAAGCCATGGAAGAAAAAAGAGGGGAGGAGCACCGTAGGGAGGCGATGGGCGGCAAGGAGATAAGGTGGGAGAGGGAAAAGGGGGATGGGGAATGGTGAAGGAGAGGGATTGGGGGCGTTACCAGAAGTTCGAGGGATCCAAGGAGACCTTGCTTTTTGGCTTGACCACAGAGGGCAAAGAGTGGTTGTAGATGGTTCCTATCTGTATGGAAGATGGTGACCAGTGGCTTTCCGCAGGGATCTGTTCTGGGATCCCTCCTCTTTGTGGTTTTAATTATTGACCTGGATGAGGAAGCAGAAGGATGAGTTGGTAAATTTGCTGAGGACACAAAGGTTGGGGTGTTGGGGATAGTCTGAAGGGCTGTCAGAGGATACAGCAGGACATCGATAGGATGCAGAACTGGGCTGAGAAGTGGCAGATGGACTTCAACTGAGGTAAGTGTGAGGTGGTTCATTTTGGTAGGTCAAATTTGAAGACAGAATGTAATATTAATGGTAAGAATATTGGCAGTGTGGAGGATCAGCGAGACCTTGTCCAGGGGACACTCATATCTGCTGCGCAGGTTGACAGTATGGTTAAGAAGGCGTATGTTGTGTTGGCCTTCATCAACTGTGGGATTGAGTTCAAGAGCCGTGGGGTAATGTTACAGGTATATAAGACCTTGGTCAGACCCCACTTGGAGTACTGTGTTCAGTTCTGGTCACCTCACTACAGGAAGATTGTGGATACTATAGAGAGAGTGCAGAGGAGATTTACAAAGATGTTGCCTGGATTGGAGGGTGTACCTTATGAGACAAGTTGAATAAACTTGGCCTTGAAGTGACGGAGGATGAGAGGAGACGTGATAGAGATGTATAAGATGATGTGAGGCATTGATCGTGTGGATGGCCAGAGGCTTTTTCCCAGGGCTGAAATGGCTAACATGAGGGGGCATAGTTTTAAGGTGCTTGGAAGGAGGTACAAGGGGATGTCAGAGGTGAATTTTTCACACAAAGAGTGGTGGGTGCATTGAATGTGAAGTGAAGGTGGTAGAGCCGGGTACAATAAAAACTTTTTAGAGACTCTTAGATATGTACATGGAGCTTAGGGAAATAGAGGGCTGTGTGGTTGGGAAATTCTCGGCAGCTTCTGGAGCAGGATTCATGGCTGGCTCATCATTGTGGGCGGAAGGGCCAATAATGTGCTGTGGATTTTCTGTGTTCTATGCTGGAGGAACCGGTCAGACAGCATCTATGGAAATGGGATTTCGGGCTGAGATCCTTCTTCACAACTGGAAAGGAAGTGGGAAGTCCCCAGAATAGAAAGGTGGGGGACGGGAGGGAGGATAGCTGGAAAGGGATAGGTGAAGCCAGGTAGGTTGGAAAGGTAAAGGGTTGGAGAAGAAGGAATCTGATACGAGAGCAGAATGGCCCATAGGGGAAATGGAAGGAGGAGGGGACGCACGGGGAGATGATAGTCAGGAAGGTGAAGGTAAGGGGCCAGAGTGGGGGATAGAAGAAGAAGGGAGAGGGAGGGAATTTTTTTTCGGGAAGGAGAAATCAATATTCATGCCATCTGTTTGGAGGCGACCCAAACATACTACACGGTGTTTTTCCTTCGGCCTGAGGGTAGCTCCGTCGTGGCACAAGAGAAGGCCGTGGACTGTCAGGTCGGAATGGGAATGAGAATTGGAAGTAAATTGTTCCATCTTTGGCAGATGGAGCAGAGGTGCTTGATGAAGCAGAACCCCAGTTTACAACAGGTCTCACCAATGTAGAGGAGGCTGCATTGGGAGCGGCAGACCAAATAAATGACCCAGCAGATGACGTGTTGCCTCACCTGAGGACATTTTGGGTCCTCGAATAGAGGTGAGGGAGGAGGTGAATAGGTACTTTGGCCACTTGCAGGGTTAAGTATCAGGAGTGAGACTAGTGGGGAGAGTGAATGGACAAGGGAGTCATGGAGGGAGTGATCCCTGCGGAAAGTAGAGAAGGGAGGAGGTAAAGATGTGTTTGGTGATCGGATACCATGACAATGTGGCTAGGCACAGCTCAAATACCATCTATATACCTGCTGATGATACAACTATTGTTGGGAGAATCTCAGGTGGTGACGAGAAGGCGTACAGGAGTGAGATATACCAACTAGTGGAGTGATGTCACAGCAACAACCTGGCACTGAACGTCAGTAAGACGAAAGAGCTGATTGTGGACTTCAGGAAGGGTAAGATGAAGGGACACATAGAGTGAGCAGTTTGAAGTTCCTGAGTGTGAAGATCTCTGAGGACCTAACACTCAAAGACATCTATAGATGTACCGTGGAGAGCATTCTGACAGGCTGCATCACTGTCTGGTATGGGGGGTGGGGGGGGTGCTACTGCACAGGACCGAAAAAAGCTGCAGAGGGTCATAAATTTAGTCGGCTCCATCTTGGGTACCAGCCTTCAAAGTATCCAAGACGTCTTCAAGGAGCGGTGTCTCTGAGTCAGCGTCCTTTATTGAGGACCCCCAGCACCTAGGACATGCCCTTTTCTCACTGTTACCATCAGGGAGGAGGTACAGAAGCCTGAAGGCACACACTCTGCAATTCAGGAACAGCTTCTTCCCCTCTGCATCCGATTCCTAAATGGACATATTGAAACTATTAACACTACCGCACGTTGTTAATATATATTATTTCTGTTTTTGCAGAGTTTAAAATCTATTCAATATACATATACTGTAATTGATTTACATATATATATAGATAGATATTGTACTTCTATATCATGTATTGCATTGAACTGTTGCTGCTAAGTTAACAAAATACAGTACATGACACATGACACATGCCGGTGAGAATAAACCTGATTCTGATTCTGAGATGGTGGAGGTTTATGGAGGATGATGTGATGGATGTGGACACTTACGTGCTGGTAGGTTAGGACAAGAGGAACTCTATCACTGTTGAGGCAGAGGGAAGATGAGGTGAGCACAGATGTTCGGGAAATGGAGGAGATGCAGGTAAGGGCAACATCAATAGCGGAGGAAAGGAAACCCTGTTCTTTACAGAGGAGGACATACCTGATGTTCTGGAAGGGAGAACTGCATTCTGGGAACAGATTCAGTGGAAATGAAGGAGTTTAGAAAAGTTACAGGAGACTGGGTGGGAAGAGGTATAGTCAAACTACCTGTGGGAATCAGTAGCTTGATAAAATATGTCAGTTGACAGTTTGTTTCCAGAGATGGAGGCAGAGAGAAGGGCAAAGGGGAGGGAGGTGTTTGAACTGGACCAAGTGAATTCAAGTGCAGGGTGGAAGTTAGTGGCAAAGTTGATGAAATTGATAAACTCAGCATGGGTGCAAGAAGCAGCACCAATGCAGTCATTAATGTTTCTGAGGAAGATTTGGGGAGCGTTACTGGGGAAGGCCTGGAACATGGGCTGTTCTTCGACAGGCATTACTGGGGCTCATGCAGATACCCGTGGATAGCCCTCGAGTCTGGAGAAGGTGCGAGGAGCGGAAGGAAAATTGGTGAGGGTGAGCACCAGTCCTTCCAGATAGAGAGGAACTGGTTTGTTCTTTTATTGAGAAAGAAACAGAGAGCTGTAAGGCCTTCTTGATGGGGGATAGAAGTTATAACTGGACATCCATGGTGAAGATGAGGCGGTCAGTGCCTGGGAATTGAAAATTGCTGAGGAGATTGAGGGCATGAGAAGTGCCGCGGATGTGGGTTGGGAGGGATTGACCTGAAAGGTTTAGAATGGAGTCAATGTATGAGGACAAGTTCAGTGGGGCTGGAGCAGGCAGGGACATAGGCCAACTGTCTATCTCGCTTTTCAGGAATTGTCCCTTTCAGTTGTACTTTACACTGAACCAGGCTCCGCGCTCCGGGTTCATTTATATTCAGACCTCTTTAATATGTTTCTGATCCCACCCTGATGTGGAAATTGCCGCGATTCCTGCCCAGAGAACACTTGGAGCAACGTTGTTCATTCCCGAGACTGCAGCGCCCCTAGTGGACAGTCCCGGTACTGCAGGCGTTCAGCAGGCTCCCGAAAGTGAAAGGATCCTGAACCCGGAAGTACCGGGAGTTAACATGGCTTCGAAAGGACAGGTCGAGAGTTTAATCGAGGAGGTAATTTGTCCCATCTGCCTGGATTTCTTCACCGATCCGGTGTCACTGGAGTGTAGTCACAACTTCTGCCGCTCCTGTATCACACGGTGTTGGCAAAGGGAGGAGAGAAACTCCTGCCCGGAATGTAGAGAGGAGTTTGCAGACCGCACCCTCAGGGTCAATCGGGTTTTAGCAAATCTGTCTGAGAAAGCTCGGAAACTAAACCTGAATCCTAAAGAGAAGGAAAGTAAACTTCACTGCGAGGAACATGAGGAAGAACTGAAGCTGTTTTGTGAGACGGACAGGAAACTGATCTGCCTGATCTGTAGAGATGCACTGGAACACAAGTCTCACAACTTCATGCCGATTAAAGAAGCCATTAAAATTTACCAGGTAAAACTAAGCTGCTTTCGATCTTCTGTTTATGTTGTCTTTTTGTTTTGTCTAATCCATTAACTCTTTAATTCCCAGGATCGGGTTAAATCTTCCTTGGACTCTCTCGTAAAAAAGAAATCAGACTTTCAGGAAAAGGAGCAGCAACAGAAAGAGAAGATTTCTGGAGTTCGGGTGAGGCTTCCTGAGCAGAATTTACAATCTTGTTGTGTAGTTTTGTTCCCTTTAATGCAGAATAGCAGAGTATCGCAGCTCCAGTGCCCTGGGATCAATCCTAACCTCTGGTGCTGTCTGCGTGGAGTTTGCACGTTCTCTCTGTAACCAGTACCTTCTTTTAGCCGACAATCAACTCAATGTGGTATTTACAGATACTGTAGTTGTAAACTGATTTAAACCAGACGGATGTTTTGACTGTTCAGGATTGAACAGTAAATTGGCAACTGTAATTAACCCTGTGAAGGGGTATTGTATGTGAATCAGGTGGGAGTTAATGGGTCAGTGAGGAAGACTGGGTTTGAGGGAATTGTGATCGAATATCTGGGAACCACTCACTTGCTGCCTGTTATGCCACTGGAGTTTGGGACAGCAATGAAGGTCCTCCATCTCCGGCAGTGTTCATGTCTTCATTCAACATGTCAGTAGCTGCTTCTCGGTTTTCACTACTGTCAGTCAGGCAGGTCCTGAGTGGAGACTCAGGAATAACATGGCACTCAGATGTAGACAGACTCTTCATTGTTTCCGTAACAGTTTTGTTTTACCAGTCAGTATTGTTAGCCCTGAGCTGAACCCATGAACCTGGAGGACCAGTGGACCACTCTTACTCTGGCCTCTACCCTTTGACCTGTTTGACACGGGTGACCCTACCAAGGGTCAAAGCATAAACCCACATTCCAGCCAACAGAGTTCTTTGGGTCATTGAGGCACACAAGCCTCCAAACCCAACGGCAAGGTTGTGTTCCTCTTGGATGATAATGGGCTGGACAGACCCTTCCATATCATAAGGAATTACATCAGGGCCAAATAATAAACCAGCCTCTCCTTTCATTCGACAGGAACAGTCACAAAGCGTTCAGTCCCACATCACATCCCAGTTTGATGAACTGCGCCGGATTATCACCGAGAAAGAGCAGCGTGTACTCCGAGATCTCAGGGAAGAAGAGGAGAGGATTCTAAATCCAATGGAGAAAAATCTTCAGGAGATTCAAGAGAATTTAAATGCCATCTACAAGGAAATCTCAAAGTTACAGGAACAGATGGATCAACAAGACAATATCATATTCCTCATGGTGAGAGATTTCAGTTTGGTCCTGTAAAAGTACATAGGCACAAAATGATGTATTTTAATGCAGTGTGGGATTTACAAATACTGGAGTTGTAAACTGATTGAAACCAGACGGATGTTTTGACTGTTCAGGGTTGTTGTTGTCTCCAAACCGGCCTCTCACAACATCTGTACATCGCTGGACAGTCTGCATCCTTCTCGGGAATGTTTACTCTGATCATAGCACTGAGCCAGTGATCACTTCTGTGATTCCCACGTATAATATCCCCTGAGACTCAGAGTAACATCCCATTACAGTCACAGACTGTGAGTGTGTCTGGTGCAGTGGGTGTGAGGGTCTCTCTGTTGATCGGTGGGAACTGAGGTTGAACTCCAGAATGTGACCTACACATCGGATTTACCATCTATATCTGGTTTGTATCAGGTTCATTGTTCTGGAGAATTTTGCACTGTCTTTTGTTTTTCAGAAATATTCTTCATCAGATTATATCCCATTTTCATCAGAGACAGGACTTTCAGTCCATTCTCTCCTATCAGTTTCCCTGGTGCACAAGCCTCCTCCCACCTACTCACCACACCCAGTAACAGTGTCCCCAACTCCATGGTCCCTCATGTGTTTATCCAGCTTCCCCATTACAATCAATCTCTGCTGTTCCACTTCAGCCACTCCTGTAGCAGTGAGTTCCACATTCTCTTCACTACATTTCTTGTGGGATTTATTAACGACCTACTGATGTTTTATCTTTGACTTATTGTCTCCACACAAGCAGAAATATTTTCGATCAGATACATTCAGAATCTTAAAACCTGTCCAGTCTCTCCTGTAAGTTCCTTCTCTCTGTTATCGTATAATTCTCATAAATATTCCTTGTACTTTCTCACACAGTTCAATGTCCCTCTTTCTCCATTCGTGTCAGTGGGAATGAGTTCAGTGGGAATTATCAGCAGGTTTTAATAACTTGGCTCAGATGCCGACAGTAAGTCTCAGTCAATTGAGATCTGTGTTTTATTTATTTCAGGAGGAAGCGCGTCGGAAGAGGAGGTAGGACATGGTCTTTACTGAAACTCTGTATGGATTTGTAAAATAGTTCAAATATCACTGATGCTCAGTTTATAACCATCTGTATAATATTTACAGGATTAGTGTGGATACCCACACATTGTCAGTGACAGATGGTGCCCTATTGGTTGAAAAATTCGATCACCCCTATTTGCTCGACATAGCATCGGAAGAAGTGATTGGCGGCATTAAACACGGTAAGACATAAGATTCATTTGTGCTTGTTTATGAGACACTACTAAGTCATAATTAGATGCCAAATATGGCTTGTCAATGACCTTCTGAAAATCCAAGTACACGACATCGACTGGTTCTCCTTTGTTTATCTGGCTTGTTATTTCTTCAAAGAATTCCAACTGATCTGTCAGGCAAGATTTTCCCTTGAGGAAACCATGGCCTATTTTATCATGTGCCTCCAAGTTCCCTGACAACTCCTCCTTAATAATCAACTTCACCATCTTCCCAGTCACTGAGGTCAGACTAACTGGCCGAGAGTTTCCTTTATTGTCTCTCTCTTCTTGAACAGTGGAGTGACATTTTCAACTTTCCAGTCTTCCAGAACCATTGAAGAATCTAGTGATTCTTTAAGGATCGTTACAAATGCCTCCATGATCTCTTCAGCCACCTCTTTCTGAACTCTGGCATGTACACTATCTAGTCCAGGTGACAGCTACCTAAAGATCTTTCCGTTTCCCAAGAACCTGTTCTCTAGTAATGCTAATTTCACGCCCGGCACGTTGCCTGACACTTGGAACTTCCACCATACTGCTAGTGTCTTCCACAGTGAAACCTGATGCAAAATACATCTTCAGTTCATCCACCCTTTCGTTGTCCCCCATTACTACCTCTCCAGCATTGTTTTCCAGCAGTCCGATATCCACTCTTGCCTCTCTCTAATCCAGAGATTAGGACCACCTGGGTACTAATTTCTGGATTGCTGCCTGTGCCACGTGCCAGTGAGGGTAGAAACACGATGATCTGGCAGGTAAATGTGTGGCTGAGAAGCTGGTGCGGGGGGGGGGGGGCAGGCTTCAGGTTCTTGGATCATTGGGATCCCCCTGGGGGAGGTATGACCTGTTCAGAAGTGATGAGTTGCACCTGAACCCAATGGGGACCAATATTCTTGCGGGCAGGTTTGTTAGAGCTGTTGGGGAGGGTTTAAACTAATTTGGTAGGAGGGTGGGAACTGGAGTGAAGGGACTCAGGATAGGACGGATGGTAAAAATGGTAATGATAGCCTGCAGTCAGTCTGTCAGGAAGGGCAGGCAGGTGATGGAACTCAGTTGCAGCCAACAAGCTGAGTATCAAAACTTTAGGGATACAGAATCAGAAAGGACAGCAAACACGGTACTCAAGCTGTTGTATCTAAATGCACGTAGTATAAGAAATAAAGTGGATGATCTTGTTGCACGATTACAGATTGCCAGGTATGATGTTGTGGCCGTCACTGAATTGTGGCTGAAGGATGGTTGTAGTTGGGAGCTGAATGTTCAGGGTTACACATTATATCGGAGTGATAGGAAGATAGGCAGAGGGGGTGGTGTGGCTCTACTGGTAAAGAATGGCATCAAATCAGTAGAAGGATGTGACATAGGATCGGAAGATAGTGAATACTTGTGGGTTGAGTTCAGAAACAGCAAGGTTAAAAAGACCTTGATGGCAGTTATACACAGGCCTCCAACAGAGCTGGGCAGTGGACCACAGATTACAACAGGAAATAGAAAAGCTGTGTCAAAAGGGCAATGTTCTGGTAGTCATGGGAGATTTTAACATGCAGGTTGATTGGGAAAATCAGGTTGATAATGGATCTCAAGAGTGAGTCTGTTGAATCCCTAAGAGATGGCATTTAAAGCAGTTTGTCATTGAGCCTACTAGGGGATCAGCTATACTGGATTGGCTGTTACGTAATGAACCAGAGGCGATTAGGGAGCTGAAGGTAAAAAACCCTGAGGAACCAGTGATCACAGTATGATTGAGTTTAACTTGAAATTTGATAGAGAGAAAGTAAAGTAGCAGTTGCCGACCCGTTAATCACAATCGACTGGTCGATCTTTGAGACTTTCCCAGTAGATCCCGAAAAAAATTCAAAAATAAATACACAAATACCGTTGAAAGATTGTTTTTGGGTTGCGGGGTTTTGTTCCGTTCTTTCTGCCCAGTGCGCGTGTGTGTAGCTCCCCCGCATTACACAGTGTAATTCAACACGTACAAACACACTGGATGAACTCAGCAGGTCGGGCAGCGTCCGTTGAAATGAGCAGTCAACCTGCTGACTGCTGAGTTCATCCAGCTTGTTTGTACGTGTTGATGTGACCACAGCATCTGCAGTGTACTTTGTGTTTACACAGTGTAAGTCAGTGGTCCCCAACCACCGGGCCGTGAGGAAACGATATGAGTCAGCTGCACCTTTCCTCACTCCCTGTCTTGCCCACTGTTCAACTTGAACCCATGCGAGGTCATCAGTCGCCTAAATGCAGTGATACCCTCGCGCCAGGAATCACTGGTTCGCCTCACGTGGCCGGCGAGAAGTGCCGTTGGTACTGGCCTGGAGCGCGGAGAGGTGGGCGCCGCCTCTAAACCTGTTCACCACACCGAATGTTCGTGGGGAACCCGGTGCTAAAATATTCGCAGACGAACTAATTCGGGCTCAGGGTTCTGTAAGTAGCAGAGCAGCTACCGCGCTGCGATCTGCTGATACAAACTTTTGTCGGCTGATAGATCCTACAAGGTGGGCGGGCGCCCTGTCACACTCCCCGCTCTGTCGCTTTCTCCGGACTGGAACCGGCACGGGGACCTCCGGCCCTGACCTTGTCCTCTCACCCCACCCACAACCAGCCACATTTGGCCAGGGTGTCTGGCGGAGGGCGGAGGCTGCAGTTTGGGCCTGGAGGCTGTCTAATGAGGCAGTGAAATCCTCAAAACTGCTTCGGTACCTTGATTCCAAGCACCCCGCACTTAAAGACAAACCCGCTGAGTTTTTTGAGCGGAGAAAACGTGAGCAAGTGGGACAAAAGCTAAGTGCCGAGAGCCGCAAAAACTAATTTGTGGAATAGACTGGACATAAGGAACCTGCTTCGAGTATCGCTGTATTCCGGTCGTGTTTAATCCCCCCCCCCCCCACCCCGCCGGCGGCCGGTCGGTAAGAATATTGTCAATATTAAACCGGTCCGCGGTGCAAAAAAGGGTGTGTACCCCTGGTGTTTATACATTATTTCTACTTCCGGGTTGCGGGGTTTTACTTCCGGTCTTTCCTGCCCCAGTGCGCATGTGTGTAACTAATCAATCTGGGGGTCGATGTTGCCTTTGACTGTGGCCGAGGTAGGGTATCTTGGGCTTAAAAAGGTTGGTGATCACTAGAGTAAATGCTGACGTAGCAGTATTTCAGTGGAGTAAGGGAAATTACAGTGGTAGGAGACAGGAGTTGGCCAAAGTAGATTGGAAAGAGCTGCTGGCAGGGATGTCAGCAGAGCAGCAATGGTGTGTGTTTCTGGGGAAATGAGGAAGCTGCAGGACGTGAGTATGTTTTCATTTCTTCCAAAAACGAAGAAATACTCAAATTGTAAAATAGTACAACCATGACTGACAAGGGATGTCAAAACTATTGTAAAAGCAAAAGAAAGGACATACAACAAAGCAAAAATTAGTGGGATGATAGTGGATTGGGAAGTTTTTAAAAACCTAAACAGAGCAACTAAAACAATCATTGGAAAGGAAAAGATGAAATGTGAAAGCAAGCTAGCAAATAATATCAAAGTGGATGGTAAAAGTTTTTTCACGTATGTTAAAAATAAAAGAGAAATGAGAGTGGATATAAGACCGCCAGAAAATGAGGCAGGAAAAATAATAACAGGGGACAAGGAGATGGCGGATGAACTAAATGACTATTTTGCATCAGTCTTCACTGTGGAAGACACTAACACTATGCCTGATGTAGTGTGTGAAGGAAGAGAAGTGGGTGCAGTTACTATTACAAGAGAGAAGGTGCTCAAAAAGCTGAAAGACCTAAAGGTACATAAGTCACCTGGACCACAGGAACTGCACCCTAGGGTTCTGAAAGATGTAGCATTAAATATTATGGTGGCATTAGAAATTACCTTTCAAAAATGATTGGAGTCTGGCATGGTGTCAGAGGAGTGGAAAATTCTTTAAGGAAGGAGGAAGGCAGCAGAAAGGAAATTATAGACCAGTTAGCCTGACCTCAGTGGTTGAGAAGAAGTTTGAGTCAGTTGTTAAGGATGAGGTGATGGAGCACATGGTGACACAGGACGTCGTGATACAGGACAAGATGGTATAAAATCAGCATGGTTTCCTTCAGGGAAAATCCTGCCTGACAAACCTGTTGGAATTCTTTGAGCAGATTACAAGTAGGATAGATAAAGGGGATGTAGTGGATGTTGTATATTTGGAGATTCAGAAGGCCTTTGATAAGGTGCCACACATGAGGCTGCTTCCCAAGTTAAGAGCCCGTGGTATTATAGGGAAGTTGCTGACATGGTTAGACATTGGTCCCTCCCAACTAATCAATGCACACCTAAATTATTGGTCACCTTAATTGGATTATTGCGCCCAGCCCCATGATTTAAAAGGTGAGACTTGCCCTTAGCTCGCCCTCTCTTACAGGCAACCACATTGGAGGTAAGTGCATTGATTTATGCTTGGTAAGGTCTATCGTTTGTCCTGATAAGGGAGCCACAACTATCCAAGGTCAAGGGGGATAGCTGTTGTAGTGCCTTTCCCTTGTTCTTTGTTTGTGTAACCGTACCCTGTCCCCACACCGCTTCCTGTGTATTGTAGTTGCTTGTGTTGACCCGACTTGCCCTTGTAAATAAATTCCTTAGTATTAAAACTGTGTGTGTCCAGGCCTCTACTGTTGAGACTCAAAGAACCAGTTATTTTCCGTCACAACAGCATATAAAACACTTAAGAACCAATGTTTCAGCGCCGGGTTCGATACAGTGACAGACCACTCCCAAGTGTGCTCTTCACCGTGCCGGTTTGATGTGGAGGATCAAAAACCCAAAACCCAATAATTAAACCACTGCGTTGCTTAGTAATCATTGTAGCTTTCATCGGGGCAGAGCCTTTCTCACTTTATCCTTTAAAATTGTTCCGATCGTTGACCGACTGCAGCCTAACGCTTTACAATGACCGATGGCATTTCACCACTTTCTAGGTAAACATGCCCACCTGCAAGGTCATTTCCGAGTAAGAGATCAACATTGTCTATCGGTAGTTCAGATCGCACCCCTATTGTGACTGGTCCAGATACCAAGTCGCATTTCAGAATTATCTTATGCAAAGGCACGGTCTCAGTCCCCTTTCCAATACCTTTGATAATATTCACCACCATATCACCATATAACAATTACAGCACGGAAACAGGCCTTCTCGGCCCTTCTAGTCCGTGCTGAACACTTACTCTCAACGCCCCCGACTTTCAAATCTCCATCTCAGCACCGAACTCCAAAACACTCTTTCATATCAGTGACTGAAAAGCTCCAGTATCGCTCCAGATTCTCACTGGAACCGGAGTTGATCCCTCCTTCACAGACACAAACCCATTTGAAATAAATCTCTCAAATCCCTCTTGAACTCGGTCAGACCCCTCCTTCTTCAGCGGTGTTTCAACCGTCTGAACGCAGGCATTTGGGGTTCTCTCTCTCTCTGTCCTGTTTTCCCTTTTCATAGCAAAACAATTGGATGCCGCATGACCAGGCTTCCCACAAAAGTAACACTTGAAACTGGGAAATTTTTCTTTGGACTGCTTCCCTTCCTCCTGACTTTTATCACTAGTCCCCGGTTTACTCTCTGGTTTAGCCGGTGGGTTATCTTTGTTATCCCTGCTACTCCTTTGGTAGCTCTTGCTCGGGAAAAACTTTACCTTGTGGGTTAAAGCAGACTCGTCTGCTAACTTAGCAGACTCTGACAGGGTATCAGCCTCTCTCTCATTCAGGTACGTCCTTATGTTGTCAGCGACCCGGGTTCATGTCCCGTTACTGCCTGTCAGGAGTTTGTACGTTCTCCCATGACCACGTGGGTTTCTTCCAGGTGCTCTAGTTGCACAGTCCAAACCTGTACTGGTTGGCAGGTTAATTGGTCATTGTAACTTGTCCCATGGTCAGGCTGGGATTAAATCAGGGGTTGCTGGGTGGTGGGGGTCATTGTAACTTGTCCCATGGTCAGGCTGGGATTAAATCAGGGGTTGCTGGGTGGTGGGGGTCATTGTAACTTGTCCCATGGTCAGGCTCGGATTAAATCAGGGGTTGCTGGGTGGTGGGGGTCATTGTAACTTGTCCCATGGTCAGGCTCGGATTAAATCAGGGATTGTTGGGTGGTGATGGATGTCATTGTAACTTGTTCCATGGTCAGGCTCGGATTAAATTGGGTTGCTGGGTGGTGGGGGTCAAAGGGTCGGAAGGGCCTATTCCGTACTGTATCTCAATAAATAAATTACAGCTGATGAAAGTGCAGTAGACATCGTCTCCATGGAGTTTAGCGAGGGATTGGACAAGGTAGCAGAGAGTTAGATCACATGGGATACGGTACGATCTGGAATAGGATACAGAGTTGTCTGGGTGGAGTCCTGTGACCAGTGGTTGTTCTGCAGGGATCGGTGCTGGGTCCACTGTTTTTCATCATTCATATGAATGATTTGGAGAGAATGTAGGTGAAGTGTTTAGTAGGTTTGTGAAGGACTCTAAATTTGGTGGTTTCATGGACAGTGAAGAGGTTATTTATTTATTTAGAGACAGTGTGAAACAGGCCGTCCCAGATCAACGACCCGCTCCACCCAGCACCCCAACTATTTAAAACCAGCCTAATCACGGGGCAATGTACAATGACCATTTAACCTACAAACCGTTATGTCTTTGTACAAGCGTTACAGAGTGATAGAAACTAACAACACAGGCCCTTCAGCCCATCTGGTCTATACTGAAGCATTTAAACTACCTGCTCCCATCGACCTGCACCGAGACCATGGTCCTCCAACTCCGACCATCTATGTACCGTCCAAACTTCACTTAAATGTTTAAATCGAGCTTGCTTGCACCACTTGGGCTGGCAGCTCGTTCCACACTCTCACAACCCTCTGAATGAAGCAGTTTCCCCTCATCTTCCCCTTAAACTTTTCATCTTTCACCTTTAACCCATGACCTCTGGTTGTAATCCCACACACCCTCTGTGGAAAAAGCCTGCTTGCATTTACCCTATCTATACCCCCTCATTATTTTGTATACCTCTATCAAATCTCCCCTCAGTCTTCTATGTTACAGGAATAAAGTCCTAAACTATTCAATCTTTCCTCATGACTCAGGTCCTCCAGTCCCAGCTACATCCCTGGAAATTTTCTCTGTACTCTTGCAAACTTATTTACATCCTTCCTGTAGGTAGGTGACCAAAACTGTACACAATATCCCAAATTAGGCGGCCCCAGGTCTCAGACAACTTCAACGTAACATCCATCTACCTGTAACACCACTTTCGGTGTATTCTGGACCTGTGTTCCCAGATCTGCTGTAGAACAGAGTCCTCAGTGCCCGACCATTCACTGTGAAAGACCGACACTGGGGTCCTACCGAAGAGCAACAGCTCACACTTGTCTGCATTAAATTCCAGCTGACACTTTTCAGCCCATTTTCCCAGCTGCTCCAGATCCCACTGCAAGTAATGATGGTCTTCCTCGCTGTCCACTCCTCCCCAATCTGAGGGATGAATCCGGAGAACCCGGAGGAAATGCACGAGGTCCCGGGGAGAAAGTACAAACTCCTTACAGATGGTGTTGGAATTGAACTCTGAACTCTGGAATGCCCCAAGGTGCAACAGTATTGTGTTATCCACTACATAACCCTCTTGCTCATGGTTTATCCAAGATTACAACGAGATCTTGATTAGTTGGGTCTCTGGGCCATTGGATGGAATTTGATTTTAATTCAGAGAGATGAGGGTGTTGCATTTTGGAAGGTAAACCAGGACAGGATTTACACATCAATCGGGGGCCCTGGAGAGTGTTGTGGAACAGAGAGACCAGGAGGTGATTGCCTTCATCAGACAGAATACTGAGTACAGGAACTGGGACGTCACGTTATGAGTGTACAAGACATTGGGAAGGCCACATTTGGAGCAGAGTAACATACAAACTGCTGGAGGAACTCAGCAGGTCAGGCAGCAGCTCTGGATATGAATAAACAGTTGATGAGTTGGGCCGAGGTTTTGTGTGTGTTGCTTTGGATTTCCAGCATCTACAGACTTTCTTGTCTTTATGATTTTGATCACCCTGTACAGTTCTGGTTATCTTTCTACAGGAAGGATGTCATTAAACTGAGAGGGTATAAAACAGATTTACAAGGATGTTACTGGGACTGGAGAGTTTGGGTTATAAGGAGAGGCTGAATATTCTGGGTCTCTCTCATACCCGGTTCCACTGCTATCTCCCGTCTTTCTTTCCAATCGAGGAAAGGTCTCGGCTTGAAACAGCGACTGTACATCTCCCTTATCACACGCTGCTTGACCCACTGAGATCCTCCAGAATTTTGTGTTTGTTGATCGAGGAAAATCCGCTCTCCATGTCGAGGAAAAACCTCGGGACGATGCCGGTTGTCCATCCGCTGTATTTGGGTAAAACCCCGGGAAAGGGTCCTGTCGCCCATCCAACTGCGCCTGAGGCCCAGCGGCCTCTCCCCACGGTCCCGGGGCCGCGCTGCCCGAATCTCCCCCCGATCCCCGGGGCCGCGCTGCCCGAGTCTCCCCCCGATCCCCGGGGCCGCGCTGCCCGAGTCTCCCCCCACAACCCCGATCCCGGGGCCGCGCTGCCCGAGTCTCCCCCCGATCCCCGGGGCCGCGCTGCCCGAGTCTCCCCCCGATCCCGGGGCCGCGCTGCCCGAGTCTCCCCCCGATCCCGGGGCCGCGCTGCCCGAGTCTCCCCCCGATCCCCGGGGCCGCGCTGCCCGAGTCTCCCCCCGATCCCGGGGCCGCGCTGCCCGAGTCTCCCCCCGATCCCGGGGCCGCGCTGCCCGAGTCTCCCCCCGATCCCGGGGCCGCGCTGCCCGAGTCTCCCCCCGATCCCGGGGCCGCGCTGCCCGAGTCTCCCCCCGATCCCCGGGGCCGCGCTGCCCGAGTCTCCCCCCGATCCCCGGGCACTCTCTAATTCTCTGCTTCTCCCCCCAGTCTCTGTCACCCTGGATGTGGAAACGGCGCATCCGGGGCTCGAGGTGTCTGAGGATCGGAAGAGTGTGAGACGGACCGGGACCCGGAGGGATCTCCCTGACACCGGGAAGAGGTTCACATACTTCGCTTGTGTGCTGGGATCGGAGGGATTCACATCGGGGAGACATTACTGGGAGGTGGAGGTGACGGGGAATCGGCGCTGGGGTCTGGGAGTCGCCGCAGAGTCTGTGGAGAGGAAGGGATGGGTCACACTGAGTCCGGAGACCGGATTCTGGATCATCGGGCGGGAAGATGACGTGATGTGGGTTTACATCTCCCCTTTGTCCCGTCTCCCTGCCGGTCCCATCCCCGGGAGGGTGGGAGTTTATCTCAGTTACGAGTCCGGGACAGTTTCATTTTACAACGTGGAGACCAAGTCCCATCTCCACACCTTCACTGGGAATAAATTCACGGGGAAACTTTATCCTTTGTTCTGGCCTTGGAATGAAAACGAGTGGCTGAGAATGTGCTCCGGTTCCGCTCCGGGTCTGTAAACGGGTCGGATCCGGAACCGGCGTCAGGAGTAAGTCAGTGTAAATATAAATGTGCGGAGAGTGAAATAAACACGATTTGAGAATTATCGATCCATTAATTTTAACTCGTTCACCGCATCCGTCAACGGAACAGAAACACTGCGGATTCAGCAGCAGCCGCGGGCGGCGGGTCCTGAGCTCCCCGGCTCCCCCGGGTGCTAAAGTCTACCGGGACTGACAGGGTAACTGGGGCAAGTGGTGGTGGTACTGACTGGGAGAGGGAGGTCAGGGTGAATCTTGGTAACACGGGACATGTAGTGGTGGTAACACACAAAGCGCCAAAGAATTGGTACAGAAAGGTGGAAGGAAGGGGGAGTAAAAGCTGACAGCTGATCCGGATGAGGGAGGGGTGGAGTGTGGAAATGTGTCAGAACCGGGGAGGGGAGAGGTGGGTGGAGTGAAAAATGATGGAATCTGGTTGGAGAGGAAAGTGGAGACTGGACTAAAGGGAGGGAGGTGGGGAGGAGTGTGTGGGGGATGGGAAAATGGACTTACAGACTTACAGAAGAATATACCATCCTCTGAAACACTGGTTGTTTCCAAATTTACATCCCCATCCCCAGTGACATTCTGGCCATCCGATAAAGGGATGAAGGGGGTCGATGTTTCTGAGTCCCATCATCACAGTACCAGAAATACCCGGGGCTGAGGGCTTGGACCAATTAAAGTCACAGTCCATCTCTGTTTCGGTGAAGGACACATCCATTTCTACATGTGCCGGGACAGCCATACACACCCAGCAGCTTGAGTGTTGGTGGCAGGGAAAGGACACGATCTCATCCAACCGCCATGGTTAGACACCGTCTTACAGTGAGAGGTGTGAATCCACGACGGTTTGTCTCTGACCTTGATGGCTGTGTTAGTGACCAGCAAAACCTGAAATGGTCCTTTAAATAGAGGTTGCAAACAGTTCTTTCCTTCAAATGTCCACACCCTCAGGTTCCGTAGCTTATTGATCAGGACCGTAGTAATGATAGTGTTAAACGCTGAGCTACAGTGAATGAACAGCATCCTGACGGAGGTATCTGTGTTGTCCGGGTGATCCAAGGCCGTGTGGAGAGCCATTGAGATTGTGGGTGCTGTAGACCTATTGTGGCAATAGGCAAATTACAGCAGGTCCAGGTCCTTGCTGAGGCAGGAGTTGAATCTAGCCACGGCCAACCACTCAGTCACTGTCGATGTGAGTGCTACTGGACGATAGTCATTAAGGCAGCTCACACTACTCTTCTTGGGCACTGGTATAATTGTTGCCCTTTTGAAGCAGGTGGAAACTTCGCACCATAGCAACGAGAGGTTGAAAATGTACCTGCCAGTTGGTTGGCACAAGTTTTCAGAACATGACCAGGTAGTCCAACAGGGCCTGCTGCCTGGCGAGGGTCCTCGCTCTGGAAAGCCAGCCTGACATCATCCTCCGAGACAGAGATCACAGAGTCACCAGGTGCCCCTTTCAAAGCGGGCATAGAAGGCGTTGAGCTCATCTGGTAGTGAAGCATCGGTGCCAGTCATACTATGGGGTTTCGCTTTGTAGGAAGTAATGTCCTGCGAACCCTGCCAGAGTTGCCATGCATCCGATGTTGCCTACAACTTTGTTCGGAATTATTTCGTCACTCTTGAAACAGCCCTCCACAAGTCTGACTGGCTTTCTGGTTCAGACCTGGGTTGCCAAGACTCATACCACAGATCTAGCCCTCAGCAGACGACATACCTCCTGGTTCATCCACGGCTTTTGGTTTGGAAATGTACGGCAAATTTTAATAGGCACACACTCATCCACACAGGTTTTAATGAAGCCGGCATTAAACAACTGCGGCATACTCATCTGGATTCGAAGATGGATCCCTGAATACAGTCCAGTCCACCGATTCAAAGCAGTCCTGTAGGCGCTCCTGTGCTTCCCTTGTCCAAACCTTCTTGGTCCTCACTGCTGGTGCTGCAGTCTTCAGTCTCTGCCTGTACTCGGGGAGTAGAAGTACAGACAGGTGATCAGACTTCCCGAAGTGAGGTTCTGCTGTTTCATGTTTAGCACAGAATTCATTTCCTTCACTTCCACCATCCCCCCCCCCATTAAACTGTTTACTGCCTGGTCTTCTGTTAACTATCCTCTGTTAAACCGTTCATGGTGTGAAACTCCTCCGTTCACTCTCCCCTCGTCCTTTCTAGCTCACTTCCTTCACTGCTTTGTAAACCTGATGCAGAATTTAAGTTTTCTGCCATTGTCTGTGCCTGTATTGCTGCTGAAAGTGTTTCATTGCAACACATGAGCTGCTGGAGATGGTGGGGTGTCTGATTCCTCAGCGGGGTTAGGGGTCAGGCAGCATCTATGGAGGGAGATGGACAGTCATCATTTCCCCTCAAAACCCTTCCTCTGAACAGAACTGGACTGCCTGTTTCCCTCCACAGATACCGCCTGGCCCACTGACACTCCTCCAGCATTTTGTGTGTTGCTCTGGATTCCAGCATCTGCAGCCTGTCGTGCCTCCAGACTGTAACGATGCCTTGTACACACCACAATAAATTCGGCAGGACTTCACCTGATCTCTCTTTGCTTGGAGAACAGCCCTCTTCCCTCCTCCCCAGTCTTTTTGCACAATCAAAATCCCTCACTCCACACATGTCCTGTAGGGAGCATTCATTCCAGTCACATACCGACAGTGTGAGGTACCATTGCACGGGATCGGAAACCATCACAAAGGTTTGAAAACTCAGCCGGCTCCATCGTGGCACTAGCCTCCCCACCATTATGGAGATCTTCAAATGAGGCTGCCTCCAGAGTGTGGAGTCCATCATTAAAATACTCGCCATCCAGGACAACTTCTCCGATGCCATCAGGGGAAGGTACAGGAGCCTGAAGACACATTTGATGTTTTTGGGACACTTTGTTCTTTCCGCCATCACATTTCTGAATGGGCCATCAGCAGTCTCACTACTCTGCACCACGGATTTATTTCTTATTGTAACGTACAGTTAAATTATTTACTGCGCTCTCCTGCTGCCGCAGACCAATAAATTTCATAACATATGTCAGCGATAATAAACCTGATTCTGATTCTAGTTCTTGACCCACACTGGGAAATCCTGTCTTCCTAAAGTGCGGTGAGCAGAATTGGAACCAAGTCTCTATCGCTCAGCTGCGGAGACGTTCCCATTGTTTGTCATTTCCCTGCCAGAGTTTCTGTTCACAGCTTTTGCTCTCAGCTTTCCTGCCTTGCTCACCTGTCATCTCTTTCAGAAGAGATATGACTCACCAGTCTCCCCCACCCCCACACATAGTGCTGATATATTTTTCTCTTGTCCCCTGTCTCACCCAATAACCTGGCATTCCATTTGTTAATCATTACAGCGCCTTGTGTGGGTTAAGTCTGGTAACACACAACTGTAATTCTATCCCGTTGCCTTCTCATTCTGAAACTTGACTTCCTTCAAAACCTGTTGACCTAAATTTGCTCTTCACTCTTTGACAGCCAGTTTCAAGTCAGCTGCTGTTCAAAGTGTCTTACTGTTGTACTCCAGAGACGATCGGTTCCCTTCCCTGGCCCATTTTGTCCCTCATCCTTCACTCCTGGGTCGGGTGGCTTGACGATCAGCGTAGTGGGGGTAACTCTGGGACGGTAGCATTAAGAAGAGGGACGCCTCACGTCTTAATAAGCTGGTAAGGAAGGCGGGCTCTGTTGTGGGCAAAGTACTGGAGAGTTTAACATCGGTAGCTGAGCGAAGGGCGCTGAGTAGGCTACGGTCAATTATGGAAAACCCTGAACATCCTCTACATAGCACCATCCAGAGACAGAGAAGCAGTTTCAGCGACAGGTTACTATCGATGCAATGCTCCTCAGACAGGATGAAGAGGTCAATACTCCCCAATGCCATTAGGCTTTACAATTCAACCGCCAGGACTTAATAACTTTTTAAAAAACTATTATTAATGCTTTTTGAGATAGTGATTTAGATGCATATCATATTTTTACTGAGTTAAGTATTGTATGTAATTAGTTTTGCTACAACAAGTGTATGGGACATTGGAAAAAAGGTTGAATTTCCCCATGGGGATGAATAAAGTATCTATCTATCTATCTATCTATCTATTGCCAAGAATCTGAAGTCTCGTCCAGTCCAGGGGGGTAAGGAAGGCAGCTGTCCTCCCTGAACAGCATTTGTGAATTTAAATTGGCTTTGCCTGTCACACTGAAACATACAGTGAAATGGGTCGTTTGTGTCGGTCACCAACACATTCTGAGGCTGTGCTCCGGGCGAGAGTCACCACTCTTCTGGCCCCAACACAGCACGTCCACAACTTACTGACCCCAACCTATACATCGTTGGAATGTGGGAGGAAACCGGAGCATCCGGAGGAAACACACACGGTCACAGGAAGAATCTACAAACGCCTGACAGACAGCAGCGGGAATTGACCCCGGGCACAGGCTCTGAAATAGTGTTACGTTAACGACTGGGCTACCGTGACACCTGAATTGGGTGGATTTTTACAACAATCCTGTAAAAATGTCACTGTCACCAATGCTAGTGTTTACTTAAGGCAAGATTTAGTTGATATTACATCCTTAGTCAATAGTGATAAGGTTCGAACTCTTGTGAGATGGGTAAGAGTTAACAGGAATCTGAGGGACAGTGTTTTCACCTGGAGGGCAGTCAGCATAAACCATAGGAAGTATTTCCCAGGTCAGCAATGGCTAATACGAGGGGGCATCATTTTAAGAAGAATGGAGGAAGGTCTGGGGGGGTTGTCAGCGGTAGATTTTTACACAGAGATTGGTGGGTGCGTGGAACGCTCTGCAAGGGTGGTGGGGGAGGCAGATACATTCGGGGCATTTAAGATGCTCAGACAAGCACGAGGATGAAAAAAAAGTGGAGAGCTATGTGGAAGAAAGGGTTATGTTTATGGTAGAGCAGGCTAAAATGTCAGCACTCCATCATTAGGTGAAGCACCTGTACTGTGCTGTATTTATGGAGAGAAATAAATAGTCGATATTTTGGACCGAGACCCTTCATCAGTATCTCAAATCATCGCACACTGATGAATGGTCTCGACCTGAAAAGCCGAGTCTTAATTTGACTCCAAAGATGCTGCCTGACCTGCTGAGTTCCTCCTGTTATGTACCCCGTCACTGGGCTAACAAACCTGCAGAAATGGAATGGTATGTTGGAGTCTGGTGGTACTGTAACTAAAGGTGTTTATTAGTAAACTAAGTAATACAGTATCAAAAATGCAAATATACATATAAAACAGGTTAGCAATAATAAAAACAGAAGTGTAGGAATAAGAATCAAAACCAAGCTCTATCGTAATCTAGGGGTAAATGAATAGTCTTAAGCTAATGCAGAGTTCAGTTCAGTTCAGTTTGGGTTGAGGTAGTTGCTGTTGTGACGTGAGAGAGAGAGAGAGAGATAGAGATAGATAGATAGAGAGAGAGAGAGAGAGTTAGAGAGAGTGAGAGAGAGAGAGATAGAGAGAGAGGGAGAGAGAGAGAGATAGAGAGAGAGAGATAGAGAGATAGAGAGAGAGGGAGAGAGCGAGAGAAAGAGAGATAGAGAGAGATATAGAGAGAGCGAGAGAGAAAGAGATAGAGAGAGAGAGAGAGATAGAGAGAGATAGAGAGAGAGAGATAGAGAGAGCGAGAGAGAAAGAGATAGAGAGAGAGAGAGAGATGTGAGCAGCTGCAGCAGACAAACCTTCCGTTGTCTTCTTGTTCCGTTGTATCGTTGTGGTCATTTGGTTATGACCCCTCCGTTCTCGGCCAGACCGTTCTTCTGTGGTGGACTCGTCACTCTGGCATGAGTGGACACACACACAAGAACCCACCGGTCCTGCCGTCACACTGTGAGCTTTGTGACTGATCTCCCGATTCGGTCCTCCAAGCCCCCACCTTCCTGTGGGTGCACAACACTCTTGCAGTGTCTCGTGGCGTGTCTGCCGGTGTCTCAGCAGACCCGTCTTTTATCTCCCCTGACGGGGTACCAGCCATTCATCAACTCCATGACCATCCAACTGGCCAGTCCCTGCTGTCTCTGCAGGGATGTTAACGAGCAAAGCAGTGTCCTTGCAGCAAAAGGTAAATAATCAGTGAAGAAGCCATAATACTAAATCATGTCTCTGTCTCTCTCTCTCTTATCTGTATCAGATGCCTCTCCCTCTGTTCTTCATCTCTATCTCTCTTTAACAGCATAGTTCACAGGGGGGTCAACTCTGGACCCTATCTCCATCTGGTTTTCTCATCACACAGAACACTCCATTTTGTGAGTGTTACTCTGGATTTCCAGTATCTGCAGAAACTTGTGCGTTCATGCATAACAAGCTGAAAACATCCAAAATGGCTCTTTAGTTTGGTGTTGTTTGTGTGATTAACACTGGCCAGGGTGTTGGGGTTGGCTCTGTGTTGCCCTCAGTACCAGCACTCAAAGTTCAGTAACATTCATTGTCAAAGTACCTGTATGTTACCGTATACCACCTTGAAATTCAATTTAATGCTGGCATTTACAGAAAAATAAAGAAAACAATAAAATTTCTGTTGTAGTATTTTGTGTGTGAGTTGTTCTGAATTCCCAGCGTCTCCAGAATCTCTTGTGTCACTGATTGCCCAAGACCTCTTGGAGAAGAGGTACAGAACCCCGAGGATCCACACTCAATGATTCAGAAACAGCTTCTTCCCCTCCTCCATCAGATCTTTGAATGGTCCTATATGAACACAATGTCCGTGAGCCCATGAACGATTCAGATTCCGATTCTTTTTATCACACCTACATCAAAACATACAGAGATGTGTGTCCTTTGTTTAAAGACCAACACAACCGAGGATTTGTTGAGACAGCTCGAAAGTATCACCACACATTCCGCCATAGGGTGCCCAGAACGGTCAGAACAACAACACAACAAAAACAAGACCACAACAGCAGAATAAACCTCTTTCACACCCTCTCTCTCACACACACTTCCAACCACAGGACAGGGCACCTCTAGGCCTTCAGTCCTTGACTCTGTCAGGCTCCCTCTAGGCCTTCAGTCCTTGGCGTTGGACAGGCTGCCTCTGGGCCAAACACAGGACAGGCCGCCTCTAGGCCTTCAGTCCTTGGCGTTGGACAGGCTGCCTCTGGGCCAAACACAGGACAGGCCGCCTCTAGGCCTTCAGTCCTTGGCGTTGGACAGGCTGCCTCTGGGCCAAACACAGGACAGGCTGCCTCTAGGCCTTCAGTCCTTGACTACAAACTCACATCCTGGCTCAGACTCGCAGACAACAGACCTCTGACTCCGGACAATCTAACCCATCGGACCTCTGTATTTTCTTCTTTATTCTTTTTTATTACACTGTATTTACTTTTGTAGTTTATAGTGTTTCTATGTCACCACATTTAACCCTTTTCTCACTGTTGCCATCAGGCAGAAGGTACAAGTGTCACGACTGGCCACTCCACCACATTCAAAACAGCTCCTACTCCTCAACCATCAGTTTCTTTCACAAAAGGGGATAAATACACTCATTCTGCTTCTGGTGTTCCCACAGCCAATTGTCTCACTTTACAAACTCTTTATGTTGTTATTCCATGATCATTATTTATTGCTAGTTATTTATATTTGCGTTGGCACGGTTTGTTGTCCATTGATCCTGTTTACATACTGTTCTATAGATTTGCTCAGTGTGCCCACAGAAGAAGAATCTCGGGGTTGTGTGTGGAGACGTGTCTGTACTCTGATCATAAAGTTTACTTTCACTTTGAACTTTGCTGCTGCAAAACCACACATGCAAGCGGTGATGATGAATCTGTGACCCTGAGGATTGGATTCAGTCCTGGGGAGGAGGGCCACGCTTCAGGTAAAATGTGCAGGATGTAGAGAGAGTGCAGAAATGTTTGACTGGAATTAGTCCGGGGATGAGAGATGGTCGTTCCATGCATAGTCTGGAGACCCTGGGGTTATTCCACATGGAGCAGAAGAGGATCTGATAGGTAAGACCATGAGGGATTGCAGGAAGGGTTCGGAGAGGACGCGGAAGAGGTTTACCAGGGAACTGCCTGGATTACACAACACGATAATAGGAGGCTGGGTTGTTTTCCCAGGAGCGACGGAGTCTGAGGGGAGATCTGATAGAGATTATGAGAGGAACAGATAGAGTAGACAGACAGTATCTGTTGTCTAGGGTTGAAATCTCTAATACCAGAGGGCATGCAGTTAAGACGAGGGGGGTATTTTCAAAGGAGATGTGAGGGGCAAGTTTTTTCTTACACAGAGAGTGCTGGGTACCTGGGGTGGTGTGGGTACATATGGAGCTTTTATAATATGTTCAGATAGCCTAATTTCTTTTCATTTCAAGATGGCTGGGGTCCTGTCAGTGGTCTACAGTTGAAGTTCAGACTATGGTTCTCCACGGGCAGTGGGTTCTCATCGTGTGGTCCCGCGTTTCAGTATCTCCAGGTGTGGCCTGGAAGACGCGCGCCATTGGACGCGGCCCTGTGGACCACGCGGTTCCTCGCTGATGTCACCGACTGCAGCGTTGCAGGGGACTGAAACAGTGGGACGGTGGGCAGTGTGCACTGCTGTCGGAATGAAGAAAAATTACTTGTAAAGAGTTGTTGAAGGTGAGTCTAGGGTGTGGGATCGGTTCAGAGTTGTGGTGAGTGAGTTGTCCACGCCGGTTCAAGAGCCTGATGGTTGTAGGGTAACAGCTGTCCACGAACTTGGCAGTGTGGGACCTAAGGGTTCTGAACGTCCCGTTCGATGGGAGCGGAGAGAAGAGAGCATGGTGTGGATGGTTGGAGTCCTTGATGACGGTTGCTGCTTTCTTGTGGCAGGGCTCCGTGTAAATGGTCTCATTGCTGAAGATTAGAACATTTGCAGATGTTACCAAGATTGGGGGTGTAGTGGACAGCAAGGAGGACTAACAGAGCTTGCAGTGGGATCTGGTCCAGCTGGAAATCGGACTGGAAAATGGCAGATGGAATTTAGTGTGGACAACTGCAAAATGTTGCACTTTGGTAGGGCCTACCTGAGTGAGGAGTGCAGCAGAACCAAGAGATCTGGGAATACAGGTCAAGTATTTTCAGCTTATTTTGAGTTATTTGAGCGTCTGATTCAAATAAACAAACAAGCAAACAACAACAAATGGATCTGACAGACGGGAGTCTACAGACGCTGGAAATCCCGAGCAACACAAAATGCTGGAGGAACTCAGCGGGAATGGCTGCATTTATGGAAGGAATAAACAAGACGATGTTTCCCTTCATCGGGGCTGGGAAGGAGGGGGTTAAAGTCGGAATAAGGCAGAGGAGGGTAAGGAGTACAAATGACATGTGATAGTTACACCAGGTGAGTCGGGGGTGGGAGAGGGGGCATGAAGGAAGAAGCTGCGAGGTGACAGGTGGAAAAGGTGAAGAATGGCTGAAGAGAATCTGACTTTCTTTTTCTCGGCTTTCCCTGCAGTACCGGATTCCAGCAGCAGGTGGGGCTGTTCACCGTCAAACTGATCCTTGGACAGCTCACTATCCCCATCCCCTGGTTGAAAGCGGTACCGCCATGAACTGAACGTCCAAACGTTTATCAGCTGGATTGGCGGAATCCTGAGTTCAGAGCATTAACACGATGTCTGAGTGTGGGTTTCTTTCTGCCCCTCCTTCACTCACTGTTCCATTGCCCCTTTCGGCCCATCCATCACTCAGCCTCGCTCACATGATCATTTGTCACCCAAGCAAGGACTGTGTCACCCACCTGGGTGGGAAGGAGAGCCCAAGGCAGAGGTCACAGGAAGGTAGCACAGGGTGCAGCAAAGGGAGGGGTGGGGAAGTGTTGGAGGCATGAGGTCTGAGGAAGGGTGCACAGAAGGTAAGGGGCAGGAGAAATCCTGAGGGAGAGGACAAGAGGGATCAAAGTTGAGGGAGGTTCAGATGAAACTGGGTGTAAGTGTGAATGAAGACGAGCCTGTGGGTAAAGGTAAATGTCTGAGCTCGCGCGCGCGTGTGTGTGTGTGTGTGTCTCACTCTCTCTCTCTGTCAGAGGCAGAGAAAGCGAGAGAGAGAGCCTGAGACATCTTCTCTGCTTTCCAGGTAGATGCAGGCTCAGCACTGGTCCAATTTTCCCATAAATATTTCAAAACAAACAGAAAGATGCTCACTGGGGCAAAGTGACACATTAACCACTTAGTCCCAGCCTAACTTACTGGGAGGCGGTCATCTGTAATCCCTTCTCTGTTCGAACTATCTACACATATCTTGTCAAAACATTATTCCCTCTGGGTAGCCTCCAACCTGATGGCATGAACATCAATTACTCGAACTTCCGGTAATGGCCACACCCTCACCATTCCCCATTCCCATTTTGCTCTCTCACCTTGTCTCCTTTCCTGCCCATCACCTCCCTCTGGTGCTCCTCCACATTCCCTTTCTTCCAAGGCCTTCTGTCCTCTATCAGACTCCCCCTTCTCCAGACCTTTATCGATTTCACCAATCTCTTTCCCAGCTCTTTACTTCACCACTCCCGCTCTCCCGGTTTCACCGGTCACCTACAAACTTATATTTCTTCTTTCCCTCCCCTCACCTTCTCACTCTGACCTCTCATCAGCTCGGGAGAGGAGTGGTCTGAAATCAATATTTCCCATCTCTGTTTCCCAGGGAAAACATCATGGAATCCACGGAATGAAGGAAAATGAACATTAACATCTTGGAAAATCTCACATTACAAGAGAGTAGGTGCTGACGATCTTAAAGCCAATTAAGGTGGATAAATCCCTTATTCCCTCTACCAACGTGCTCGACCATGGACTTCCCTACACTATATTCCAGCTGCCAATTCTTTGCCATTCTGGAATCTAAGGCCCACTGCAGACTCCCTGCTTCCTCAACACTCCCTACCCCTCCAGCTATCTTTGTATTATCCACAAAACCAGCAATTCTGCCACCCGTATCACTGACTGATCAAATGAAAAGAAGTGGCCCCAACACCAGCCCCTGCGGACACCACTCGTCACCAACACCAGTAAGGGACCTCTTTATTCCCCGTCTTTGCCTCCTGAGAATCAGTCTATCTTCTATCCGTGCTAGTATCTTTCCTGTAATTCCATGGACTCTCATCTTGTTTCGCAGCCTCATGTGTGGCTCCTTGTCAAATGTCTTTTGAACATCCCAGTAAACAACGTCTACTAACTCTCCTTTGTCTATCCTTCCTGTTATTTCCTCAAAGAATGCAACAGATTGGTCAGGCAAGAGTTCTCCACAGGGAAACCTTGCTGATTTCACCCATCATGTCCTTCAATTACTCTGAAACCCCATCCTTGATAACAGACTCTTGCCAACAAGTGAAGTCAGAAGAAATCACCTATAATTTCCTGTCATTTGCCTCCCTTTCTTTTTAAAGAGTGGAGTGACATTTACAATTTTCCAGTTCCCCCAAAACCCCCAGTGAAAACTGAACGATCAGCACTAATGTCTCCACAATCACTTCAGCTGCTTCTTTAAGAACCTCTGGGTCTCACTCATCTGCTCCGGGTGACTTGTCTACTTTCAGATCTTTCTGTTTTCCACGGTCCTTCTCCATAGTGATAGTGACAACACTCACTTCTGTGCCCTGACACTCTCAAAATTCTGCCACACCGCTGGTGTCTTCCACAATGAAGACAGACACAATGTACTTCATGACTTTGTCCACCATTTCCAATGTAACTTTCTAGTGGTCCGATATTCACTCTCACCCCTCCTTTACTCTTATTTATCTGATAAAACTTTTGATATCCTCCTTTGTATTACTGACCAGCTCATCTTCATATTTCATCTTTGCTAACCTGTCTTTTAGTTGCATTTATTAGTTTTGAAAATCTTCCCAATCCCCTCGCTCCAAACAGAGGGCTTGTTCCCTTCCTGTTTCTCACTTCCACCCACACTGACTCAGCAGACAATCCCTCCACCACGTTCTCCATTGAGTCATTCAGCACGGGAACTGCTGCTGGAAGACCATCAGCTCAGTGAGAGACGCTCTTTGTTCTGCCCGAAACCTGCTGGTCTCCCAGCACAGCCAGATGTCCGTCAGGGAATGCTGTCGACAGGCACAGTCCAGGCTGCAGGAGGACGTGCTGAGGGACACAGAGGATCTCGGAGCAGACAGTGCAAAGTCTCTGGGGGGAGGAGCACTGTCGAGGCTCCTTCTGCTAACTCACATGGAGGGCCTGGGTCAGGTGGGGAAGCCCCACAAACACTGAAATGTTGTAACATCCCTGAGACGATCTGAATGGCAATGGTTTAAACAGTGTTAACACTACCGAATGTATTGACCATATGACATTAAGAATGTCAAATATCATTGGAACTGTTTAAATCTCTTGCAGATATTTTATTATAAATGAAGTTTAATTTCTTAAAACGTACGTTTACCTTTGCAGCACACACAAAATGCTGGAGGAATTCAGCAGGCCCAGGCAGCATCTAAGGAAAAGAGTACAGTCGACGTTTCGGGCCGAGACCCTTCATCAAGACCAGAGAGAAACAGAAGAGGATTCAGGGTTAAACGGTGGGGGGAGGGAGGGAGAAACATAGGGTGAGAGGTCAAACCGGGAAGGGGGAGGGGTGAAGTGAAGAGCTGGGAAGTTGATTGGTGAAAGAGGTACAGGGCTGGAGAAGGGGAAATCCAATAGGGGAGGACAGAGGGCCGTGGGAAAAAGGAAAGGGGGAGGAGCACCAGAGGGAGGCGATGGGCAGGCAAGGAGATAAATTGAGAGAGGGAGAAGGGGACAGGGAATGGTGAAGGAGGGGGTGAGAAATTGATGTTCATGCCATCAGGTCAGACGATTCCCAAGTAGAATATAAGGTGTTGCTCCTCCAAACTGAGCGTGGCCTCATCGCGACAGTAGAGGAGGCCATGGATTGACGTGTCGGAATGGGAATGGGAAGTGGAATTAAAATGGGTGGCCACTAGGCGATCCTGCTTTCTCTGGCAAATGGAGCATAGGTGCTTGGTGAAGCAGTCTGCCAATCTATGTCAGGTCTCACTGATGTACAGGAGGCCACACCGGGAGCACCGGACACAGTATACGACCCCAACCTGGTCTGCTGTTCAGTAGGAAATGGAGAGCTTTGAGGCCTTCCTGGTTGGGGGTGGAGGTGTATAGGCACAGGACATCCAGAGTGAAAATCAGATGATCGGGGCCAGGGATCGTGAAATCATTGAAAAGATGCAGAGAGTGTGAAGTGCCACTGTTGTAGGGAGGAAGGGACTGGACCAGGAGGGATAAAACAGAGTCGAGGTATGTCGATATGAGTTCAGGGGCAGGAACAAGCTGAAACAATGGGTCTGCCTGGAGAGGCAGGTTTGTGGATCTTGGGTAGAAAGGGGAGGTACGGGAACTATGAGGTTGGAGGCAGTGGATGGGAGATCCCCAGAGCTTATAAATTCGGTGATGGTGAGGGAGACAGTGGCCTGGTTCTCCTCTGTGAGGTCCTGTTCGAGGGGTAAGTAAGTAGGAGATGTCTGAGAATTGTCACTGGGCCTCAGCGGTGGAGGTCAGTACGCCAGACTACTACAGCACCCCACTGATCCGTGGGTTTGAGGGTGAGGTGAGGATTAGTGCTGAGGGAGTGGAGAGCAGGGCGTTTGGAAGTAGTGAGGTTGGAATTGGAGGGAGGAGTGGGGAAGTGGAGATGGTCAATGTCTCGTCGGCAGTTTGCAATGAAAAGATCCAGAGCGGGGTGACCAGGGAGAGGAGGAGGGTTGAGGACGGCAGAAAGGGTAATCGGTCCCCATCCTCCCTCGCCCTTCAGTCTGTCGGATTGCACGGGAGAGAGGTGAGAGCACCAGAGATCCATCAGCAGCTCCGGTCTCCCAGCAGCAGGAGACGGGTTTCGGAGGCAGCTGCGGACAACAGGCCCCGATCCTCGGCGAGGAAAGGCCGGTCACCCTCAGACAGCTGCGGACAACAGGCCTCGATCCCCGGCGAGGAAAGGCCGGTCACCCTCAGGCAGCTGCGGACAACAGGCCCCGATCCCCGGTGAGGAAAGGCCGGTCACCCTCAGGCAGCTGCAGACAACAGGCCCCGATCCCCAGCGGGGAAAGGCTGGTCACCCTCAGGCATTTGCGGACAACAGGCCCCGATCCCCGGCGAGGAAAGGCCGGTCACCCTCAGGCAGCTGCAGACAACAGGCCCCGATCCCCGGCGAGGAAAGGCCAGTCACCCTCAGGCAGCTGCGGACAACAGGCCTCGATCCCCGGCGGGGAAAGGCCAGGCACCCTCAGGCAGCTGCAGACAACAGGCCCCGATCCCCGGCGGGGAAAGGCCGGGCACCCTCAGGCAGCTGCAGACAACAGGCCCCGATCCCCGGCGAGGAAAGGCCGGCCACCCTCAGGCAGCTGCTGACAACAGGCCCCGATCCCCGGCGAGGAAAGGCCGGTCACCCTCAGGCAGCTGCAGACAACAGGCCCCGATCCCCGGCGGGGAAAGGCTGGTCACCCTCAGGCAGCTGCAGACAACAGGCCCCGATCCCCGGCGAGGAAAGGCCGGTCACCCTCAGGCAGCTGCAGACAACAGGCCCCGATCCCCGGCGGGGAAAGGCCGGTCACCCTCAGGCAGCTGCTGACAACAGGCCCCGATCCCCGGCGGGGAAAGGCTGGTCACCCTCAGGCAGCTGCAGACAACAGGCCCCGATCCCCGGCGAGGAAAGGCCGGCCACCCTCAGGCAGCTGCGGACAACAGGCCCCGATCCCCGGCGGGGAAAGGCCGGCCACCCTCAGACAGCTGCGGACAACAGGCCCCGATCCCTGGCGAGGAAAGGCCGGTCACCCTCAGGCAGCTGCGGACAACAGGCCCCGATCCCCGGCAGGGAAAGGCCGGGCACCCTCAGGCAGCTGCGGACAACAGGGCCCGATCCCCGGTGGGGAAAGGCCGGGCACCCTCAGACAGCTGCGGACAACAGGCCCTGATCCCCGGTGGGGAAAGGCCGGGCACCCTCATGACAGAAAGCCATGGAAGATTTCAGTCTGATGGAAGTGCTGAGTTTGTTCTCAGATTCACAGGATGCTCCTGCCAGTAACTTTGTTTATCGCCTGTGCATGTGAACTTTGCGTTAATGAACTTGGGCACAATTCCTCCAGACTAACACCACTGACCACAAGTCACCAGGAAGGACTTGATGTACACGGTGAACACACACAAAATGCTGGAGGAACTCAGCGGGCCAGGCAGCCTCTATGGAAATAAAGTAGAATTGACACTTCGGACCGAAACGCTTCGGCAGGTCTGGGGGGAGAAAGGCTGAGGAGATTTAAAAGGTGGGGAGGGGAGAGAGAAACACTCGGTGAAGGGGAAGAGGTGAAGTAAAGAGCTGGGAAGTTGGTGAAAGAGGTATAAGGCTGGAGAAGGGGGAGTCTGACAGAAGAGGACAGAAAGCCATGGAAGGAAAAAAAGAGGGGAGGAGCACCGTAGGGAGGCGATGGGCGGCAAGGAGATAAGGTGGGAGAGGGAAAAGGGGGATGGGGAATGGTGAAGGAGAGGGATTGGGGGCGTTACCAGAAGTTCGAGGGATCCAAGGAGACCTTGCTTTTTGGCTTGACCACAGAGGGCAAAGAGTGGTTGTAGATGGTTCCTATCTGTATGGAAGATGGTGACCAGTGGCTTTCCGCAGGGATCTGTTCTGGGATCCCTCCTCTTTGTGGTTTTAATTATTGACCTGGATGAGGAAGCAGAAGGATGGGTTGGTAAATTTGTTGAGGACACAAAGGTTGGGGTGTTGTGGATAGTCTGAAGGGTTGTCAGAGGTTACAGCAGACATCGATAGGATGCAGAACTGGGCTGAGAAGTGGCAGATGGACTTCAGCTGAGGTAAGTGTGAGGTGGTTCATTTTGGTAGGTCAAATTTGAAGACAGAATGTAATATTAATGGTAAGAATATTGGCAGTGTGGAGGATCAGCGAGACCTTGTCCAGGGGACACTCATATCTGCTGCGCAGGTTGACAGTATGGTTAAGAAGGCGTATGTTGTGTTGGCCTTCATCAACTGTGGGATTGAGTTCAAGAGCCGTGGGGTAATGTTACAGGTATATAAGACCTTGGTCAGACCCCACTTGGAGTACTGTGTTCAGTTCTGGTCACCTCACTACAGGAAGATTGTGGATACTATAGAGAGAGTGCAGAGGAGATTTACAAAGATGTTGCCTGGATTGGAGGGCGTACCTTATGAGACAAGTTGAATAAACTTGGCCTTGAAGTGACGGAGGATGAGAGGAGACGTGATAGAGATGTATAAGATGATGTGAGGCATTGATCGTGTGGATGGCCAGTGGCTTTTTCCCAGGGCTGAAATGGCTAACATGAGGGGGCATAGTTTTAAGGTGCTTGGAAGGAGGTACAAGGGGATGTCAGAGGTGAATTTTTCACACAAGGAGTGGTGGGTGCATTGAATGCCAAGTGAAGGTGGTAGAGCCGGATACGATAAAGGCTTTTTAGAGACTCTTGGATATGTACATGGAGCTTAGGGAAATAGAGGGCTGTGTGGTTGGGAAATTCTCGGCAGCTTCTGGAGCAGGATTCATGGCTGGCTCATCATTGTGGGCGGAAGGGCCTATAATGTGCTGTGGATTTTCTGTGTTCTATGCTGGGGGAACCGGTCAGACAGCATCTATGGAAATGGGATTTCGGGCCGAGATCCTTCTTCACAACTGGAAAGGAAGTGGGAAGTCCCCAGAATGGAAAGGTGGGGGACGGGAGGGAGGATAGCTGGAAAGGGATAGGTGAAGCCAGGTAGGTTGGAAAGGTAAAGGGTTGGAGAAGAAGGAATCTGATACGAGAGCAGAATGGCCCATAGGGGAAATGGAAGGAGGAGGGGACGCACGGGGAGATGATAGTCAGGAAGGTGAAGGTAAGGGGCCAGAGTGGGGGATAGAAGGAGAAGGGAGAGAGAGGGAATTTTTTTTCGGGAAGGAGAAATCAATATTCATGCCATCTGTTTGGAGGTGACCCAAACATACTACACGGTGTTTTCCCTTCGGCCTGAGGGTAGCTCCGTCGTGGCACAAGAGAAGGCCGTGGACTGTCAGGTCGGAATGGGAATGAGAATTGGAAGTAAAATGTTCCATCTTTGGCAGATGGAGCAGAGGTGCTTGATGAAGCAGAACCCCAGTTTACAACAGGTCTCACCAGTGTAGAGGAGGCTGCAGTGGGAGCGGCAGACCAAATAAATGACCCAGCAGATGACGTGTTGCCTCACCTGGAAGGACATTTTGGGTCCTCGAATGGAGGTGAGGGAGGAGGTGAATAGGTACTTTGGCCACTTGCAGGGTTAAGTATCAGGAGTGAGACTAGTGGGGAGAGAGAATGGACAAGGGAGTCATGGAGGGAGTGATCCCTGAGGCAAGTAGAGAAGGGAAGAGGTAAAGATGAATTTGGTGATCGGATACCATGACTGTGTGGCTAGGAACAGCTCAAATACCATCCATATACCTGCTGATGATACAACTATTGTTGGCAGAATCTCAGGTGGTGACGAGAGGGCGTACAGGAGTGAGATATACCAACTAGTGGAGTGGTGTCGCAGCAACAACCTGGCACTCAACGTCAGTAAGACGAAAGAGCTGATTGTGGACTTCAGGAAGGGTAAGATGAAGGAACACGTAGAGTGAGTAGTTTGAAGTTCCTGAGTGTGAAGATCTCTGAGGACCTAACCTGGTCTCAACATATTGATGCAGTTATAAAGAAGGCAAGACAGCGATTATACTTCATGTCAACAAAAACACTCAAAAACATCTATAGATGTACTGTGGAGAGCATTCTGACAGGCTGCATCACTGTCTGGTATGGGGTGGGGGGGGGGGGTGGGGGGGAGGGTGCTACTGCACAGGACCGAAAAAAGCTGCAGAGGGTCATAAATTTAGTCGGCTCCATCTTGGGTACCAGCCTTCAAAGTATCCAAGACGTCTTCAAGGAGCGATGTCTCTGAGGCAGCGTCCTTTATTGAGGACCCCCAGCACCTAGGACATGCCGTTTTCTCACTGTTACCATCAGGGAGGAGGTACAGAAGCCTGAAGGCACACACTCTGCAATTCAGGAACAGCTTCTTCCCCTCTGCATCCGATTCCTAAATGGACATATTGAACCCATTAACACTACCGCACGTTGTTAATACATATTATTTCTGTTTTTGCACAGTTTTTAATCTATTCAATATACATATACTGTAATTGATTTACATATATATATAGATAGATATTGTACTTCTATATTATGTATTGCATTGAACTGTTGCTGCGAAGTTAACAAAATACAGTACATGACACATGACACATGCTGGTGAGAATAAACCTGATTCTGATTCTGAGATGGTGGAGGTTTATGGAGGATGATGTGATGGATGCAGACACTTACGTGCTGGTAGGTCAGGACAAGAGGAACTCTATCACTGTTGAGGCAGAGGGAAGATGAGGTGAGCACAGATGTTCGGGAAATGAAGGAGATGCAGGTAAGGGCAACATCAGTAGCGGAGGAAAGGAAACCCTGTTCTTTACAGAGGAGGACATACCTGATGTTCTGGAAGGGGAAACTGCATTCTGGGAACAGATTCAGTGGAAATGAAGGAGTTTAGAAAAGTTACAGGAGACTGGGTGGGAAGAGGTATAGTCAAGATACCTGTGGGAATCAGTAGCTTTATAAAATATGTCAGTTGACAGTTTGTTTCCAGAGATGGAGGCAGAGAGAAGGGCAAAGGAGAGGGAGGTGTTTGAACTGGACCAAGTGAGTTCAAGTGCAGGGTGGAAGTTAGTGGCAAAGTTGATGAAATTGATAAACTCAGCACGGGTGCATGAAGCAGCACCAATGCAGTCATTAATGTTTCTGAGGAAGATTTGGGGAGCGTTACTGGGGAAGGCCTGGAATATGGGCTGTTCTTCGACAGGCATTACTGGGGCTCATGCAGATACCCGTGGATAGCCCTCGAGTCTGGAGAAGGTGGGAGGAGCGGTAGGAAAATTGGTGAGGGTGAGCACCAGCCCTTCCAGCTGGAGGGGAACTGGTTTGTTCTTTTATTGAGAAAGAAACAGAGAGCTGTAAGGCCTTCTTGATGGGGGATAGAAGTTATAACTGGACATCCATGGTGAAGATGAGGCGGTCAGTGCCTGGGAATTGAAAATTGCTGAGGAGATTGAGGGCATGAGAAGTGTCGCGGATGTGGGTTGGGAGGGATTGACCTGAAGGGTTTAGAATGGAGTCAATGTATGAGGACAAGTTCAGTGGGGCTGGAGCAGGCAGGGACATAGGCCAACTGTCTATCTCGCTTTTCAGGAATTGTCCCTTTCTGTTGTACTTTACACTGAACCAGGCTCCGCGCTCCGGGTTCATTTATATTCAGACCTCTTTAATGTGTTTCTGATCCCACCCTGACGTGGAAATTGCCGCGATTCCTGCCCAGAGAACACTTGGAGCAACGTTGTTCATTCCCGAGACTGCAGCGCCCCTAGTGGACATTCCCGGTACTGCAGGGTTCAGCAGCTCCCGAACGTGAAAGGATCCTGAACCAGGAAGTACCGGGAGTTAACATGGCTTCGAAAGGACAGGTCGAGAGTTGGACCGAGGAGGTAATTTGTCCCATCTGCCTGGATTTCTTCACCGATCCGGTGTCACTGGAGTGTGGTCACTACTTCTGCCGCTCCTGTATCACACGGTGTTGGGAAAGGGAGGAGAGAAACTCCTGCCCGGAATGTAGAGAGGAGTTTGCAGACCGCACCCTCAAGGTCAATCGGGTTTTAGCAAATCTGTCTGAGAAAGCTCGGAAACTAAACCTGAATCCTAAAGAGAAGGAAAGTAAACTTCACTGCGAGAAACATGAGGAAGAACTGAAGCTGTTTTGTGAGACGGACAGGAAACTGATCTGTGTGATCTGTAGAGATGCACTGGAACACAAGTCTCACAACTTCATGCCGGTTAACGAAGCCCTTAAAATTTACCAGGTAAAACTAACCCGCTTTCGATCGTCTGTTTATGTTGTCTTTTTGTTTTGTCTAATCCATTAACTCTTTAATTCCCAGGATCGGGTTAAATCTTCCTTGGACTCTCTCGTAAAAAGGAAATCAGACTTTCAGGAAATGGAGCAGCAACAGAAAGAGAAGATTTCTGGAGTTCGGGTGAGGCTTCCTGTGCAGAATTTACAATCTTGTTGTGTAGTTTTGTTCCCTTTAATGCAGAATAGCAGAGTATCGCAGCTCCAGTGCCCTGGGCTCGATCCTAACCTCTGGTGCTGTCTCCGTGGAGTTTGCACGTTCTCTCTGTAGCCAGTGCTTTCTTTTAGCCGACAATCAACTCAATGTGGTATTTACAGACACTGTAGTTGTAAACTGATTTAAACCAGATTGGCAACTGTAATTAACCCTGTGAAGGGGTATTGTATGTGAATCAGGTGGGAGTTAATGGGTCAGTTAGGAAGACTGTGTTTGAGGGAAATGTGATTGAATATCTGGGAACCACTCACTTGCTGCCTGTTATGCCACTGGAGTTTGGGACAGCAATGAAGGTCCTCCATCTCCGGCAGTGTTCATGTCTTCATTCAACATGTCAGTAGCTGCTACTCGGTTTTCACTACTGTCAGTCGTGCAGGTCCTGAGTGGAGACTCAGGAATAACATGGCACTCAGATGTAGAAAGACTTTTCATTGTTTCCGTAACAGTTTTGTTTTACCAGTCAGTAATGTTAGCCCTGAGCTGAACCCATGAACCTGGAGGACCAGTGGACCACTCTTACTCTGGCCTCTACCCTTTGACCTGTTTGACACGGGTGACCCTACCAAGGGTCAAAGCATAAAGCCCACATTCCAGCCAACAGAGTTCTTTGGGTCATTGAGGCACACAAGCCTCCAAACCCAACGGCAAGGTTGTGGTCCTCTTGGATGATAATGGGCTGGATAGACCCTTCCATATCATAAGGATATACATCAGGGCCAAATAATAAACCAGCCTCTCCTTTCATTCGACAGGAACAGTCACAAAATGTTCAGTCCCACATCACATCCCAGTTTGATGAACTGCGCCGGATTATCACCGAGAAAGAGCAACGTGCACTCCGAGATCTCAGGGAAGAAGAGGAGAGGATTCTAAATCCAATGGAGAAAAATCTTCAGGAGATTCAAGAGAATTTAAATGCCATCTACAAGGAAATCTCAAAGTTACAGGAACAGATGGATCAACAAGACAATATCATATTCCTCATGGTGAGAGATTTCAGTTTGGTCCTGTAAAAGTACATAGGCACAAAATGATGTATTTTAACTCAGTGTGGGATTTACAGATACTGGAGTTGTAAACTGATTGAAACCAGACGGACGTTTTGACTGTTCAGGGTTGTTGTCTCCAAACCGGCCTCTTACAACATCTGTACATCGCTGGACAGTCTGCATCCTTCTCGGGAATGTTTACTCTGATCGTAGCACTGAGCCAGTGATCACTTCTGTGATTCCCACGTATAATATCCCCTGAGACTCAGAGTAACATCCCATTACAGTCACAGAGTGTGAGTGTGTCTGGTGCAGTGGGTGTGAGGGTCTCTCTGTTGATCAGTGGGAACTGAGGTTGAATTCCAGAATGTGACCTGCACATCGGATTTACCATCTATATCTGGTTTGTATCAGGTTCAGTGTTTTGGAGAATTTTGCACTGTCTTTTGTTTTTCAGAAATATTCTTCATCAGATTATATCCCATTTTCATCAGAGACAGGACTTTCAGTCCATTCTCTCCTATCAGTTTTCCTGGTGCACAAGCCTCCTCCCACCTACTCACCACACCCAGTAACAGTGTCCCCAAACTCCATGGTCCCTCATGTGTTTATCCAGCTTCCCCATTACATTCAGTCTCTGCTGTTCCACTTCAGCCACTCCTGTAGCAGTGAGTTCCACATTCTCTTCACTACATTTCTTGTGGGATTTATTAACAACCAGCTGATGTTTTATCTTTGACTTATTGTCTCCACACAAGCAGAAATATTTTCGATCAGATACATTCAGAATTTTAAAACCTGTCCAGTCTCTCCTGTAAGTTCCTTCTCTCAGTTATCGTATAATTCTCATAAATATTCCTTGTACTTTCTCCCATGGTTCAATGTCCCTCTTTCTCCATTCGTGTTAGTGGGAATGAGTTCAGTGGGAATTTTCAGCAGTTTTTAATAACTTGTCTCAGATTCCTGCTGTTCGGATGCCGACAGTCATCTCAGTCAATTGAGATCTGTGTATGATTTATTTCAGGAGGAAGCTCGTCGGAAGAGGAGGTAGGACATGGTCTTTACTGAAACTCTGTATGGATTTGTAAAATAGTTCAAATATCACAAACTGAAGCTCAGTTTATAACCATCTGTATAATATTTACAGGATAAGTGATGATACCCAGATATTGTCAGTGACAGATGGTGCCCTATTGGTTGAAAAATTCGATCACCCCTATTTGCTCAACATAGCATCGGAAGAAGTGACTTGCGGCATTAAACACGGTAAGACATAAGATTCATTTGTGCTTGTTTATGAGACACTACTAAGTCATAATTAGATGCCAAATATGGCTTGTCAATGACCTTCTGAAAATCCAAGTACACGACATCAACTGGTTCTCCTTTGTTTATCTGGCTTGTTATTTCTTCAAAGAATTCGAACTGATTTGTCAGGCAAGATTTTCCCTTGAGGAAACCATGGCCTATTTTATCATGTGCCTCCAAGTTCCCTGACAACTCCTCCTTAATAATCAACTTCACCATCTTCCCAGCCACTGAGGTCAGACTAACTGGCCTAGAGTTTTCTTTATTCTGCCTCTCTCTTCTTGAACAGTGGAGTGACATTTTCAAATTTCCAGTCTTCCAGAACCATTGAAGAATCTAGTGATTCTTGAAGGATCATTACAAATGCCTCCATGATCTCTTCAGCCACCTCTTTCTGAACTCTGGCATGTACACTATCTCGTCCAGGTGACAGCTACCTAAAGATCTTTCCGTTTCCCAAGAACCTGTTCTCTAGTAATGCTAACTTCACGCCCGGCACGTCGCCTGACACTTGGAACTTCCACCATACTGCTAGTGTCTTCCACAGTGAAGACTGATGCAAAATACGTCTTCAGTTCATCCACCCTTTCGTTGTCCCCCATTACTACCTCTCCAGCATTGTTTTCCAGCAGTCCGATATCCACTCTCGCCTCTCTCTAATCCAGAGATTAGGACCTCCTGGGTACTAATTTCTAGATTGCTGCCTGTGCCACGTGCCAGTGAGGGTAAAAACACAATGATCTGGCAGGTAAATGTGTGGCTGAGAAGCTGGTGCAGGGGGGCAGGCTTCAGGTTCTTGGATCATTGGGATCCCCCTGGGGGAGGTATGACCTGATCAGAAGTGATGGGTTGCACCTGAACCCAAGGGGGATCAATATTCACGCGGGCAGGTTTGTTAGAGCTATTGGGGAGGGTTTAAACTAATTTTGTAGTGGGGTGGGAACTGGAGTGAAGGGACTCAGGATAGGACGGATGGTAAAAATGGTAATGATAGCCTGCAGTCAGACTGTCAGGAAGGGCAGGCAGGTGATGGGACTCAGTTGCAGCCAACAGGCTGAGTATCAAAACTTTAGGGATGCAGAATCAGAAAGGACAGCAAATACAGTACTCAACGTGTTGTATCTAAATGCACGTAGTATAAGAAATAAAGTGGATGATCTTGTTGCACGATTACAAATGGCCAGGTATGATGTTGTGGCCATCACTGAATTGTGGCTGAAGGATGGTTGTAGTTGGAAGCTGAATGTCCAGGGTTACATATTTTATCGGAGTGATAGGAAGATAGGCAGAGGGGGTGGTGTGGCTCTACTGGTAAAGAATGGCATCAAATCAGTAGAAGGATGTGACATAGGATCGGAAGATAGTGAATACTTGTGGGTTGAGTTCAGAAACAGCAAGGTTAAAAAGACCTTGATGGCAGTTATACACAGGCCTCCAACAGAGCTGGGCGGTGGACCACAGATTACAACAGGAAATAGAAAAGCTGTGTCAAAAGGGCAATGTTCTGGTAGTCATGGGAGATTTTAACATGCAGGTTGATTGGGAAAATCAGGTTGATAATGGATCTCAAGAGTGAGTCTGTTGAATCCCTAAGAGATGGCATTTAAAGCAGTTTATCATTGAGCCTACTAGGGGATCAGCTATACTGGATTGGCTGTTACGTAATGAACCAGAGGCGATTAGGGAGCTGAAGGTAAAAAACCCTGAGGAACCAGTGATCACAGTGTGATTGAGTTTAACTTGAAATTTGATAGGGAGAAAGTAAAGTAGCGGTCGATCTTTGAGACTTTCCCAGTAGATCCCGAAAAAAATTCAAAAATAAATACACAAATACCGTTGAAAGATTGATTCCGGGTTGCGGGGTTTTGTTCCGTTCTTTCTGCCCAGTGCGCGTGTGTGTAGCTCCCCCGCATTACACAGTGTAATTCAACATGTACAAACACACTGGATGAACTCAGCAGGTCGGGCAGTGTCCGTTGAAATGAGCAGTCAACCTGCTGACTGCTGAGTTCATCCAGCTTGTTTGTACGTGTTGATGTGACCACAGTATCTGCAGTGTACTTTGTGTTTACACAGTGTAATTCAGTGGTCCCCAACCACCGGGCCGTGAGGAAACGATATGAGTCAGCTGCACCTTTCCTCACTCCCTGTCTTGCCCACTGTTGAACTTGAACCCATGCGAGGTCATCAGTCGCCTAAACGCAGTGATACCCTCGCGCCAGGAATCACTGGTTCACCTCACGCGGCCGGCGAGAAGTGCTGTTGGTACTGGCCTGGAGCGCGGAGAGGTGGGCGCCTCCTCTAAACCTGTTCACCACACCGAATGCTCGTGGGGAACCCAGTGCTAAAATATTCGCAGACGATCTAATTCGGGCTCAGGGTTCCGTAAGTAGCAGAGCAGCTACCGCGCTGCGATCTGCTGATACAAACTTTTGTCGGCCGATAGATCCTACAAGGGGGGGCGGGCGGGCGCCCTGTCACACTCCCCGCTCTGTCGCTTTCTCCGGACTGGAAACGGCACGGGGACCTCCGGCCCTGACCTTGTCCTCTCACCCCACCCACGACCAGCCGCACCCGGCCAGGGTGTCTGGCGGTGGGCGGGCGGGCGGAGGCTGCAGTTTGGGCCTGGAGGCTGTCTAATGAGGCAGTGAAATCCTCAAAACTGCTTCGGTACCTTGAGTCCAAGCACCCCGCACTTAAAGACAAACCCGCTGAGTTTTTTGAGCGGAGAAAACGTGAGCAAGTGGGACAAAAGTAAATGCCGAGAGCCGCAAAAACTAAATTGTGCAATAGACTGGACATAAGGAACCTGCTTCGAGTATCGCTGTATTCTGGTCGTGTTTAATCCCCCCCCCCCCCCCCCACCCCCGCCGGCGGCCGGTCGGCAAGAATATTGTCAATATTAAACCGGTCCGCGGTGCAAAAAAGGGTGTGTACCCCTGGTGTTTGTACATTATTTCTACTTCCGGGTTGCGGGGTTTTACTTCCGGTCTTTTCTGCCCCAGTGCGCATGTGTGTAACTAATCAATCTGGGGGTCGATGTCTTCTTTGACTATGACCGAGTTAGGGGAGCTTGGGCTTAAAAAGGTTGGTGATCACTAGAGTAAAGGCTGATGTAGCAGTATTTCAGTGGAGTAAGGCAAATTACAGTGGTGTGAGAGAGGAGTTGGCCAAAGTAGATTGGAAAGAGCTGCTGGCAGGGATGTCAGCAGAGCAGCAATGGTGTGTGTTTCTGGGGAAATGAGGAAGCTGCAGGACGTGAGTATGTTTTCAATTCTTCCAAAAATGAAGAAGTACTCAAATTGTAAAATAGTACAACCATGACTGACAAGGGATGTCAAAACTATTGTAAAAGCAAAAGAAAGGACATACAACAAAGCAAAAATTAGTGGGATGATAGTGGATTGGGAAGTTTTTAAAAACCTACAGAGAGCAACTAGAAAAATCATTGGAAAGGAAAAGATGAAATGTGAAAGCAAGCTAGCAAATAACATCAAAGTGGATGGTAAAAGTTTTTTCACGCATGTTAAAAATAAAAGAGAAATGAGAGTGGATATAGGACCTCCAGAAAATGAGGCAGGAAAAATAATAACAGGGGACAAGGAGATGGCGGATGAACTAAATGACTATTTTGAATCAGTCTTCACTGTGGAAGACACTAACAGTATGCCTGATGTAGTGTGTGAAGGAAGAGAAGTGGGTGCAGTTACTATTACAAGAGAGAAGGTGCTCAAAAAGCTGAAAGACCTAAAGGTACATAAGTCACCTGGACCACAGGAACTGCACCCTAGGGTTCTGAAAGATGTAGTATTAGAGATTATGGTGGCATTAGAAATGACCTTTCAAAAATGATTGGAGTCTGGCATGGTGTCGGGACTGGAAAATTCTTTAAGAAAGGAGGAAGGCAGCAGAAAGGAAATTATAGACCAGTTAGCCTGACCTCAGTGGTTGAGAAGAAGTTTGAGTCAATTGTTAAGGATGAGGTGATGGAGCACATGGTGACACAGGACGTCGTGATACAGGACAAGATGGTATAAAGTCAGCATGGTTTCCTTCAGGGACAATCCTGCCTGACAAACCTGTTGGAATTCTTTGAGCAGATTACAAGTAGGATAGATAAAGGGGATGTAGTGGATGTTGTATATTTGGAGATTCAGAAGGCCTTTGATAAGGTGCCACACATGAGGCTGCTTCCCAAGTTAAGAGCCCGTGGTATTATAGGGAAGTTGCTGACATGGTTAGACATTGGGAGGCACGGCTTCAGGGAGCCTAGAAGCAGCACACATAATTGTTAACAAGTACTGATGACCAGCTGCAGTTTTTGGCAATGGACCTACACAATCCACTATGACCCTGGAAAATGGTTCACCAAACGCAGGTATCGGCCGAAGTGGTGCCTTAGGGATGGCCTGATTAGGTTTTCCCACCACCTGGCACGTATGACACCTTCTACAGCAATTTGCAATATCTTTCCTCACGTTAGGCCAATAAAATTCCCTCATCATCCTGTGCACTGTTTCCTTTACTCCGAAATGTCCACCTAAAGGCATCTTATGGGCCGGGTTTAAAACTTAAGCCCTGTAAACTTTTGGAACCATGACCTGATGCACAATAGCCCAATCCCCACTTGCAGGCACAGTGGCTGATCTCCACTTAATCATCAACACCCCATCTTTAAGGTAATATCCCACTGACTCTTTCTGAATTTCATCCTCAGAGAGAGCTCTCTCTTTTAAAGCCACAATTTCAGGATCTTTAATTTGTTCTTCTATAAATTCCTTCCTCAATAAAGACGTCTTTCTCATCCTCCTTACTCTCCTCAAAGTCCTGTTGGTTTAGGGACAGGAGGAAAGTCTAGATAAATCAATATTAGCATCAGCAGCCTTTTCCGACATGTTTCTAGTTACTACGCAGGGGGGATACACATCAGCATCTATGGGCGGGCCCTCAGCAGCAGCAGGCTCACTGGCTAGCTGAACTGCTGGGTAAACATGCCCACCTGCAAGGTCATTTCCGAGTAAGAGATCAACATTGTCTATCGGTAGTTCAGACCGCACCCCTATTGTGACTGGTCCAGATAGCAAGTCGCATTTCAGAATTATCTTATGCAAAGGCACAGTCTCAGTCCCCTTTCCAATACCTTTGATAATATTCATCACCATATAACAATATAACAATTACAGCACGGAAACAGGCCATCTCGGCCCTTCTAGTCCGTGCTGAACACTTACTCTCAACGCCCCCGACTCTCAAATCTCCATCTCAGCACCGAACTCCAAAACACTCTTTAATATCAGTGACTGAAAAGCTCCAGTATCTCTCCAGATTCTCACTGGAACCGGAGGTGATCCCTCCTTCACAGACACAAACCCATTTGAAATAAATCTCTCAAATCCCACTTGAACTCGGTCAGACCCCTCCTTCTTCAGCGGTGTTTTAACCGTCTGAACGCAGGCATTTGGGGTTCTCTCTCTCTCTGTCCCTTCTTCCCTTTTCATAGCAAAACAATTGGATGCCGCATGACCAGGCTTCCCACAGAAGTAACACTTGAAACTGGGAAATTTTTCTTTTGACTGCTTCCCTTCCTCCTGACTTTTATCACTAGTCCCCGGTTTACTCTCTGGTTTAGCCGGTGGGTTATCTTTGTTATCCCTGCTACTCCTTTGGTAGCTCTTGCTCGGGAAAAACTTTACCTTGTGGGTTAAAGCAGACTCGTCTGCTAACTTACCAGACTCTGACAGGGTCTCAGCCTCTCTCTCATTCAGGTACATCCTTATGTTGTCAGCGACCCGGGTTCATGTCCCGTTACTGCCTGTCAGGAGTTTGCACGTTCTCCCATGACCACGTGGGTTTCTTCCAGGTGTTCTAGTTGCACAGTCCAAACCTGTACTGGTTGGCAGGTTAATTGGTCATTGTAACTTGTCCCATGGTCAGGCTGGGATTAAATCAGGGGTTTCTGGGTGGTGGGGGTCATTGTAACTTGTCCCATGTTCAGGCTCGGATTAAATCAGGGGTTGCTGGGTGGTGGGGGGTCATTGTAACTTGTCCCATGGTCAAGCTCGGATTAAATCAGGGGTTGCTGGGTGGTGGGGGTCATTGTAACTTGTCCCATGGTTAGGCTCGGATTAAATCAGGGGTTGCTGGGTGGTGGGGGTCATTGTAACTTGTCCCATGGTCAGGCTCGGATTAAATCAGGGGTTGCTGGGTGGTGGGGGTCATTGTAACTTGTCCCATGGTCAGGCTCGGATTAAATCAGGGGTTGCTGGGTGGTGGGGGTCATTGTAACTTGTCCCATGGTCAGGCTCGGATTAAATCAGGGGTTTCTGGGTGGTGGGGGTCATTGTAACTTGTCCCATGGTCAGGCTCGGATTAAATCAGGGGTTGCTGGGTGGTGGGGGTCATTGTAACTTGTCCCATGGTCAGGCTCGGGTTAAATCAGGGGTTTCTGGGTGGTGGGGGTCATTGTAACATCCCATGGTCAGACTCGGATTAAATCAGGGGTTGCTGGGTGGTGGGGGTCATTGTAACTTGTCCCGTGGTCAGGCTCGGATTAAATCAGGGGTTGCTGGGTGGTGGGGGTCAAAGGGCCGGAAGGGCCTATTCCGTGCTGTATCTCAATAAATAAATTACAGCTGATGAAAGTGCAGTAGACATCGTCTCCATGGAGTTTAGCGAGGGATTTGACAAGGTAGCAGAGAGTTAGATCACATGGGATACAGTACGATCTGGAATAGGATACAGAGTTGTCTGGGTGGAGTCCTGTGACCAGTGGTTGTTCTGCAGGGATCGGTGCTGGGTCCACTGTTTTTCATCATTCATATGAATGATTTGGAGAGAATGTAGGTGACGTGTTTAGTAGGTTTGTGAAGGACTGTAAAATTGGTGGTTTCATGGACAGTGAAGAGGTTATTTATTTATTTAGAGACAGTGTGATACAGGCTGTCCCAGACCAACGACCCGCTCCACCCAGCACCCCAACTATTTAAAACCAGCCTAATCACGGGGCAATGTACAATGACCATTTAACCTACAAACCGTTATGTCTTAGTACCAGCGTCACAGAGTGATAGAAACGAACAGCACAGGCCCTTCAGCCCACCTGGTCTATACTGAAGCATTTAAACTACCGACCTGCACCAGGACCATGGTCCTCCAACTCCGACCATCCATGTACCGTCCAAACTTCTCTTAAATGTTGAAATCGAGCTTGCTTGTACCACTTGGGCTGGCAGCTGGTTCCACACTCTCACAACCCTCTGAATGAAGCAGTTTCCCCTCATCTTCCCCTTAAACTTTTCATCTTTCACCTTTAACCCATGACCTCTGGTTGTAATCCCACCCAACCTCTGTGGAAAAAACCTGCTTGCATTTACCCTATCTATACCCCTCATAATTTTGTATACCTCTATCAAATCTCCCCTCAGTCTTCTATGTTACAGGAATAAAGTCCTAAACTATTCAATCTTTCCTTATGACTCAGGTCCTCCAGTCCCAGTTACATCCCTGGAAATTTTCTCTGTACTCTTTCAAACTTGTTTACATCCTTCCTGTAGGTCGGTGACCAAAACTGTACACAATATCCCAAATTAGGCAGCCCCAGGTCTCATACAACTTCAACATAACATCCATCTACCTGTAACACCACTTTCGATGTATTCTGGACCTGTGTTCCCAGATCTGTTGTAGAACAGAGTCCTCAGTGCCCAACCATTCACTGTGAAAGACCGACACTGGGGTCCTACTGAAGAGCAACAGCTCACACTTGTCTGCATTAAATTCCAGCTGACACTTTTCAGCCCATTTTCCCAGCTGCTCCAGATCCCACTGCAAGTAATGATGGTCTTCCTCACTGTCCACTCCTCCCCAATCTGAGGGATGAATCGGGAGCACCCGGAGGAAATGCACGAGGTCCCGGGGAGAAAGTACAAACTCCTTACAGATGGTGTCGGAATTGAACTCTGAACTCCGGAACGCCCTGAGGTGCAACAGTATTGTGTTATCCACTACATAACCCTGTTGTTCATGGTTTATCCAAGATTACAACGAGATCTTGATTAATTGGGTCTCTGGGCCATTGGATGGAAATTGATTTTAATTCAGAGAGATGTGGGTGTTGCATTTTGGAAGGCAAACCAGGACAGGATTTACACAGCAATCGGGGGCCCTGGAGAGTGTTGTGGAACAGAGAGACCAGGAAGTGAATGCCTTCATCAGTCAGAATACTGAGTACAGGATCTGGGATGTCACGTTATGAGTGTACAAGACATTGGGAAGGCCACATTTGGAGCAGAGTAACTCACACAAACTGCTGGAGGAACTCAGCAGGTCAGGCAGCATCTATGGATATGAATAAACAGTTGATGATTTGGGCCAAGGTTTTGTGTGTGTTGCTTTGGATTTCCAGCATTTGCAGACTTTCTTGTCTTTATGATTTGGATCACTGTGTACATTTCTGGTGATCTTTCTACAGGAAGAAAGTCATTAAACTGAGAGGGTATGAAACAGATTTACAAGGATGTTACTGGGACTGGAGGGTTTGGGTTATAAGGAGAGGCTGAATATTCTGGGTCTTCCTCATACCCGTTTCCACTGCTATCTCCCATCTTTCTTTCCGTTCGTGAGGTAATGTCTTGGGTTGAAACATCGACTGTACATCTCCCTTATCAAACGCCGCTTGACCCGCTGAGATCCTCCAGAATTCTGTGTGTGTTGATAGGGAAAAATCCACTCTCCAGGTCGAGGAAAAACCTCGGGAAGATGCCGGTTATCCATCCGCTACGTTTGGGTGAAACCCCGGGAAAGGGTCCTGTCGGTCGCGCTTCCCGAGTCTCCCCCCCCCCCCCATCCCCGGGGCCGCGCTGCCCGAGTCTCCCCCCGATTCCCGGGTCCGCGCTGCCCGAGTCTCCCCCAGGTCCCGGAGCCGCGCTGCCCGATTCTCCCCCCCCCCCGATCCCCGGGGCCGCGCTGCCCGAGTCTCCCCCGATCCCGGGGCCGCGCTGCCCGAGTCTCCCCCCGATCCCCGGGGCCGCGCTGCCCGAGTCTCCCCCCGGTCCTCGAGGCCACGCTGCCCGAGTCTCCCCCCCCCCCACGATCCCCGGGGCCGCGCTACCCGAGTCTCCCCCCGATCCCCGGGGTCGCGCTTCCCGAGTCTCCCCTGGTCCCCGGGGCCGCGCTGCCCGAGTCTCCCCCCGATCCCCGGGGTCGCGCTTCCCGAGTCTCCCCCCCTCCCCCGGTCCCCAGGCCGCGCTGCCCGAGTCTCCCCCCGATCCCCGGGGCCGCGCTGCCCGAGTCTCCCCCCGATCCCCGGGGCCGCGCTGCCCGAGTCTCCCCCCGATCACCGGGACCGCGCTGCCCGAGTCTCCCCCCGATCCCCGGGGCCGCGCTGCCCGAGTCTCCCCCCGATCCCCGGGGCCGCGCTGCCCGAATCTCCCCCCGATTCCCGGGGCCGTGCTGCCCGAGTCTCCCCCAGGTCCCGGGGCCACGCTGCCCGAGTCTCCCCCCGATCCCGGGGCCGCGCTGCCCGAGTCTCCCCCAGGTCCCGGGGCCGCGCTGCCCGAGTCTCCCCCGATACCGGGGCCGCGCTGCCCGAGTCTCCCCCCGATCCCCGGGGCCGCGCTGCCCGAATCTCCCCCCGATTCCCGGGGCCGTGCTGCCCGAGTCTCCCCCCCACCCCCGGTCACAGGGCCGCGCTGCCCGAGTCTCCCCCCGGTCCCGGGGCCGCGCTGCCCGAGTCTCCCCCGATCCCCGGGGACTCTAATTCTCTGCTTCTCCCCCCAGTCTCTGTCACCCTGGATGTGGAAACGGCGCATCCGGAGCTCGAGGTGTCTGAGGATCGGAAGAGTGTGAAATCGACCGGGACCCGGAGGGATTTCCCTGACACCGGGAAGAGGTTCACAGACTGGCCTTGTGTGCTGGGCTCGGAGGGATTCACATCGGGGAGACATTACTGGGAGGTGGAGGTGACGAGGAATCGGTGGTGGAGTCTGGGAGTCGCCGCAGAGTCTGTGGAGAGGGAGGGAGAGTTCACACTGAGTCCGGAGACCGGATTCTGGATCATCGAGCGGTTTAATAACGAGATGTGGGTTCGCACCGCCCCTGTATCCCGTCTCCCTGCCCGTCCCATCCCCGGGAGGGTGGGAGTTTATCTCAGTTACGAGTCCGGCACAGTTTCATTTTACAACGCGGAGACCAAGTCCCATCTCCACACCTTCACTGGGAATAAATTCATTGAGAAACTTTATCCTTTCTTCTGGACTGTCTATAAAAACCAGTGGCTGAGAATCTGCTCCGGTTCCGCTCCGGGTCTGTAAACGAGTCGGGTCCGAGACCGGCGTCAGGTGTAAGTCAGTGTAAATATAAATGTGCGGAGAGTGAAATAAACACGATTTGAGAATTATCGATCCATTAATTTTAACTCGTTCACCGCATCCGTCAATGGAATAGAAACACTGCAGATTCAGCAACAGCCGCGGGCGGCGGGTCCTGAGCTCCCCGGCTCCCCCGGGTGCTAAAGTCCACCGGGACTGCCAGTGTAACTGGGGCAAGTGGTGGTGGTGCTGACAGGGAGAGGGAGGTCAGGGTGAATCTTGGTAACACGGGACATGTAGTGGTGGTAACACATAAAGCGCAGGAGACGCCGAGCGTGTCAGGTAACATCTATGGAGGGAAACTGACAGGTGAGGGGCGGATCCAGGTGAGGGGTAATAGATGAGAGAGGGGTGATAGATAAGGGAGGGGTGGCAATGTGTCAGCTTCTGGGAGGTGAGAGGTGTCAGTGACAAAGGGCTGAAGATTTTGGAATCTGACAGGAGGGGAAAGTGGACCCCGGAGTAAAGGGAGGGAGGTGGGGAGGAGTGTGTGGGAGATGGGCAGATGGAGAGGTGGGGAGGAGTGTGTGGGTGATGGGCAGATGGAGAGGTGGGGAGGAGTGTGTGGGTGATGGGCAGATGGAGAGGGTGGGGAGGAGTGTGTGGGGGATGGGCAGATGGAGAGGGTGCGGAGGAGTGTGTGGGTGATGGGCAGATGGAGAGGGTGGGGAGGAGTGTGTGGGGGATGGGCAGATGGAGAGGGTGGGGAGGAGTGTGTGGGTGATGGGCAGATGGAGAGGTGGGGAGGAGTGTGTGGGGGATGGACAGATGGAGAGAGTGGGGAGGAGTGTGTGGGGGATGGGCAGATGGAGAGGTGGGGAGGAGTGTGTGGGTGATGGGCAGATGGAGAGGGTGGGGAGGAGTGTGTGGGGGATGGGCAGATGGAGAAGGTGGGGAGGAGTGTGTGGGTGGGCAGATGGAGAGGGTGGGGAGGAGTGTGTGGGGGATGGACAGATGGAGAGGGTGGGGAGGAGTGTGGGGGATGGGCAGATGGAGAGGTGGGGAGGAGTGTGTGGGTGATGGGCAGATGGAGAGGGTGGGGAGGAGTGTGTGGGTGATGGGCAGATGGAGAGGGTGGGGAGGAGTGTGAGGGTGATGAGCAGATGGAGAGGGTGGGGAAGGAGGGGAAAGAGAGGGGGTGATGGGGCTGGTGGAGCAGGAGGAGAGAGACAATTAAACAGGAAAAGTGACAGGGAACGAATTCCAGAAGTTTGAAAGTTCGATGTTGATGCTGCCAGGTTGCCAATCACCCTGACGGAAAATGGGGAGCTGTTCCTCTAATTTACGAGACAAATAGAGTCCGGATCTCTACTTTGAATCAGATATTCAGTTTTGGAGCCAGTTTATATGCAGGAAATGCGGGGAAAAAAGCAGGTTGATCAGGATCTGTGGAGAGAGGAACAGGCTTCACGTTCCACGTTGGTGACCTCTCCCGGAATTGATTCAAACACTGCCTGCTCTGTTGTGGGTTTCAAGTAATTTCTGTTTTGTTTTAGTTCTTCCAGCATCTGATTGAAGAAAAAATGGGAGTGCAGCGTAATTTCCTCCGGAAAGGGGGATAAAGGAGGAGGAATGTTAGTGGCGGAGACAGAGAGAGAGTCTGAGATTTACTCCAGACTCCCCAGGTAGATGCAGGGATGATGTTTCTGTTAACGGGCTCTGCACATTTACACATTAACTATGTTGAGGAGAGACGTGGATAGAGTTTTGGATACAACGTGAATCAGTAGAAACAGCATGAGCTCAGGGAAGTGGTATTGATAATGTCTAATGGGAAAGCAGGTGTGAGGGGCTGAATGGCCTCCTTGCTTCTGTTTCTGATGTTCTTCAGAGCAGTGTACAGACTGACCAGAGGGAGGATAGAAGGGTCCGGGGAATAAATAGAGGTGTAAAGCAGGAGGGTGGAAAGGTGATTAAATATCGATTATTTAAATTGTCAGGCAAATATTTTTGACACTGAAATGGGGGATCTTGATGCAGCAGAAGATTGTGAGGTGTTGGATACACTGGGATTACTCAAACACGGATGCAGGAAAACTTCCTGACTTCCCCCCTGTACAGCCCTGCTCTGATGTGAGGTCCCAGTCTTCCTAATGAGACTAATGGAGGTGACAGCACACACACCGGCCCTTCGACGTAACATGTCCCTGACAACCAAGGTGGCTTCCTCAGCACGTCCCACTTGACAGCATTTGGCCAGCATTCCTCTAAACGTTTTCAATCCAAATGTCCTAAAAATGTTTCAATTCTATCGGCCTCTACCATTTCCTCTGGCAGCTCATCCCATTTACTGACCACCGACTGTGTGGAAAATTTGCCACTCAGGTCCCCTGCTAATCTTTACCCTCTGAGCTTAACTCTTTATCCTCTAGTTTTAGACTCCCCTCCCCTGGGGAAAGACTGTGACCATCAACCTCATCACTGCCCTGCAGGATTTCATAAATCACAATAATGTCAACCCTCAGTCTCCTTTGCTTCAGGAAAACAGTCCAGGTCGATTCAGATTCTCCTGAAGCCCTTGAGCCCCGGTAACATTCCTGTGAATCTTGTCCGCACACATTCCAGCTGAATGTCATCCTTTCTACAGCTCGGTGACCAGAACTACACCCAGTACTCTGAGTGTGGTCTCCCCAATGTCTTGTACAGCTGTAACACGACAAACCATCTCATGTACTTAATCCCCGATCGATGAAGGCCAGCGTACCAGACCCCTTCTTCACTACACTGTCTACCTGTGTCTCTACTCTCAGGAACTATGTACTTGTTCCCCTGGGTGTTTCTATTCTATAACACACCTCAGGCCCTGACATTCACTGTGTACATTCTGTCCTGGTTTTAACTTTCCAAAATGCATCACTTTGCCCATTTCTATTTTGAATTCCTTCTGCCATTCCTTTGCCCATATTCCCAGTTGATTGAGGTCCTGTTGTAACTTTAGACAAACTTCACAGTCCACATCAAAAATTTCAGTTTCTGTGCCTGTTCCTGTGCTGTACTGTTGTATGTTCTCAGAGAACATAACATTCTCCTGTTTAGAAGAATGAGAGGAGATCTCGGGGAAGAGCAAAATCATTCAGGGCTCAACAGACAGGATGCAGGGAGGATGTTTCCCCTGTCTGAGGAGTTGAGGGTCAGGGGTCACTGTCACAGGATGGAGTGAACCCTCAGTGACTTCGCAGACTCTGGATCTTTCAATGATTTCACGTTCCCTGGCCCCGAGCATCTTATTTTCACTGTGGATGTCCAGTCCCTGTACACCTTCATCCACCAGCAGGAAGGCCTCAGAGCTCTCTCTTTCTTTCTGGACACCTGTCCCAACCAGTTCCCTTCCACCACCACTCTCCTCCGTCTAGCGGAACTTGTCCTCACTCTTAATAATTTCTGTAATTTCCACCGTCTCCAACAGGATCCCACCACCAAGCACATCTTTCCCTCTCCCCCACTTTCTGCTTTCAGCAGGGATCACTCCCTACACGACTCGCGTCCATTCGTCCCTTCCCACTGAACTCCCTCCTGGCACTTCCAGGTGGGGCGACACTTCACCTGTGTGTCAGGTGGGGTCATACACTGTGTTTGGTGCCTCTGGTGTGGCCTGTACATCGGTGAGACCCGACATAGATTGGGAGTCTGCTTCACCAGAAAAAGCAGGATCTCCCAGTAGCCGCCCATTTTAATTCCACTGCCTATTCCCATATGTCCATCGAGGGCCTCCTCTACTGTCGGGATGAGGCCACACTCAGTTGGAGGAGCAATATCTCATATTCCGTCTGGGTAGCCTCCAACCTGATGGTATGAACATCGATTTATCGAACTTCCGGTAATGTCCACCCCTCCTTCACCATTCCCCGTGCCCATTTTCCCTCCCTCAATTCATCTCCTCACCTGCCCATCGCCTCCCTCTGGTGCTCCTCCCACTTTTCTTCCATGGCCTCCCCCACCACCTTTTGACTGATTCCTCATGTTTTTTTCTCCAGTCCTGCTGAAGAGTCTCGGCCCGAAATGTCGACTGTACTTTTTTTCGTAGTTGCTGCCTGCCCTGCTGAGTTTCTCCAGCATTTTGTGTGTGTTGCTCGGATTGAATTGAAATGACTTTATTTCTTACATCCTTCACATACATGTGGAGTAAAAATCTCCGTCTCAATGTGCAATCATAGTAATTTATAATGAACAGAACAGTCAGTGTGATGTTTGATGGCCCGATGGGAGAAGCTGCACTGGAGCCTGTTGGTCCTGGGGTTTATGCTGTGGTACCGCTTCCCGGATGGTGGCAGCTGGATTAGATTGTGGTCAGGGTGACTTGTGTCCCCAGTGATCCTACGGGCCCTTTTTACACACCTGTCCTTGTAAATGTCCTGAATCATGGGAAGTTCACACGTACGGATTGTGCTGGGCTGTCGGCACCACTCTCTGCCGAATCCTGCGATTAAGAGAGGTACAGTTCCCATATACCAGTCAGGATGCTCTCAATTGTGCCCCTGCAGAAAGTTCTTAGGATTTGGGGACCCCTACCGAACTCCCTCAACCGTCTGAGGTGAAAGAGGCGCTGTTGTGTACAGATCACGTGAGTTCCTCGGTGACGTGGATGCTGAGGAACTTGAAGCTGTTTACCCTCTCAACCCCAGATCCAGTGATTCAATAGGGGTTAGCCCGTCTCCATCCCTCCTGTAATCCACAACCAGCTCCTTTGTTTTTGTGACATTGAGGGAGAGGTTGTTTTCTTGACACCACTGTGTCAGAGAGATGACTCCTACCCTGTAGGTCACCTCGCTATTGTTTGAGATTCGGCCAATCAATGTCGTGTCGTCAGCAAATTTAATCAGCAGATTGGAGCTGTGGGTGTCGACACAGCCCTGAGGAGCTCGTGTGTTGAGAGTCGGAGGGGTGGAGGTGAGGGAGCTGCTGGCGATCTGACAGGAAGTCCAGGATCCAGATGCACAAGGCAGAGGTTTCTGAGCTGCCTGTCGAGCCTGGAGGGAATTGTGTTGAATGCTGTAGTCCAAGAACAGCATTCTCACATAAGCATCATTCTTCTCCAGATATGTAAGGACGGTATGTCGAGCAGTGGCTATTGCATCATCCGTTGATCGGTTGTGAACTGTAGGGGGTCCGGTGGGTGGTAGCAAGCTGTAGATGTAGTCCTTGACCAACCTCTCAAAGCATTTGCTTATCATTGAGGTGAGTGCAACAGGACGTTAGTCGTTCGGGCTTGTTACCTTGGTCTTGTTTGGTACAGGGACGATGGAGGATAATTTGAAGCAGGAAGGTGCTCCACACTGGGACAGGGAGAGGTTAACAATTTCCAGCACTGCGGATTTTCCCTTGTTTCTCGTTTCACGGTGCAGGATCCCCACCTGCTGCTGGGAACCGGTACTGCAGGAAGAGCAGAACACAATGCTGTAACTCGGCTGGAATGTGGGCATTGGTAGCTGGGCCAACATTAACTGCCCACCGACTGCCCAGAAGAAAGTCGAAATGAGGTACTTGTGGCCCACTCATACACAGACAGATCGCTAAACCGAGGAAGGAATCAGAATCAAATCAGGTTTATTATCACCGGCATGTGTTGTGAAATTGTTAACTTAGCAGCAGCAGTTCAATGCAATAGATCATACAGAAGAACAAAGACTAATAAGTAAATAAATAAGTAAATCAATTACAGTATACGTATAACCAAATAACCGTATAACAATTATAGCACGGGAACAGGTCATCTCGGCCCTTCTAGTCCACGCTGAACGCTTACTTTCACCTAATCCCACCGACCTGCACTCATCCCATAACCCTCCATTCCTTTCCTGTCCATATTCCTATCCAATTTTACTTTAAATGACAATACCGAACCTGCCTCTACCATTTCTACTGGAAGCTCGTTCCACACAGCTACCACTCTCTGAGTAAAGAAATTCCCCCTCGTGTTACCCTTAAACTTCTGTCCCCTAATTTTCAGATCATGTCCTCTTGTTTCAATCTCCCCTACTCTCAGTGGAAAATGCCTAACCACATCAACTCTATCTAACCCCCTCATAATTTTAAATTCCTCTATCAAGTCCCCCCTCAACCTTCTACACTCCAAAGAATAAAGAACTAACTTGTTCAGCCTTTCCCTGTAACTTAGGTGCTGAAACCCAGGTAACATTCTAGTAAATCTTTTCTGTACTCTCTCTATTTTGTTGATATCTTTCCTATAATTTGGTGACCAGAACTGTACACAACACTCCAAATTCGGCCTTACCACTGCCTTGTACAATTTTAACATTACATCCCAACTCCTATACTCAATGCACTGATTCATAAAGGCCAGCATACCAAAAGCTTTCATCACCACCCTATCCACATGAGATTCCACCTTCAGGGAACTATGCACCATTATTCCTAGATCACTCTGTTCTACTGCATTCTTCAATGCCCTACCATTTACAATGTATGTCCTATTTGGATTATTCCTACCAAAATGTAGGACCTCACACTTATCAGCATTAAACTCCATCTGCCATTGTTCAGCCCACTCTTCTAACTGGCCTAAATCTCTCTGCAAGCTTTGAAAACCTACTTCATTATCCACAACACCACCTACCTTAGTATCATCTGCATACTTACTAATCCAATTTACCACCCCATCATCCAGATCATTAATGTATATGACAAACAACATTGGACCCAGTACAGATCCCTGAGGCACACCACTAGTCACCGGCCTCCAACCTGACAAACAGTTATCCACCACTACTCTCTGGTATCTCCCATCCAGCCACTGTTGAATCCATTTTACTACTTCAATATCAATACCTAACGATTGAATCTTCCTAAATAACCTTCTGTGCGGAACCTTGTCAAAGGCTTTACTGAAGTCCATATAGACAACATCTACTGCTTTATCCTCGTCAACTTTCTTCGTAACCTCTTCAAAAAATTCAATAAGATTAGTCAAACATGACCTTCCGCACACAAATCCATGCTGACTATTCTTAATCAGACCCTGTCTATCCAGATAATATTGACGAGATTAAAAATTGTGCAAAAGCAATTATATTAAAAAGTTGAGGTGGTGTTCACAGGGTCAGTGTCCATTTAGGAATCGAATGGGAGAGGGGCAGAAACTGTTCCTGAATCACTGAGTGTGTGCCCTCATGCTTCCGTACCTCCTTCCTGATGGTAACAAGGAGAAGAGGACATGTCCTGGGTGATGGGGGTCCATAATGATGGACGCTGCCTTTCTGAGACACCGCTCCTTGAAAATGTTTTGAATACCATGGAGGCTAGTAGCCAAGATGGAGCTGACTAATTCTACAACTTTATGTTGCTGCTTTTGATCCCGTGCAGTCACACCGTCCCCAAACCAGACAGTGATGCAGCCCGTCAAAATGCTCTCCATGGTACATCCATAGAAGTTTTCAACTGGTTTAGATGACAAACCAAATCTCCTCAAAATCCCAATGAAAAATAGCTCCTGTTCTGGTTAGACCAGATTAGATCTTCAGAGAGCTGACACCCAGGAGCCAATTGCTCACTCTCTCCACTTCTGATCCCTCTATGAGGATTGGTTCATGTTCCCTCGTCCTACCCTTTCTGAAGTCCACAATCAGCTCTTTGGTCTTACTGACGTTGAGTGCAAGGTTGTTGCTATAACTGCACTCAACTAGCTGGAATATCTCTCTCCTGTACTCCCTCTCGTCACCACCTGAGATCCTACCAACAATGGTTCTATCATCAGCAAATTCACAGATGGCATTTGAGCTTTACCCAGCCACACAGAGAAAGTAGAGCTGTGGGTGAGCACACGTCCCTGTTGTGTGCCAGCGTTGATCGTCAGCGAGGTGGAGATATTATTACCAATCCGCACATATGGTGGTCTTCCAGTTTGGAAGTCAATGATCCAGATGCAGAGGGAGATACAGAGACTCAGGTTCCGTAGCTTATCGATCAGGACTGTAGGAATGATGGTGTTAAACGCTGAGCTACAGTGAATGAACAGCATCCTGACGGAGGTATTTGTATTGTCCGGGTGATCCAAGGCCATGTGGAGAGCCATTGAGATTGTGGGTGCTGTAGACCTATTGTGGTGATAGGCAAATTACAGCAGGTCCAGGTCCTTGCTGAGATAGGAGTTGAATCTAGCCACGACCAACCACTCAGTCACTGTCGATGTGAGTGCTACTGGACGATAGTCATTAAGGCAGCTCACACTACTCTTCTTGGGCACTGGTATAATTGTTGCCCTTTTGAAGCAGGTGGAAACTTCGCACCATAGCAACGAGAGGTTGAAAATGTACCTGCCAGTTGGTTGGCACAAGTTTTCAGAGCATGACCAGGTAGTCCAACAGGGCCTGCTGCCTGGCAAGGGTTCTCCCTCTGGAAAGCCAGCCTGACATCAGCCTCCGAGACAGAGATCACAGAGTCACCAGGTGCACCTTTCAAAGCGGGCATAGAAGGCGTTGAGCTCATCTGGTAGTGAAGCATCGGTGCCAGTCATACTATGGGGTTTCGCTTTGTAGGAAGTAATGTCCTGCGAACCCTGCCAGAGTTGCCATGCATCCGATGTTGCCTACAACTTTGCTCGGAATTGTTTCGTCACTCTTGAAATAGCCCTCCACAAGTCTGACTGGCTTTCTGGTTCAGACCTGGGTTGCCAAGACTCATACCACAGATCTAGCCCTCAGCAGACAACATACCTCCTGGTTCATCCACGGCTTTTGGTTTGGAAATGTACGGCAAATTTTAATAGGCACACACTCATCCACACAGGTTTTAATGAAGCCGGCATTAAACAACTGCGGCAGACTCATCTGGATTCGAAGATGGATCCCTGAATACAGTCCAGTCCACCGATTCAAAGCAGTCCTGTAGGCGCTCCTGTGCTTCCCTTGTCCAAACCTTCTTGGTCCTCACTGCTGGTGCTGCAGTCTTCAGTCTCTGCCTGTACTCGGGGAGTAGAAGTACAGACAGGTGATCAGACTTCCCGAAGTGAGGTTCTGCTGTTTCGTGTTTAGCACAGAATTCATTTCCTTCACTTCCACCATTCCCCCCACCCCCATTAAACTGTTTACTGCCTGGTCTTCTGTTAACTATCCTCTGTTAAACCGTTCATGGTGTGAAACTCCTCCGTTCACTCTCCCCTCGTCCTTTCTAGCTCACTTCCTTCACTGCTTTGTAAACCTGATGCAGAATTTAAGTTTTCTGCCATTGTCTGTGCCTGTATTGCTGCTGAAAGTGTTTCATTGCAACACATGAGCTGCTGGAGATGGTGGGGTGTCTGATTCCTCAGCGGGGTTAGGGGTCAGGCAGCATCTATGGAGGGAGATGGACAGTCATCATTTCCCCTCAAAACCCTTCCTCTGAACAGAACTGGACTGCCTGTTTCCCTCCACAGATACCGCCTGGCCCACTGACACTCCTCCAGCATTTTGTGCGTTGCTCTGGATTCCAGCATCTGCAGCCTGTCGTGCCTCCAGACTGTAACGATGCCTTGTACACAACACAATAAATTCGGCAGGACTTCACCTGATCTCTCTTTGCTTGGAGAACAGCCCTCTTCCCTCCTCCCCAGTCTTTTCGCACAATCAAAATCCCTCACTCAACACATGTCCTGTAGGGAGCATTCATTCCAGTCACATACCGACAGTGTGAGGTACCATTGCACGGGATCGGAAACCATCACAGAGGTTTGAAAACTCAGCCGGCTCCATCGTGGCACTAGCCTCCCCACCATTATGGAGATCTTCAAATGAGGCTGCCTCCAGAGTGTGGAGTCCATCATTAAAATCCTCGCCATCCAGGACAGGTTCTCCGATGCCATCAGGGGAAGGTACAGGAGCCTGAAGACACATTTGATGTTTTCGGGACACTTTGTTCTTTCCACCATCACATTTCTGAATAGACCATCAGCAGTCTCACTACTCTGCACCACGGATTTATTTCTTATTGTAACGTACAGTAAAATTATTTACTGCGCTCTCCTTCTGCCGCAGACCAATAAATTTCACAACATATGTCAGTGATAATAAACCTGATTCTGATTCTAGTTCTTGACCCACACTGGGAAATCCTGTCTTCCTAAAGTGCGGTGAGCAGAATTGGAACCAAGTCTCTATCGCTCAGCTGCGGAGACGTTCCCATTGTTTGTCATTTCCCTGCCAGAGTTTCTGTTCACAGCTTTTGCTCTCAGCTTTCCTGCCTTGCTCACCTGTCATCTCTTTCGGAAGAGATATGACTCACCAGTCTCCCCCACCCCCACGCATAGTGCTGATATATTTTTCTCTTGTCCTCTGTCTCACCCAATAACCTGGCATTCCATTTGTTAATCATTACAGTGCCTTGTGTGGGTTAAGTCTGGTAACACACGACTGTAATTCTATCCCGTTGCCTTCTCATTCTGAAACTTGACTTCCTTCAAAACCTGTTGACCTAAATTTGCTCTTCACTCTTTGATAGCCAGTTTCCTGTCAGCTGCTTTTCAAAGTGTCTTACTGTTGTACTCCAGGGTCGATCGGTTCCCTTCCCTGGCCCATTTTGTCCCTCATCCTTCACTCCTGGGTCGGGTGGCTTGACGATCAGCGTAGCGGGGGAAACTCTGGGACGGTGATATTGCCAAGAATCTGAAGTCTCATCCAGTCCAGAGGGGGTAAGGAAGGCAGCTGTCCTCCCTGAACAGCATTTGTGAATTTAAATTGGCTTTGCCTGTCACACTGAAACATACAGTGAAATGGGTCGTTTGTGTCGGTCACCAACACATTCTGAGGCTGTGCTCCGGGCGAGAGTCACCACTCTTCTGGCCCCAACACAGCACGTCCACAACTTACTGACCCCAACCTATACATCGTTGGAATGTGGGAGGAAACCGGAGCATCCGGAGGAAACACACACGGTCACAGGAAAAATCTACAAACTCCTTACAGACAGCAGCGGGAATTGACCCCGGGCACAGGCTCTGAAATAGTGTTACGTTAACTACTGGGCTACCGCGAATTGGGTGGATTTTTACAACAATCCTGTAAAAATGTCACTGTCACCGATGCTAGTGTTTACTTAAGGCAAGTTTTAGTTGATATTACATCCTTAGTCAATAGTGATAAGGTTCGAACTCTTGTGAGATGGGGAAGAGTTAACAGGAATCTGAGGGACAGTGTTTTCACCTGGAGGGCAGTCAGCATAAACCATAGGAAGTATTTCCCAGGTCAACAATGGCTAATACGAGGGGGCATCATTTTAAGAAGAATGGAGGAAGGTCTGGGGGGGTTGTCAGAGGTAGATTTTTACACAGAGAGTGGTGGGTGCGTGGAACGCTCTGCAAGGGTGGTGGGGGAGGCAGATACATTCGGGGCATTTAAGATACTCAGACAAGCACGAGGATGAAAGAAAAGTGGAGAGCTATGTGGAAGGAAGGGTTATGTTTATGGTAGAGCAGGCTAAAATGTCAGCACTCCATCATTAGCTGAAGCGCCTGTACTGTGCTGTATTTATGGAGAGAAATAAATAGTCGATATTTTGAAAAATAAAGAAAACAATAAAATTTCTGTTGCAGTATTTTGTGTGTGAGTTGTTCTGAATTTCCAGCATCTCCAGAATCTCTTGTGTCACTGATTGCCCAAGACCTCTTGGAGAAGAGGTACAGAACCCCGAGGATCCACACTCAATGATTCAGAAACAGCTTCCTCCCCTCCTCCATCAGATCTTTGAATGGTCCTATATGGACACAATGTCCGTGAGCCCATGAATGATTCAGATTCTTTTTATCTCACCTACATCAAAACCTACAGACATGTGTCCTTTGTTTAAAGACCAATACAGGCAAGGATTTGCTGAGACAGCTCGAAAGTATCACCACACATTCCGCCATAGGGTGCCCAGAACGGTCAGAACAACAAAACAACAAAAACAAGACCACAACAGCAGAACAAACCTCTCTCACACACACTTCCAACCACAGGACAGGGCACCTCTAGGCCTTCAGTCCTTGGCTCTGTCAGGCTCCCTCTAGGCCTTCGGTCCTTGTTGTTTGACAGGCTGCCTCTTGGCCTTCGGTCCTTGGCGTTGGACAGGCTGCCTCTGGGCCAAACACAGGACAGGCCGCCTCTAGGCCTTCAGTCCTTGACTACAACCCCACATCCTGGCTCAGACTCGCAGACAACAGACCTCTGACTCCGGACAATCTAACCCATCGGACCTCTGTATTTTCTTCTTTATTCCTTTTTATTACACTGTATTTACTTTTGTAGTTTATAGTGTTTCTATGTCATCACATTTAACCCTTTTCTCGCTGTTGCCATCAGGCAGAAGGTACAAGTGTCACGACTGGCCACTCCACCACATTCAAAACAGCTGCTACCCCTCAACCATCAGTTTCTTTCACAAAAGGGGATAAATACACTCATTCTGCTTCCGGTGTTCCCACAGCCAATTGTCTCACTTTACAAACTCTTTATGTTGTTATTTCATCATCATTATTTATTGCTAGTTATTTATATTTGCGTTGGCACGGTTTGTTGTCCGTTGATCCTGTTTACATACTGTTCTATAGATTTGCTCAGTATGCCCACAGAAGAAGAATCTCGGGGTTGTGTGTGGAGACGTGTCTGTACTCTGATCATAAAGTTTACTTTCACTTTGAACTTTGCTCCTGCAAAACCACACATGTAAGCGGTGATGATGAATCTGTGACCCTGAAGATTGGATTCAGTCCTGGGGAGGAGGGCCACGCTTCAGGGAAAATGTGCAGGATGTAGAGAGAGTGCAGAAATGTTTGACTGGAATTAGTCCGGGGATGAGAGATGGTCGTTCCATGCATAGTCTGGAGACCCTGGGGTTATTCCACATGGAGCAGAAGAGGATCTGATAGGTAAAACCATGAGGGATTGCGGGAAGGGTTTGGAGAGGATGCGGAAGAGGTTTACCAGGGTACTGCCTGGATTACACAACACGATAATAGGAGGCTGGGTTGTTTTCCCAGGAGCGACGGAGTCTGAAGGGATATCTGATAGAGATTATGAGAGGAACAGATAGAGTAGACAGACAGTATCTGTTGTCTAGGGTTGAAATCTCTAATACCAGAGGGCATGCAGTTAAGACGAGGGGGGTATTTTCAAAGGAGGTGTGAGGGGCAAGTTTTTTCTTACACAGAGAGTGCTGGGTGCCTGGGGTGGTGTGGGTACATATGGAGCTTTTAAGATATGTTCAGATAGGCTAATTTCTTTTCATTTCAAGATGGCTGGGGTCCTGTCAGTGGTCTACAGTTGCAGTTCAGACTATGGTTCTCCACGGACAGTGGGTTCTCATCGTGTGGTCCCGCGTTTCAGTATCTCCAGGTGTGGCCTGGAAGACGCGCGCCATTGGACGCGACCCTGTGGACCACGCGGTTCCTCGCTGATGTCACCGACTGCGGCGTTGCAGGAGACTGAAACAGTGGGACGGTGGGCAGTGTGCACTGCTGTCGGAATGAAGAAAAATTACTTGTAAAGAGTTGTTGAAGGTGAGTCTAGGGTGTGGGATCGGTTCAGAGTTGTGGTGAGTGAGTTGTCCAAGCCGGTTCAAGAGGCTGATGGTTGTAGGGTAACAGCTGTCCACGAACTTGGCAGTGTGGGACCTAAGGGTTCTGAACGTCCCGTTCGATGGGAGCGGAGAGAAGAGAGCATGGTGTGGATGGTTGGAGTCCTTGATGACGGTTGCTGCTTTCTTGTGGCAGGGCTCCGTGTAAATGGTCTCATTGCTGAAGATTAGAACATTTGCAGATGATACCAAGATTGGGGGTGTAGTGGACAGCAAGGAGGACTAACAGAGCTTGCAGTGGGATCTGGTCCAGCTGGAAATCGGACTGGAAAATGGCAGATGGAATTTAGTGTGGACAACTGCAAAATGTTGCACTTTGGTAGGGCCTACCTGAGTGAGGAATGCAGCAGAACCAAGAGATCTGGGAATACAGGTCAAGTATTTTCAGTTTATTTTGAGTTATTTGAGCATCTGATTCAAATAAACAAACAAGCAAACAACAACAAATGGATCTGATAGACGAGAGTCTGCAGATGCTGGAAATCCCGAGCAACACAAAATGCTGGAGGAACTCAGCGGGAACGGCTGCATTTATGGAAGGAATAAACAGACGATGTTTCCCTTCATCGGGACTGGGAAGGAGGGGGTTAAAGTCGGAATAAAGCGGAGGAGGGTAAGGAGTACAAATGACATCTGATAGATACACCAGGTGAGTCTGGGGTGGGAAGAGGTGAAGGGCTGAAGAGAATCTGACTTTCTTTTTCCCTGCACCCCTTGCAGTACCGGTTACCAGCAGCAGGTGGGGATGTTCACCGTCAAACTGCTCCTTGGACAGCTCACTATCCCCATCTCCTGGTTGAAAGCGGTACCGCCATGAACTGAACGTCCAAACGTTTATCAGCTGGATTGGCGGAATCCTGAGTTCAGAGCATTAACACGATGTCTGAGTGTGGGTTTCTTTCTGCCCCTCCTTCACTCACTGTTCCATTGCCCCTTTCGGCCCATCCATCACTCAGCCTCGCTCACATGATCATTTGTCACCCAAGCAAGGATTGTGTCACCCACCCGGTTGGGAAGGTTAAACGGTGGGGGGAGGGAGGGAGAAACACAGAGTGAGAGGTCAAACCGGGAAGGGGGAGGGGTGAAGTGAAGAGTTGGGAAGTTGATTAGTGAAAGACGTACAGGGCTGGAGAAGGGGAAATCCAATAGGAGAGGACAGAGGGCCGTGGGAAAAAGGAAAGGGGGAGGAGCACGAGAGGGAGGCGATGGGCAGGCAAGGAGATAAATTGAGAGAGGGAGAAGGGGACAGGGAATGGTGAAGGAGGGGGTGAGAAATTGATGTTCATGCTATCAGGTCAGACGATTCCCAAGTAGAATATAAGGTGTTGCTCCTCCAAACTGAGCGTGGCCTCATTGCGACAGTAGAGGAAGCCATGGATTGACGTGTCGGAATGGGAATGGGAAGTGGAATTAAAATGGGTGGCCACTAGGTGATCCTGCTTTCTCTGGCAAATGGAGCATAGGTGCTTGGCGAAGCAGTCTGCCAATCTATGTCAGGTCTCACTGATGTACAGGAGGCCACACCGGGAGCACCGGACACAGTATACGACCCCGACAGACTCACAGGTGAAGTGTCGCCTCACCTGTTTGGGGCCCTGAATGGTCGTGAGGGAGGATGTGTACCAGATGTTCTGTTTGCCAGGAGGTTGGTCAGTGAGGGTGGCGAATAGACAAGGGAGTCGTGTAGGGGGAGAACCCTGCAGATAGCAGAAAGTGAGGGGGAGGGAAAGATGTGCTTGGTGGTGGGATTGTGTTGGAGATAGTGGAAGTTAGTAGAAGTTACAGAGAATTATGTGCTGGACACAGGCTGGTGGGGTGGCAGGTGAGGACCAGAGGAACCCTATCCCTGGTGGGGTGGCAGGTGAGGACAAGAGGAACCCTATCCCTGGTGGGGTGGTAGGTGAGGACCAGAGGAACCCTATCCCTGGTGGGGTGGCAGGTGAGGACAAGGGGATCCCTAAACCTGGTGGAGTGGCAGGTGAGGACAAGGGGAACCCTATCCCTGGTGGGGTGGCAGGTGAGGACCAGAGGACCCCTATCCCTGGTGGGGTGGCAGGTGAGGACAAGGGGAACCCTATCCCTGGTGGGGTGGCGGGTGAGGACAAGGGGAACCCTATCCCTGGTGGGGTGGCGGGTGTGGACAAGGGGAACCCTATCCCTGGTGGGGTGGCGGGTGAGGACAAGGGGAACCCTATCCCTGGTGGGGTGGCGGGTGAGGACCAGAGGAACCCTATCCCTGGTGGGGTGGCGGGTGAGGACCAGAGGAACCCTATCCCTGGTGGGGTGGCAGGTGAGGACAAGGGGAACCCTATCCCTGGTGGGGTGGCGGGTGAGGACCAGAGGAACCCTATCCCTGGTGGGGTGGCAGGTGAGGACAAGGGGAACCCTATCCCTGGTGGGGTGGCAGGTGAGGACCAGAGGAACCCTATCCCTGGTGGGGTGGCAGGTGAGGACAAGGGGAACCCTATCCCTGGTGGGTTGGCAGGTGAGGACAAGGGGAACCCTATCCCTGGTGGGGTGGCAGGTGAGGACAAGGGGAACCCTATCCCTGGTGGGGTGGCAGGTGAGGACAAGGGGAACCCTATCCCTGGTGGGGTGGCAGGTGAGGACCAGAGGAACCCTATCCCTGGTGGGGTGGCAGGTGAGGACAAGGGGAACCCTATCCCTGGTGGGGTGGCAGGTGAGGACCAGAGGAACCCTATCCCTGGTGGGGTGGCAGGTGAGGACAAGGGGAACCCTATCCCTGGTGGGGTGGCAGGTGAGGACAAGGGGAACCCTATCCCTGGTGGGGTGGCAGGTGAGGACCAGAGGAACCCTATCCCTGGTGGGGTGGCAGGTGAGGACAAGGGGAACCCTATCCCTGGTGGGTTGGCAGGTGAGGACAAGGGGAACCCTATCCCTGGTGGGGTGGCAGGTGAGGACAAGAGGAACCCTATCCCTGGTGGGGTGGCAGGTGAGGACAAGGGGAACCCTATCCCTGGTGGGGTGGCAGGTGAGGACCAGAGGAACCCTATCCCTGGTGGGGTGGCAGGTGAGGACAAGAGGAACCCTATCCCTGGTGGGGTGGCAGGTGAGGACAAGAGGAACCCTATCCCTGGTGGGGTGGCAGGTGAGGACCAGAGGAACCCTATCTCTTGTGGGGTGGTAGGTGAGGACCAGAGGAACCCTATCCCTGGTGGGGTGGCAGGTGAGGACAAGGGGAACCCTATCCCTGGTGGGGTGGCAGGTGAGGACCAGAGGAAACCTATCCCTGGTGGGGTGGCAGGTGAGGACAAGGGGAACCCTATCCCTGGTGGGGTGGCAGGTGAGGACCAGAGGAACCCTATCCCTGGTGGGGTGGCAGGTGAGGACAAGGGGAACCCTATCCCTGGTGGGGTGGCAGGTGAGGACAAGGGGAACCCTATCCCTGGTGGGGTGGCAGGTGAGGACCAGAGGAACCCTATCCCTGGTGGGGTGGCAGGTGAGGACAAGGGGAACCCTATCCCTGGTGGGTTGGCAGGTGAGGACAAGGGGAACCCTATCCCTGGTGGGGTGGCAGGTGAGGACAAGGTGAACCCTATCCCTGGTGGGGTGGCAGGTGAGGACCAGAGGAACCCTATCCCTGGTGGGGTGGCAGGTGAGGACAAGAGGAACCCTATCCCTGGTGGGGTGGCAGGTGAGGACAAGAGGAACCCTATCCCTGGTGGGGTGGCAGGTGAGGACCAGAGGAACCCTATCTCTGGTGGGGTGGTAGGTGAGGACCAGAGGAACCCTATCCCTGGTGGGGTGGCAGGTGAGGACAAGGGGAACCCTATCCCTGGTGGGGTGGCAGGTGTGGACAAGCGGAACCCTATCCCTGGTGGGGTGGCAGGTGAGGACCAGAGGAACCCTATCCCTGGTGGGGTGGCAGGTGAGGACAAGGGGAACCCTATCCCTGGTGGGGTGGCAGGTGAGGACCAGAGGAACCCTATCCCTGGTGGGGTGGCAGGTGAGGACAAGGGGAACCCTATCCCTGGTGGGTTGGCAGGTGAGGACAAGGGGAACCCTATCCCTGGTGGGGTGGCAGGTGAGGACAAGGGGAACCCTATCCCTGGTGGGGTGGCAGGTGAGGACAAGGGGAACCCTATCCCTGGTGGGGTGGCAGGTGAGGACCAGAGGAACCCTATCCCTGGTGGGGTGGCAGGTGAGGACAAGGGGAACCCTATCCCTGGTGGGGTGGCAGGTGAGGACCAGAGGAACCCTATCCCTGGTGGGGTGGCAGGTGAGGACAAGGGGAACCCTATCCCTGGTGGGGTGGCAGGTGAGGACAAGGGGAACCCTATCCCTGGTGGGGTGGCAGGTGAGGACCAGAGGAACCCTATCCCTGGTGGGGTGGCAGGTGAGGACAAGGGGAACCCTATCCCTGGTGGGTTGGCAGGTGAGGACAAGGGGAACCCTATCCCTGGTGGGGTGGCAGGTGAGGACAAGAGGAACCCTATCCCTGGTGGGGTGGCAGGTGAGGACAAGGGGAACCCTATCCCTGGTGGGGTGGCAGGTGAGGACCAGAGGAACCCTATCCCTGGTGGGGTGGCAGGTGAGGACAAGAGGAACCCTATCCCTGGTGGGGTGGCAGGTGAGGACAAGAGGAACCCTATCCCTGGTGGGGTGGCAGGTGAGGACCAGAGGAACCCTATCTCTTGTGGGGTGGTAGGTGAGGACCAGAGGAACCCTATCCCTGGTGGGGTGGCAGGTGAGGACAAGGGGAACCCTATCCCTGGTGGGGTGGCAGGTGAGGACCAGAGGAACCCTATCCCTGGTGGGGTGGCAGGTGAGGACAAGGGGAACCCTATCCCTGGTGGGGTGGCAGGTGAGGACCAGAGGAACCCTATCCCTGGTGGGGTGGCAGGTGAGGACAAGGGGAACCCTATCCCTGGTGGGGTGGCAGGTGAGGACAAGGGGAACCCTATCCCTGGTGGGGTGGCAGGTGAGGACCAGAGGAACCCTATCCCTGGTGGGGTGGCAGGTGAGGACAAGGGGAACCCTATCCCTGGTGGGTTGGCAGGTGAGGACAAGGGGAACCCTATCCCTGGTGGGGTGGCAGGTGAGGACAAGAGGAACCCTATCCCTGGTGGGGTGGCAGGTGAGGACAAGGTGAACCCTATCCCTGGTGGGGTGGCAGGTGATGACCAGAGGAACCCTATCCCTGGTGGGGTGGCAGGTGAGGACAAGAGGAACCCTATCCCTGGTGGGGTGGCAGGTGAGGACAAGAGGAACCCTATCCCTGGTGGGGTGGCAGGTGAGGACCAGAGGAACCCTATCTCTGGTGGGATGGTAGGTGAGGACCAGAGGAACCCTATCCCTGGTGGGGTAGCAGGTGAGGACAAGGGGAACCCTATCCCTGGTGGGGTGGCAGGTGAGGACCAGAGGAACCCTATCCCTGGTGGGGTGGCAGGTGTGGACAAGCGGAACCCTATCCCTGGTGGGGTGGCAGGTGAGGACCAGAGGAACCCTATCCCTGGTGGGGTGGCAGGTGAGGACAAGGGGAACCCTATCCCTGGTGGGGTGGCAGGTGAGTACAATGGCAACCCTATCCCTGGTGGGGTGGCAGGTGAGGACAAGAGGAACCCTATCCCTGGTGGGGTGGCAGGTGAGGACAAGGGGAACCCTATCCCTGGTGGGGTGGCAGGTGAGGACCAGAGGAACCCTATCCCTGGTGGGGTGGCAGGTGAGGACAAGAGGAACCCTATCCCTGGTGGGGTGGCAGGTGAGGACAAGAGGAACCCTATCCCTGGTGGGGTGGCAGGTGAGGACAAGAGGAACCCTATCCCTGGTGGGGTGGCGGGAGAGGACCAGAGGAACCCTATCCGTGGTGGGGTGGTAGGTGAGGACAAGGGGAACCCTATCCCTGGTGGGGTGGCAGGTGAGGACAAGGGGAACCCTATCCCTGGTGGGGTGGCAGGTGAGTACAATGGCAACCCTATCCTTGGTGGGGTGGCAGGTGAGGACAAGAGGAACCCTATCCCTGGTGGGGTGGCGGGAGAGGACCAGAGGAACCCTATCCCTGGTGGGGTGGTGGGTGAGGACCAGAGGAACCCTATCCCTGGTGGGGTGGTGGGTGAGGACCAGAGGAACCCTATCCGTGGTGGGGTGGTAGGTGAGGACCAGAGGAACCCTATCCCTGGTGGGGTGGTGGGTGAGGACCAGAGGAACCCTATCCCTGGTGGGGTGGTGGGTGAGGACAAGGGGAACCCTATCCCTGGTGGGCTGGCGGGAGAATGGGGTGCGAGCAGACATCGGGAACTGGAAGAGATGTGGTTGAGGGCAGCATTGATGGTGGAGGAAGGGAAGCTCCTTTCTTTGAAGAGTTTCCATCTTTCTGGAATGAAAAGCCTCTTCCTGAGAGTAGATGTGGCAGAGACGGAGGAATTGAGAGAAGGGGATGTTGTTTTTACAAGTAACAGGGTGGGAAGAGGTATAATCCAGGTAGCTGTGAGAGTCTGTGGGTTTATAATAGGCATCAGTAAATAAGCTGTCTCCAGAGATAGAGACAGTGAGATCGAGAATGGGGAGGGAGGTGTCAGAAATGGACCAGGTAAATTTGAGGGCGGGGTGAATGTTGGAGGCAAAGTTGATGAAATCGAAGAGCTCAGAATCAGTGCAGGAAACAACACCAATTCAGTTGTCGATGTAGTCTAGGCAAAGTGGGGGACGGACACTAGGGTTGGCTTGTAACATAAACTGTTTCACAAAGCTGACAAAAAGGTACCCGTGACAAAGCTGGGACCCTTGTGAGTGCCCATAGCTACACCTTTGGTTTGAAGGAAGTGGGAGGAGCCAAAGGAGAAATGAGTGAGAGTGAGGACCAGTTCTGCCAGACAGAGGAGAGTGGTGATGGAGGGGAACTGGTTGGGTCTGCTGTTCAGTAGGAAATGGAGAGCTTTGAGGCCTTCCTGGTTGGGGGTGGAAGTGTATAGGCACAGGACATCCAGAGTGAAAATCAGATGATTGGGGCCAGGGATTGTGAAATCATTGAAAAGATCCAGAGAGTGTGAAGTGCCACTGTTGTAGGTAGGAAGGGACTGGACCAGGAGGGATAAAACAGAGTCGAGATATGTCGATATGAGTTCAGGGGCAGGAACAAGCTGAAACAATGGGTCTGCCTGGAGAGGCAGGTTTGTGGATCTTGGGTAGAAAGGGGAGGTACGGGAACTATGAGGTTGGAGGCAGTGGATGGGAGATCCCCAGAGCTTATAAAGTCGGTGATGGTGAGGGAGACAGTGGCCTGGTTCTCCTCTGTGAGGTCCTGTTCGAGGGGTAAGTAAGTAGGAGGTGTCTGAGAATTGTCGCTGGGCCTCAGCGGTGGAGGTCAGTACGCCAGACTACTACAGCACCCCACTGATCCGCGGGTTTGAGGTGAGGTGAGGAATAGTGCTGAGGGAGTGGAGAGCAGGGCGTTTGGAAGTAGTGAGGTTAGAATTGGAGGGAGGAGTGGGGAAGTGGAGACGGTTGATGTCTCGTCGGCAGTTTGCAATGAAAAGATCCAGAGCGGGGTGACCAGGGAGTGGAGGAGGGTTGAGGACGGCAGAAAGGGTAATCGGTCCCCATCCTCCCTCGCCCTTCAGTCTGTCGTATTGCACGGGAGAGAGGTGAGAGCACCAGAGATCCATCAGCAGCTCCGGTCTCCCAGCAGCAGGAGGCGGGTTTCGGAGGCAGCTGCGGACAACAGGCCCCGATCCCCGGCGAGGAAAGGTCGGGCACCCTCAGGCAGCTGCGGACAACAGGCCCCGATCCCGGGTGAGGAAAGGCCGGTCACCCTCAGGCAGCTGCGGACAACAGGCCCCGATCCCGGGTGAGGAAAGGCCGGTCACCCTCAGGCAGCTGCGAACAACAGGCCCCGATCCCCGGCGGGGAAAGGCCGGTCACCCTCAGACAGCTGCAGACAACAGGCCCCGATCCCCGGCGGGGAAAGGCCGGTCACCCTCAGGCAGCTGCGGACAACAGGCCCCGATCCCCGGCGTGGAAAGGCCGGTCACCCTCAGGCGGCTGCGGACAACAGGCCCCGATCCCCGGCGGGGAAAGGCCGGTCACCCTCAGGCGGCTGCGGACAACAGGCCCCGATCCCCGGCGGGGAAAGGCCGGTCACCCTCAGACTGCTGCGGACAACAGGCCCCGATCCCCGGCGGGGAAAGGCCGGTCACCCTCAGACAGCTGCGGACAACAGGCCCCGATCCCCGGCGGGGAAAGGCCGGTCACCCTCAGGCAGCTGCGGACAACAGGCCCCGATCCTCGGCGAGGAAAGGCCGGTCACCCTCAGGCAGCTGCGGACAACAGGCCCCGATCCCGGGTGAGGAAAGGCCGGTCACCCTCAGACAGCTGCGGACAACAGGCCCCGATCGCCGGCGGGGAAAGGCCGGTCACCCTCAGACAGCTGCGGACAACAGGCCCCGATCGCCGGCGGGGAAAGGCCGGTCACCCTCAGGCAGCTGCGGACAACAGGCCCCGATCGCCGGCGGGGAAAGGCCGGTCACCCTCAGGCAGCTGCGGACAACAGGCCCCGATCGCCGGTGGGGAAAGGCCGGTCACCCTCAGACGGCTGCGGACAACAGGCCCCGATCCCCGGCGGGGAAAGGCCATCCACCCTCAGGCAGCTGCGGACAACAGGCCCCGATCCCCGGCGGGGAAAGGTCGGTCACCCTCAGGCGGCTGCGGACAACAGGCCCCGATCCCCAACGGGGAAAGGCCGGTCACCCTCAGACAGAAAGCCATGGAAGATTTCAGCCTGATGGAAGCGCCGAGTTTGTTCTCAGATTCACAGGATGCTCCTGCCAGTAACTTTGTTTATCGCCTGTGCATGTGAACTTTGCGTTAATGAACTTGGGCACAATTCCTCCAGACTAACACCACCGACCACAAGTCACCAGGAAGGACTCGATGTACACGGTGAACACACACAAAATGCTGGAGGAACTCAGTGGGCCAGGCAGCCTCTATGGAAAAAAGTACAATTGACACTTCGGATCGAAACGCTTTGGCAGGTCTGGTGGGAAAAAGGCTGAGGAGATTTAAAAGGTGGGGAGGGAGAGAGAAACACTCAGTGAGAGGTGAAACCTGAAGGGGGAGAGGTGAAGTAAAGAGCTGGGAAGTTGGTGAAAGAGGTATAAGGCTGGAGAAGGGGGAGTCTGACAGAAGAGGACAGAAAGCCATGGAAGGAAAAAAGAGGGGAGGAGCACCTTAGGGAGGCGATGGGCGGCAAGGAGATAAGGTGGGAGAGGGAAAAGGGGGATGGGGAATGGTGAAGGAGAGGGATTGGGGGCATTACCAGAAGTTCGAGGGATCCAAGGAGACCTTGCTTTTTGGCTTGAGCACAGAGGGCAAAGAGTGGTTGTAGATGGTTCCTATCTGTATGGAAGATGGTGACCAGTGGCTTTCCGCAGGGATCTGTTCTGGGATCCCTCCTCTTTGTGGTTTTAATTATTGACCTGGATGAGGAAGCAGAAGGATGAGTTGGTAAATTTGCTGAGGACACAAAGGTTGGGGTGTTGGGGATAGTCTGAAGGGCTGTCAGAGGTTACAGCAGACATCGATAGGATGCAGAACTGGGCTGAGAAGTGGCAGATGGACTTCAACTGAGGTAAGTGTGAGGTGGTTCATTTTGGTGGGTCAAATTTGAAGACAGAATGTAATATTAATGGTAAGAATATTGGCAGTGTGGAGGATCAGCGAGACCTTGTCCAGGGGACACTCATATCTGCTGCGCAGGTTGACAGTATGGTTAAGAAGGCGTATGTTGTGTTGGCCTTCATCAACTGTGGGATTGAGTTCAAGAGCCGTGAGGTAATGTTACGGGTATATAAGACCTTGGTCAGACCCCACTTGGAGTACTGTGTTCAGTTCTGGTCACCTCACTACAGGAAGATTGTGGATACTATAGAGAGAGTGCAGAGGAGATTTACAAAGATGTTGCCTGGATTGGAGGGCGTACCTTATGAGACAAGTTGAATAAACTTGGCCTTGAAGTGACAGAGGATGAGAGGAGACGTGATAGAGATGTATAAGATGATGTGAGGCATTGATCGTGTGGATGGCCAGAGGCTTTTTCCCAGGGCTGAAATGGCTAACATGAGGGGGCATAGTTTTAAGGTGCTTGGAAGGAGGTACAAGGGGATGTCAGAGGTGAATTTTTCACACAAAGAGTGGTGGGTGCATTGAATGCCAAGTGAAGGTGGTAGAGCCGGATACGATAAAGGCTTTTTAGAGACTCTTGGATATGTACATGGAGCTTAGGGAAATAGAGGGCTGTGTGGTTGGGAAATTCTCGGCAGCTTCTGGAGCAGGATTCATGGCTGGCTCATCATTGTGGGCGGAAGGGCCTATAATGTGCTGTGGATTTTCTGTGTTCTATGCTGGAGGAACCGGTCAGACAGCATCTATGGAAATGGGATTTCGGGCCGAGATCCTTCTTCACAACTGGAAAGGAAGTGGGAAGTCCCCAGAATAGAAAGGTGGGGGACGGGAGGGAGGATAGCTGGAAAGGGATAGGTGAAGCCAGGTAGGTTGGAAAGGTAAAGGGTTGGAGAAGAAGGAATCTGATACGAGAGCAGAATGGCCCATAGGGGAAATGGAAGGAGGAGGGGACGCACGGGGAGATGATAGTCAGGAAGGTGAAGGTAAGGGACCAGAGTGGGGGATAGAAGAAGAAGGGAGAGGGAGGGAATTTTTTTTCGGGAAGGAGAAATCAATATTCATGCCATCTGTTTGGAGGCGACCCAAACATACTACACGGTGTTTTTCCTTCGGCCTGAGGGTAGCTCCGTCGCGGCACAAGAGAAGGCCGTGGACTGTCAGGTCGGAATGGGAATGAGAATTGGAAGTAAAATGTTCCATCTTTGGCAGATGGAGCAGAGGAGTTTGATGAAGCAGAACCCCAGTTTACAACAGGTCTCACCAGTGTAGAGGAGGCTGCATTGGGAGCGGCAGACCAAATAAATGACCCAGCAGATGACGTGTTGCCTCACCTGGAAGGACATTTTGGGTCCTCGAATGGAGGTGAGGGAGGAGGTGAATAGGTACTTTGGCCACTTGCAGGGTTAAGTATCAGGAGTGAGACTAGTGGGGAGAGAGAATGGACAAGGGAGTCATGGAGGGAGTGATCCCTGAGGCAAGTAGAGAAGGGAAGAGGTAAAGATGAATTTGGTGATCGGATACCATGACTGTGTGGCTAGGAACAGCTCAAATACCATCCATATACCTGCTGATGATACAACTATTGTTGGCAGAATCTCAGGTGGTGACGAGAGGGCGTACAGGAGTGAGATATACCAACTAGTGGAGTGGTGTCGCAGCAACAACCTGGCACTCAACGTCAGTAAGACGAAAGAGCTGATTGTGGACTTCAGGAAGGGTAAGATGAAGGAACACGTAGAGTGAGCAGTTTGAAGTTCCTGAGTGTGAAGATCTCTGAGGACCTAACCTGGTCTCAACATATTGATGCAGTTATAAAGAAGGCAAGACAGCGATTATACTTCATGTCAACAAAAACACTCAAAAACATCTATAGATGTACCGTGGAGAGCATTCTGACAGGCTGCATCACTGTCTGGTATGGGGGGGGGGGGGGGGGGGAGGGTGCTACTGCACAGGACCGAAAAAAGCTGCAGAGGGTCATAAATTTAGTCGGCTCCATCTTGGGTACCAGCCTTCAAAGTATCCAAGACGTCTTCAAGGAGCGGTGTCTCTGAGTCAGCGTCCTTTATTGAGGACCCCCAGCACCTAGGACATGCCCTTTTCTCACTGTTACCATCAGGGAGGAGGTACAGAAGCCTGAAGGCACACACTCTGCAATTCAGGAACAGCTTCTTCCCCTCTGCATCCGATTCCTAAATGGACATATTGAACCCATTAACACTACCGCACGTTGTTAATACATATTATTTCTGTTTTTGCACAGTTTTTAATCTATTCAATATACATATACTGTAATTGATTTACATATATATAGATAGATATTGTACTTCTATATTATGTATTGCATTGAACTGTTGCTGCTAAGTTAACAAAATACAGTACATGACACATGACACATGCCGGTGAGAATAAACCTGATTCTGATTCTGAGATGGTGGAGGTTTATGGAGGATGATGTGATGGATGCAGACACTTACGTGCTGGTAGGTTAGGACAAGAGGAACTCTATCACTGTTGAGGCAGAGGGAAGATGAGGTGAGCACAGATGTTCGGGAAATGGAGGAGATGCAGGTAAGGGCAACATCAGTAGTGGAGGAAAGGAAACCCTGTTCTTTACAGAGGAGGACATACCTGATGTTCTGGAAGAGGAAACTGCATTCTGGGAACAGATTCAGTGGAAATGAAGGAGTTTAGAAAAGTTACAGGAGACTGGGTGGGAAGAGGTATAGTCAAGATACCTGTGGGAATCAGTAGCTTTATAAAATATGTCAGTTGACAGTTTGTTTCCAGAGATGGAGGCAGAGAGAAGGGCAAAGGAGAGGGAGGTGTTTGAACTGGACCAAGTGAGTTCAAGTGCAGGGTGGAAGTTAGTGGCAAAGTTGATGAAATTGATAAACTCAGCACGGGTGCATGAAGCAGCACCAATGCAGTCATTAATGTTTCTGAGGAAGATTTGGGGAGCGTTACTGGGGAAGGCCTGGAATATGGGCTGTTCTTCGACAGGCATTACTGGGGCTCATGCAGATACCCGTGGATAGCCCTCGAGTCTGGAGAAGGTGGGAGGAGCGGTAGGAAAATTGGTGAGGGTGAGCACCAGCCCTTCCAGCTGGAGGGGAACTGGTTTGTTCTTTTATTGAGAAAGAAACAGAGAGCTGTAAGGCCTTCTTGATGGGGGATAGAAGTTATAACTGGACATCCATGGTGAAGATGAGGCGGTCAGTGCCTGGGAATTGAAAATTGCTGAGGAGATTGAGGGCATGAGAAGTGTCGCGGATGTGGGTTGGGAGGGATTGACCTGAAGGGTTTAGAATGGAGTCAATGTATGAGGACAAGTTCAGTGGGGCTGGAGCAGGCAGGGACATAGGCCAACTGTCTATCTCGCTTTTCAGGAATTGTCCCTTTCTGTTGTACTTTACACTGAACCAGGCTCCGCGCTCCGGGTTCATTTATATTCAGACCTCTTTAATGTGTTTCTGATCCCACCCTGACGTGGAAATTGCCGCGATTCCTGCCCAGAGAACACTTGGAGCAACGTTGTTCATTCCCGAGACTGCAGCGCCCCTAGTGGACATTCCCGGTACTGCAGGGTTCAGCAGCTCCCGAACGTGAAAGGATCCTGAACCAGGAAGTACCGGGAGTTAACATGGCTTCGAAAGGACAGGTCGAGAGTTGGACCGAGGAGGTAATTTGTCCCATCTGCCTGGATTTCTTCACCGATCCGGTGTCACTGGAGTGTGGTCACTACTTCTGCCGCTCCTGTATCACACGGTGTTGGGAAAGGGAGGAGAGAAACTCCTGCCCGGAATGTAGAGAGGAGTTTGCAGACCGCACCCTCAAGGTCAATCGGGTTTTAGCAAATCTGTCTGAGAAAGCTCGGAAACTAAACCTGAATCCTAAAGAGAAGGAAAGTAAACTTCACTGCGAGAAACATGAGGAAGAACTGAAGCTGTTTTGTGAGACGGACAGGAAACTGATCTGTGTGATCTGTAGAGATGCACTGGAACACAAGTCTCACAACTTCATGCCGGTTAACGAAGCCCTTAAAATTTACCAGGTAAAACTAACCCGCTTTCGATCGTCTGTTTATGTTGTCTTTTTGTTTTGTCTAATCCATTAACTCTTTAATTCCCAGGATCGGGTTAAATCTTCCTTGGACTCTCTCGTAAAAAGGAAATCAGACTTTCAGGAAATGGAGCAGCAACAGAAAGAGAAGATTTCTGGAGTTCGGGTGAGGCTTCCTGTGCAGAATTTACAATCTTGTTGTGTAGTTTTGTTCCCTTTAATGCAGAATAGCAGAGTATCGCAGCTCCAGTGCCCTGGGCTCGATCCTAACCTCTGGTGCTGTCTCCGTGGAGTTTGCACGTTCTCTCTGTAGCCAGTGCTTTCTTTTAGCCGACAATCAACTCAATGTGGTATTTACAGACACTGTAGTTGTAAACTGATTTAAACCAGATTGGCAACTGTAATTAACCCTGTGAAGGGGTATTGTATGTGAATCAGGTGGGAGTTAATGGGTCAGTTAGGAAGACTGTGTTTGAGGGAAATGTGATTGAATATCTGGGAACCACTCACTTGCTGCCTGTTATGCCACTGGAGTTTGGGACAGCAATGAAGGTCCTCCATCTCCGGCAGTGTTCATGTCTTCATTCAACATGTCAGTAGCTGCTACTCGGTTTTCACTACTGTCAGTCGTGCAGGTCCTGAGTGGAGACTCAGGAATAACATGGCACTCAGATGTAGAAAGACTTTTCATTGTTTCCGTAACAGTTTTGTTTTACCAGTCAGTAATGTTAGCCCTGAGCTGAACCCATGAACCTGGAGGACCAGTGGACCACTCTTACTCTGGCCTCTACCCTTTGACCTGTTTGACACGGGTGACCCTACCAAGGGTCAAAGCATAAAGCCCACATTCCAGCCAACAGAGTTCTTTGGGTCATTGAGGCACACAAGCCTCCAAACCCAACGGCAAGGTTGTGGTCCTCTTGGATGATAATGGGCTGGATAGACCCTTCCATATCATAAGGATATACATCAGGGCCAAATAATAAACCAGCCTCTCCTTTCATTCGACAGGAACAGTCACAAAATGTTCAGTCCCACATCACATCCCAGTTTGATGAACTGCGCCGGATTATCACCGAGAAAGAGCAACGTGCACTCCGAGATCTCAGGGAAGAAGAGGAGAGGATTCTAAATCCAATGGAGAAAAATCTTCAGGAGATTCAAGAGAATTTAAATGCCATCTACAAGGAAATCTCAAAGTTACAGGAACAGATGGATCAACAAGACAATATCATATTCCTCATGGTGAGAGATTTCAGTTTGGTCCTGTAAAAGTACATAGGCACAAAATGATGTATTTTAACTCAGTGTGGGATTTACAGATACTGGAGTTGTAAACTGATTGAAACCAGACGGACGTTTTGACTGTTCAGGGTTGTTGTCTCCAAACCGGCCTCTTACAACATCTGTACATCGCTGGACAGTCTGCATCCTTCTCGGGAATGTTTACTCTGATCGTAGCACTGAGCCAGTGATCACTTCTGTGATTCCCACGTATAATATCCCCTGAGACTCAGAGTAACATCCCATTACAGTCACAGAGTGTGAGTGTGTCTGGTGCAGTGGGTGTGAGGGTCTCTCTGTTGATCAGTGGGAACTGAGGTTGAATTCCAGAATGTGACCTGCACATCGGATTTACCATCTATATCTGGTTTGTATCAGGTTCAGTGTTTTGGAGAATTTTGCACTGTCTTTTGTTTTTCAGAAATATTCTTCATCAGATTATATCCCATTTTCATCAGAGACAGGACTTTCAGTCCATTCTCTCCTATCAGTTTTCCTGGTGCACAAGCCTCCTCCCACCTACTCACCACACCCAGTAACAGTGTCCCCAAACTCCATGGTCCCTCATGTGTTTATCCAGCTTCCCCATTACATTCAGTCTCTGCTGTTCCACTTCAGCCACTCCTGTAGCAGTGAGTTCCACATTCTCTTCATTACATTTCTTGTGGGATTTATTAACAACCAGCTGATGTTTTATCTTTGACTTATTGTCTCCACACAAGCAGAAATATTTTCGATCAGATACATTCAGAATTTTAAAACCTGTCCAGTCTCTCCTGTAAGTTCCTTCTCTCAGTTATCGTATAATTCTCATAAATATTCCTTGTACTTTCTCCCATGGTTCAATGTCCCTCTTTCTCCATTCGTGTTAGTGGGAATGAGTTCAGTGGGAATTTTCAGCAGTTTTTAATAACTTGTCTCAGATTCCTGCTGTTCGGATGCCGACAGTCATCTCAGTCAATTGAGATCTGTGTATGATTTATTTCAGGAGGAAGCTCGTCGGAAGAGGAGGTAGGACATGGTCTTTACTGAAACTCTGTATGGATTTGTAAAATAGTTCAAATATCACAAACTGAAGCTCAGTTTATAACCATCTGTATAATATTTACAGGATAAGTGATGATACCCAGATATTGTCAGTGACAGATGGTGCCCTATTGGTTGAAAAATTCGATCACCCCTATTTGCTCGACATAGCATCGGAAGAAGTGACTTGCGGCATTAAACACGGTAAGACATAAGATTCATTTGTGCTTGTTTATGAGACACTACTAAGTCATAATTAGATGCCAAATATGGCTTGTCAATGACCTTCTGAAAATCCAAGTACACGACATCAACTGGTTCTCCTTTGTTTATCTGGCTTGTTATTTCTTCAAAGAATTCGAACTGATTTGTCAGGCAAGATTTTCCCTTGAGGAAACCATGGCCTATTTTATCATGTGCCTCCAAGTTCCCTGACAACTCCTCCTTAATAATCAACTTCACCATCTTCCCAGCCACTGAGGTCAGACTAACTGGCCTAGAGTTTTCTTTATTCTGCCTCTCTCTTCTTGAACAGTGGAGTGACATTTTCAAATTTCCAGTCTTCCAGAACCATTGAAGAATCTAGTGATTCTTGAAGGATCATTACAAATGCCTCCATGATCTCTTCAGCCACCTCTTTCTGAACTCTGGCATGTACACTATCTCGTCCAGGTGACAGCTACCTAAAGATCTTTCCGTTTCCCAAGAACCTGTTCTCTAGTAATGCTAACTTCACGCCCGGCACGTCGCCTGACACTTGGAACTTCCACCATACTGCTAGTTTCTTCCACAGTGAAGACTGATGCAAAATACGTCTTCAGTTCATCCACCCTTTCGTTGTCCCCCATTACTACCTCTCCAGCATTGTTTTCCAGCAGTCCGATATCCACTCTCGCCTCTCTCTAATCCAGAGATTAGGACCTCCTGGGTACTAATTTCTAGATTGCTGCCTGTGCCACGTGCCAGTGAGGGTAAAAACACAATGATCTGGCAGGTAAATGTGTGGCTGAGAAGCTGGTGCAGGGGGGCAGGCTTCAGGTTCTTGGATCATTGGGATCCCCCTGGGGGAGGTATGACCTGATCAGAAGTGATGGGTTGCACCTGAACCCAAGGGGGATCAATATTCACGCGGGCAGGTTTGTTAGAGCTATTGGGGAGGGTTTAAACTAATTTTGTAGTGGGGTGGGAACTGGAGTGAAGGGACTCAGGATAGGACGGATGGTAAAAATGGTAATGATAGCCTGCAGTCAGACTGTCAGGAAGGGCAGGCAGGTGATGGGACTCAGTTGCAGCCAACAGGCTGAGTATCAAAACTTTAGGGATGCAGAATCAGAAAGGACAGCAAATACAGTACTCAACGTGTTGTATCTAAATGCACGTAGTATAAGAAATAAAGTGGATGATCTTGTTGCACGATTACAAATGGCCAGGTATGATGTTGTGGCCATCACTGAATTGTGGCTGAAGGATGGTTGTAGTTGGAAGCTGAATGTCCAGGGTTACATATTTTATCGGAGTGATAGGAAGATAGGCAGAGGGGGTGGTGTGGCTCTACTGGTAAAGAATGGCATCAAATCAGTAGAAGGATGTGACATAGGATCGGAAGATAGTGAATACTTGTGGGTTGAGTTCAGAAACAGCAAGGTTAAAAAGACCTTGATGGCAGTTATACACAGGCCTCCAACAGAGCTGGGCGGTGGACCACAGATTACAACAGGAAATAGAAAAGCTGTGTCAAAAGGGCAATGTTCTGGTAGTCATGGGAGATTTTAACATGCAGGTTGATTGGGAAAATCAGGTTGATAATGGATCTCAAGAGTGAGTCTGTTGAATCCCTAAGAGATGGCATTTAAAGCAGTTTATCATTGAGCCTACTAGGGGATCAGCTATACTGGATTGGCTGTTACGTAATGAACCAGAGGCGATTAGGGAGCTGAAGGTAAAAAACCCTGAGGAACCAGTGATCACAGTGTGATTGAGTTTAACTTGAAATTTGATAGGGAGAAAGTAAAGTAGCGGTCGATCTTTGAGACTTTCCCAGTAGATCCCGAAAAAAATTCAAAAATAAATACACAAATACCGTTGAAAGATTGATTCCGGGTTGCGGGGTTTTGTTCCGTTCTTTCTGCCCAGTGCGCGTGTGTGTAGCTCCCCCGCATTACACAGTGTAATTCAACATGTACAAACACACTGGATGAACTCAGCAGGTCGGGCAGTGTCCGTTGAAATGAGCAGTCAACCTGCTGACTGCTGAGTTCATCCAGCTTGTTTGTACGTGTTGATGTGACCACAGTATCTGCAGTGTACTTTGTGTTTACACAGTGTAATTCAGTGGTCCCCAACCACCGGGCCGTGAGGAAACGATATGAGTCAGCTGCACCTTTCCTCACTCCCTGTCTTGCCCACTGTTGAACTTGAACCCATGCGAGGTCATCAGTCGCCTAAACGCAGTGATACCCTCGCGCCAGGAATCACTGGTTCACCTCACGCGGCCGGCGAGAAGTGCTGTTGGTACTGGCCTGGAGCGCGGAGAGGTGGGCGCCTCCTCTAAACCTGTTCACCACACCGAATGCTCGTGGGGAACCCAGTGCTAAAATATTCGCAGACGATCTAATTCGGGCTCAGGGTTCCGTAAGTAGCAGAGCAGCTACCGCGCTGCGATCTGCTGATACAAACTTTTGTCGGCCGATAGATCCTACAAGGGGGGGCGGGCGGGCGCCCTGTCACACTCCCCGCTCTGTCGCTTTCTCCGGACTGGAAACGGCACGGGGACCTCCGGCCCTGACCTTGTCCTCTCACCCCACCCACGACCAGCCGCACCCGGCCAGGGTGTCTGGCGGTGGGCGGGCGGGCGGAGGCTGCAGTTTGGGCCTGGAGGCTGTCTAATGAGGCAGTGAAATCCTCAAAACTGCTTCGGTACCTTGAGTCCAAGCACCCCGCACTTAAAGACAAACCCGCTGAGTTTTTTGAGCGGAGAAAACGTGAGCAAGTGGGACAAAAGTAAATGCCGAGAGCCGCAAAAACTAAATTGTGCAATAGACTGGACATAAGGAACCTGCTTCGAGTATCGCTGTATTCTGGTCGTGTTTAATCCCCCCCCCCCCCCCCCCACCCCCGCCGGCGGCCGGTCGGCAAGAATATTGTCAATATTAAACCGGTCCGCGGTGCAAAAAAGGGTGTGTACCCCTGGTGTTTATACATTATTTCTACTTCCGGGTTGCGGGGTTTTACTTCCGGTCTTTTCTGCCCCAGTGCGCATGTGTGTAACTAATCAATCTGGGGGTCGATGTCTTCTTTGACTATGACCGAGTTAGGGGAGCTTGGGCTTAAAAAGGTTGGTGATCACTAGAGTAAAGGCTGATGTAGCAGTATTTCAGTGGAGTAAGGCAAATTACAGTGGTGTGAGAGAGGAGTTGGCCAAAGTAGATTGGAAAGAGCTGCTGGCAGGGATGTCAGCAGAGCAGCAATGGTGTGTGTTTCTGGGGAAATGAGGAAGCTGCAGGACGTGAGTATGTTTTCAATTCTTCCAAAAATGAAGAAGTACTCAAATTGTAAAATAGTACAACCATGACTGACAAGGGATGTCAAAACTATTGTAAAAGCAAAAGAAAGGACATACAACAAAGCAAAAATTAGTGGGATGATAGTGGATTGGGAAGTTTTTAAAAACCTACAGAGAGCAACTAGAAAAATCATTGGAAAGGAAAAGATGAAATGTGAAAGCAAGCTAGCAAATAACATCAAAGTGGATGGTAAAAGTTTTTTCACGCATGTTAAAAATAAAAGAGAAATGAGAGTGGATATAGGACCTCCAGAAAATGAGGCAGGAAAAATAATAACAGGGGACAAGGAGATGGCGGATGAACTAAATGACTATTTTGAATCAGTCTTCACTGTGGAAGACACTAACAGTATGCCTGATGTAGTGTGTGAAGGAAGAGAAGTGGGTGCAGTTACTATTACAAGAGAGAAGGTGTTCAAAAAGCTGAAAGACCTAAAGGTACATAAGTCACCTGGACCACAGGAACTGCACCCTAGGGTTCTGAAAGATGTAGTATTAGAGATTATGGTGGCATTAGAAATGACCTTTCAAAAATGATTGGAGTCTGGCATGGTGTCGGGACTGGAAAATTCTTTAAGAAAGGAGGAAGGCAGCAGAAAGGAAATTATAGACCAGTTAGCCTGACCTCAGTGGTTGAGAAGAAGTTTGAGTCAATTGTTAAGGATGAGGTGATGGAGCACATGGTGACACAGGACGTCGTGATACAGGACAAGATGGTATAAAGTCAGCATGGTTTCCTTCAGGGAAAATCCTGCCTGACAAA